>NC_046204.1:1514886-1817864 GCF_011004875.1 Balearica regulorum gibbericeps | reverse complement strand
CCAAGTCTGTCTTCCGTTCTCTGACCAGCACAGCCAAACCTTTATCCAGACGGCTAAAAGGAGAGGTCTGGTTTAGACACAGTCATCCTGACGCACGCTACAGACGAAAGACAGGCTGCTCTAAGGGCTTTATTGGTTACATGAAATGTGGTGGGATATGGAATTTTGGATGGAATTACTGATGCCAATAAACAGGAACACTTTAAATCAAAGGAGATGAGCTTGAAACATAGTTGTAAAAGCTTCATTAAATGCGTGCAGAATTGGGATATCCCAGAAAACATGGGCGAGTTCTGTCCCAGTAGAGAAGCTCACTAAAAATAAACATGTTAACACCACGAAACGCTGCTTCTATCAAGCAGACTGCTCGGTCACGTGCAGAATTTTACATCACACGTAACTAAGCTGCTCATGTAACTGACACTGCGTCACTGCTGAACACACCCCTGACCAAGGTGTCCAACACCTAGTAAGGCTTGATCAGGATTACAACTCTGTACATCCAGACTAAGCAACTCTTAAAGGTTTTGCGGAAGTGATTCGTAGTGGGAGAGGTGGCTGAGACGCTCCAGAGCCACGTCTCTGAACATCCCGCTGCTGATGGGGACAAATACCAAATGGGTACTTTGGAACATACCTTAGATCTAGACATGGAGAACTTGAACCTGTCTGAACCAACAGCAGCTTCTCTTCCCTCAGTGCAGATCTGTATTTAAAAAAAAAAAAAAAAAGACAAAACTGTTAAACAGCAACCTCAACAGGGCCATGCAAATCTGGTAATTAGCCAGACATCAGTGAATATCTAAGTTGTCTTTGCAAAGGCTTCTTTTCCTGCTGGGCCTTCACCAAGAAATACAATGTTTCCTGGAGCAAAAGGGTTATTTAGTCAGCTGTGTATCCTCTACCAGAGATATTCCATATGTGAAATAGATGTATTTTCCTCTATTCTTTTTAACACAGAAAATTTGTTCTAGTAGCTTGAATGCTTATCAGGGAAGATGCAGACAAGAAATGTAAATATGGATGCTCAAGAAAGATCCAATTTCTAAATTTTTCACCTTATGAAAGTAAATGATCTGCCTTAGTTTACTTCCAGGTTGCAGATTTCAGACACTGATAAACATGGTTAAATATGAACAAAGTATGTAACAAGGCACTTGCTTTTTCCTTCTCTGTGTTGTATGACACATAGTGAAGGTCGGTTATATGCTTACTGAATAACTGGATCCATTGCTGCTATCCGTTCAGTAACAATCAGGGATTCACTGTAGGTGACATCGTTCAGGGCAGGGCCAGAATTACACGCCAATATAACCTGAGATAAAGATATCAGAAGAGTTCACTGATTAACACAGCCCACCTCCGGTCTCATTTGTTTAAGATCGCCATTGCCAGACTTACTTATTTTACAAAAGATGAAATATGAAGACAAAGGCTGGAGGCCCAGTCCTCATTTTCCCCTCAGTTAACAGCTATCTCAGGTCTCTTGACATTCTAGACCCTTGTTCAGCAAGCTTAGGTCTGGCAGAGGCTCACCCTGCTTTGCTTTGCTACCTTGACAGTATCCTTCGAGTTAGACTTCGGGGTTCCCGGGATTTGGACTAGTCCCAATTCAGAGGTCAGGAGCCAGGCTGGTAAAGTACTGGCTGGCAGGTAGTTTACAAACCTGTCACCAATCACCAAAGCTTCATTGCACAGCAAATTCCCAATGAAAACCACTTACCTCTGTCCCTCTAGACAGGAGCTCTCTGACAAAAGGAAAGACTCCTAAAATGATGTCTATTCCACTGTTATCTGCGAAAATTAAGGCACATTTATGAGGGGGTCCCTCCTGTAAGAGAAAACCAACATATTCAGGATTGAGTTCACAATTCACACTAGTGAAGAGTTTGCATTATTTATAACTACTCACTTTAAGAGCCTACATTTTACACCCTTAAATGACTGGTAGTTTTGGTTATCCAGTAGCAGCATAACTCACCAGAACATCACCTACCCTCAGTCTCAGGAGAAATCGCTTTCCCTAACACTGCCTTTGCACAGTTATTTAAAACAGCCTTTGGTTACTTTGTGTTGTTTGAGCAAGGTCTTTCAAACTCCACAAACAAAACCTACATCTGCCAATGAAAGACATGCCCAACTCCAGGAGCTCCGATCAGGGACGCACCTCAGAGGCTTTGGCAGAGTTAGGCCTGTAGTCCAGCTGTCTGAGGCCAGCTGTGCCTAGCATGTTGTCATGCCATGCGCCTGGAGAATACCATGCTCTGGAACGGAAGCAGCAGCATGGGCAGCTGCGTACGTGAACGCGCTGGTTATCAGAGTAAACCTACCTTCGTGGCTGTTTTAAGCTAGCATGCTGTAGGGTGAGGAGGATTCCCTTCTGCCAGGAAAGGGCAGGATGGACTGCTGGGGGCAGTGACATCCTAAAATGAAAAGATATTTCCTATTCTCCATTAACCTTTTAATTTGTTCTAAATCTGATGTTAAGAAACTTAGTCCACTCCAGTTCGTACCAACAGAATTTTTATAGTGAGCAGTGCTTAATTCCTAATAAAAAAAAAGTCAGGACAGTGCTTGCAGTTCCTTATTTATCACTGTTATACAAGATTAGCCGATATTTTTTGCTTTAAGATGTAATACATAATGATTTGTAATAGTCTACTCATACCCAACCTTTTGGCTATCATTTTCAATATAGAGATTTACACAAAGAAACAAAAGCTTTTCAATTAACCTTAATTAAATAGTAATAGAGATCACAGGGGCAAAAAACCCTTTGCTAATTGATAGGCTAATTACTTGCAGCAAGCTCCTAAATGAATGTTGTTGCTAGCTTGGCCACTCAGATGGAGGAACAAACCAAACATTCCATTTGGACCCAAGTTTTCAAAATTACGGGTCTAGTTGTATAGAAATAAGTGCCCTGATAAAGAAGGGACCCGATGTGGTTACTTTGGAACAGCTTGGAAAGCAGCTGGGTTCCAGCTGCTGCAGTTTCTGAGGGAATTCAGTTAAGAAGGTTGGTAAGTAACAGAGTGTCAGACTAATTCCTTTTATTCCTTTCTTTATGGTAAGGCTGCTGAATTACTGGTACTGTGTTACCAGAATTTGAGTTGTCTGAATAGAGTTCTGTTAAATGTGTTAAAACCCCCAAGATCAGTAAGGTGGTTTTATGATTAATATATGTAATTACTCAATGGTTAGTAACAATTGTGGAGTCGTACCTTCAGTCGCTCTAGCCACTGACTGTAGGAATCTTCTAACCAGGGACGTTCTGTGTCACAGACAAAATCGTGTTAGCATTTCTTTTAGGCAAACAGTAATTCTGTATATTATGAAAAGCAGGTGGTGTCTCTTTACAGATGCCTAAGCATTATGGCATTTGAGCTCAGGTTTTGAAGGTTAAATGTGTAGATTCAAAGAGGTCCTGAGCTCTTAATTAGGAGAATAGCTCAATTACAGCAGTCTTGAAATGGAATTTTCATAATAAAGCAGTGAATTCATGCAAGTTGGCTATCACAAAAACTCATCCTAGGATGGATGGTGTTGTACCTCCCAGGACACTACCTCCCTGACAGGGTTAGAACAGTAATGAAAAATAGCATGGCAAGATATTCTGAATATCTGTGTGGCTAAGACTTCTGTTCAAGGAGAGAGGTTTTCAGATTTCAATTCTTTTAGAACACAACCAGGAACATTCCACCGAAACTCTGTAGCTTGTATTTCAGATAACCCTAGCAAGTATTAACGGTTTCTTGTCATCTGGGCAGCAGAACTGCCAAGATAAACACGTCCACACTCTCCTCCGCTCTCATATTAACACAATATCCAGTTCCAACCACCACCACAGATCTCCCTATACCTTGTAGTTTTGACTTGGCTTCTTCAAATCCAAACTGTGGCTCAGATTCCAGAACACTGTGTCAGAAGAGAAATAAAGGGTACACAGTTAGGCAACTTCATCTCACATAAATATAACTCAAACATTTCTTTAGCAGGTGGTCAGCACTTCTACTGCATTGTTTATAATGGGGAGCATGGATAGGCCCAATGACCGAGAAACACATACTTTGTGTTAAAACCAAAAGGCTCAGATGTACATTAAATTAGAGTTCTTAAGCTAAAAGAAAAAAAAGCTTCAGCAATATACAGGTATTTGCAGCACTGGACTACAGGCAAAAAAGACATCTTTTGGTCTGCAGACCACCATAAAATGTAGTCACGATCTAAAATACCCGCATGGTAAAACAGCGCTTTACAAAGTTAAGATTGGTCTACATAGGTTTTTTTAAAGGGAATTAAAATAACCAGGTACAGGTTTTAAAAGCTACTGCCATTGCCTATGTGTATAGTAAAGTAGCCCCAAACACTCAGGTGGTGATGAGGGTTTACATGAGATGGCTAGGTTCTAAGCCATCAGTTAAAATACTACACCGTGCGGGCAATGCTTGCCAGTCAAGTCTCCTAACGGTCCTTAAATCTAGTACTAGGTGACATTTCATTCAGTCTGTATCTCAGTCCCTTCCTTAAAGGGAACAAGAGCTACACTAACACGGGTGGCAAGTAGCCTAACTGCTCTAACTGTTTCCAAGTTTCTGGTTGTGGGCAACATCAGGAGTAACACAAGACTAACAGTGCCCATGTAGCCTTGAATCACTTTGTTTTTAACGGGCCTCTTGATTTAATCAGAGGGAAAACTCCTCAAAGATGCAGAAAGGGACAGGAAGTGCTGCATGTCAGCTGTAAAAGAGTGTCCCTCTCCCATATACTTATATTATCAGCCCCACAAAAAGAAAGTTCTAGAAATGAAAAATCAAAAATATTTTAAGGTTGTTGGCATTAGTAGCCTTAAACGACTTCAAGGCTGCTGACAGGATGCTAGAAAAAAGTTCTCCAAATGGTAATAAAATGTATGTTGATCAAAAATAATTGGTATCTAGTCAGAGACGACTCAGCCTAACTTACAGCCCACTGAATATATACTGTGATATTGGGACAACTGGAGGTTGCAGAAAAATAGCATATTTTCTATTCTAACATAGTACAACACGTACCCAAAAGCAGTGCTAGAAACAATGCTACAAGGAAAGCAGCCAGACTAGAATATTAAACGCTCTATCACTTAATTCAAACATTCTCAGTGACATGTCTGCCAGATTTAAAGGGTGGAAATGTAAACTTTCCCACACCACAACAATGCTTATAAATTAAAACCAACATTTAATTAAGGTGAAATACAAACTACATTTAAAGTTAGATTGGTGCATTTAAAAAAAAAAAAGAACAATTGGATATTCTGTGTCTTAAAAGGGTGCTTTTAAAATATTTAACACCTACTCTGAGACTGCTTTTGCTCCCCAGTCAAAGACATTCCCCGCAAGAAGTCCTTTCACCAGAGCAAACTGCCTCTCCTCCCAGCCTAATGAATCCAAAGATTCGATTACGCTTTGAAAACATTTTAAGGCTATGCCATTTTCTTTCTGCTTTACCTGTAAGAAAGACACGAAACATTGAATTTATAGACAAAAATTTCTTATCCATCATTGGTTGTCTCAGTCCCAAGACTACGTTCAAGCATTGTCCTCTACGTTCATGGCCTCTAATGGACCAACAAGTTACTGTTATCAGCATGCTTAGTATCAAAAGAAAAAAGTTTTCTGGGATTCTAATAAAAAGCTTCATTAGTGCTAGGATATGATCTGTAGCCAAAAAATTAATTTTCTTAATTATGTTTTAGGTGCAATAGGTCTTGAGCAGATTGAGGAATGGGAGAGCGGACACAAAAAAAACCCCTTTTAGTAGTAACGTGATCCAGCAAACCCAGGTAATTACCATGAGAAGGCTTACCACTAGCAGTTCTACAAAAACTGGAGAAAATTTTTTTTATTTATTTTTGCATCGAGAGTTTCATCATCCCAGATGCTTAGAAGCTCTTGAATTTTTTTTCTCTGCTTCTATCTCCAGTGAGATCACTGTTGGATAGCTAGTTATCTTAAAAAATTTAAAAGTGATACTGGGTGCCATCTCTACATCAAGATCTTTTCTTGGCAATATCTTGTCTGAATTACCAAAAAGCAAACATAAGCCAAAGCCATCTCAGCTCTTTCTTAGAGTGGATTCAACATCCGACAATACAGCTAGGGAGAACTTTCTATGTATTTTGTAGAAATTTATCAGTCAGAAAAAAAAGTCTCTAGCACTGGTGCTATTGTTATTTATACATCCACACAGACAAGTGGTGAGGATCAGACCTACAGAAAGTTATTTCTGAGAAATATTGACTTCACATGTCCTCTCCCCCAACCATGTTATGCCACAGAATAAAATACAAAGAGAAGACAGCTGCACAATGGCAACAAGTATTAAGAGCTAGAGGTTATGCATTTGTATGCATTCCAACCCAGCTCTGCTGAGTATCTCAAAAATTACAAAAGTAATAAGGAATCCTTCTACAGCACAGCAGGAAATTAATCCAGAGACAGTATGTAAGAAAGCAGCACAGTTTGGTTTAAGGACAGACTGCCTCAATAAGTAAGGGAATGTGGGGAGGCTGGGGGTTTTTCATGCCTTTTTGGACATGATGAGGTGAGGGAGGATGACTGTTTATGAACACCTCCCCGCTTCCGTTTCCTTCCTTAGGGGGTGGGGAAGAGGAAAGAAGAAAACAGACTTGAAGGTAGTTAAAGGAACACAGAAACGTCAGTTCATAGCACTGACTTTTGCATGGAGCTGCTGAGATTGTTAACTGCTCTACAAGGTAACAATGCCAAGTATCCTTTACAACTGTCTGTGACTTCCATACTTATTGGGAAGTATATATAGCTACAGATAGCTTTACATTTGAAAATGGTTTTCACACCATGAAGAGAATTAGGAGAATGAGGAGAAAAAAAAGGAAAATTCCTGAAGTCTGCCTGACTGCAGCAGCAGCCTCAGTAAAAAAGGAAATAAACTGTCCTCAAAATTGTAATTCTCAGGTCACTTGTGAGGTATTCCATACTCGGAAGCACAGGCTTTCCCACACAGCTCCCTCAGTTCCAAACTGAAGGAAACACGGCCTCACTGAAGGAGCAAGTTACAACAGTATCTGATGACAGATACAGGCACAGGACTGACACCATCAATTCACTTCTCCAAAGCATCAGATAACTGAAGCTGGTAGTATTTTTGCTTAGCATTATCCTCACCATGAACACGTTAGAGGTCAAAGACTTTATACGCCATTACCCATTGCTGTTTCACCTCAGTGACAACCACCGACTGGTTAAAACTGCTGCAAAGTAGCCAGTTAGTAATGTCTCCCCTACAAGCCATTACTTATACAAAGTTTCAGAGTATGGAAAAAGTGTCTTGAACTTACATGTTGTCCACCCTGTAAAGCAAGAACAGCTTACCTTTGAATAGGGATCCGGAAAATTGAACTCGTTTAAACAGTGTTCCCTTGTATCCAAAAGACTTCTAACTGTTAAGGTGCCATATGCACTTTAAAAAGAGAGAAGGGGTGGGGAGGGGGAAAAGCGATCAACTACTTCAAACAGAAAAAAGGTATTTTCTCCTCTGTTTCCTCTACAAGTCATAGCACTTCAGCTGAAAGTCTTTACATGCCCCATGTGCTAAATGTTAGCATTTTTAGTTTGCTCAACAGAAGCACTAAGTGATGAAAAAGGGAAAAGAAAGGCACTTACAAAGGCTGCTGCCTGAGTGTCTGGAGCTTATTCCAGTATTTCTGTCGGAACTTTTCAGCTCTCTCCAGCGCATCAATAGAGTCTGGCTGACTGGCTGCAGCACGCTTTGCCACCTGGTAGAGAAATGAGGCAAGACTGAAGTTACCAAAGGAATTCTTCCTCCATGTAACTGATCTGAAGTTCAGTTTAAAAACTAACCCCTCCATCTGCTATGCTGTTCAGTGCTGGCATACTATCCAGTCCCTCCCACACAGTATCTTCCAGCTTTCCTTTACTCCAACCACTAAAGAATAATTTTAAATACCTCCTTTCTTCTCACAAGATTTAAAGTTTATTTTCAAGACTGTAGTTTCAGAAATTCAACACAAGTTCTAACTACTTATAGGAGTGGAAAAAATTAACAAACGCACACACACAAAAGGAGAAATGGGCAGAAATGTAACAGTCCACATCAACCCCTTGTGTTTTTTTTTTCTTTACTACAGTAAGGTCAAGTCAATGTGTTGCCTCTGTATTTTTCCCAGCCCTTTTCCTCCTGACACACACGCATGAGGTTTCTAATTTGGATTTTCGTACTAACTATTATAGCTCTTAAGTACTAGCATGCACTGACTGAAGCAGTTTCACAGTGCAGAAAAAACCCCCTCACGTCTGATTAAATCACGCTCTTCACATGCAAAAGTGGCCATAAGTCACAAGCACTGCTCTCAAGAACAAGAAGAATGCAAGAATCTATGGCCTTTGTCTTTTTGGCCTTTGATTGTATAACCACCCTGCTTGCCAGGTCTGTATAAAGAGATGGTAAGTGCCATTTAAGAGAGAGGGTGCTTTGAAAACACCTTAAAAAAAAAAGTGCACCATAGGAGAAGACTACTTCTGCCTTTGAAGGTATCAAGCACTTCCTTAGATGCCTCTGTTAACAGGGGAAAGAGGAACTGTACTTATACACAATACATTTGACACAGCATATGTATTTTGCAGGGTAAATACATTGGTCCATGGAAAATTTATTTTCTGCATGTTTGCATTATTCATACATATGACGGTTTTGTGACATTTACCCCATCCAGCGCCTCCTCAAAGCAGGTGAGCCAGTATTTTCTGGCCATGGCGTCATCTGTGAGGTCAACAGTGTCTGGAATATAGGTTGATGGGTCTTTCAGCAGCGGTAGGTTAACAAGCGGTCTCTCCAACCTATCCATTTCAAGCATGTCAAACTAGGTGAAAAATGAAAGATTTATTAGAACTTATTCAGAAATTGATCCATAACAAATTAAACTAGTACAAGGGCTACAGAAGGCTATCACAGTTAAGACTGACAAGTTTGCAGACAACTATATTACAGTGCATGTTATCAAAAATAATGCACTCTCTCGCATGGATTATTTATCTATGCCTACCCTACAGATGGAGATGTTGAAAACTTCCTGTAAGCCCTCTATTTTATTACTTTCCTTCCCATCCTCCCCAATACTGTCAAATCTGCTGGGCTATAGGGTTCAAAGACAGGAGCGCAAAGAACTGAGCACAGGCTTATTTGTAAAGAAATGTTGCTATGCTGCTTTACAACTTCCTTTTACAATCCTGATCAAGTCTCCAAAACTTTTCATTACGCCTTATGAAAACATTGCTTGGGATCAAATTTCTAGATCGAATTTCTGAGGATAGAGATTAAATTCATGTGAAATATGTATAGTTACACAGCTCTGTACATAAAGTATGCCTTATTTCTTGTGTCTGAAAAAAAACTGCACGTTTATCTTTACTTTATACAACTATCTAATCACATTGCATGGCCTAGAAACGTTCAGACTAGGTAAAGATTAAAGCCTGCAATGTAACAAGACTTTGTGTACATACACCACAGTGGTTGCTATAGAATGATTGTCTTCAGTGTTAATTTCACTGCTGAAAAGTGGGTATTTCTGAACTATGATTGGCACAAAGAAATTTCACTTTATGTGAACAAAGTGAGTGCCAAGCAATACAGGAATTCAAAATGGAGAAGCTGTGGACAGTACATTACAGCTGGTTTGAGACTCCTGTACCACTTTCTTGAAAAAAATAAATAATCTTTTCACAGATTAAGGGATTGACAAACAACAGGAGATCATTACATCTGTGTAATACTTTTTAAAAATTTGTCATATATTTTATGAGTAGGAAGTTATCGCGTTATTTATTTTTTGGTCATACTTGCAATCCACAATTTCATTACAATAATTGCAGTTATGGCAGAGCTTAAAATTAGATATATTTTTTACATATAGGCACAACCAACAAAATCCATCATCCGCAGCTCATAGTGGACTTATATTAAGGCATTGTCTGGGAAACCATTCAGTAAGAATTCTGTACCTCAAAAAAGCCAAGCAACCAACAGAAAACAACTAACCAAAACCAATACCTGCTCCTCCCCCCACACACACCCTATAGCAAGGTTAGGAAACTAATTCCTGAAAACTGGGAGGAGATAAATCAACCATGGAGGAAATTTAAAAAAAAACAAACAAAACTTTACAAGAAAAACACTGACATGCAGACCAGTAAAAGACAGTAAACCAAAATGAGCTCCACTATTCTAGCTTCTTTTCAAAAGCACTTCAGCAGATGCAGTATTAGAATATTTTAAGAACCTTAATGTATTTTCTGATTGCTTACTGTATGCCAGTTTCACTGTGAAATCGGAATTACTGTATTGTCAGTGTATTTAAGAGATGACTGGGATCATGCTCTTCTGTCCAATTATATATTTCTCTTCTCATAGGAAGTAAATAAACGCTGCTTAAAGACAGTGGAACATCAGATTCAAATTCTGAAGCACAATATTTCAGCTATAGCAAAATCCAGCTACTTCAGAGAAAGGGTAAGAGATAAATGTTGTCCCCCCACACACACACTTTGGCAAAGGAGAATAAGACAAAGTAGCAGCCACAATCTGGTTTTATGAGACATTACATCAAACCATCACACAAGACACGAGACAACATCGCACATGACACAAGACACCATATTAGTCATTCCTTTTGGTAAGCAGGAGTCTCAGGGGCACAAGCAACTAGCTTGAGAATAATCACTTATTTTCAAATCACCATTACTAAGAGAAGACACTTAGTTCTAGAAAAGACAACCACATACTGTACCACTCCTTGTTCTCTGCATAGGGTAAACGTCAGGTGATGTGCTCATAAGACCAGAACTCCCAGCATAATTCTCTCCCCAGCTATACTGATTTGGATCTAGAAAAGAGAAAGACAGAGACACACATAATCTGAAAATACTCCCATGAGTGAGTCTAGACTTAGCATCTTTTCAGAGAAGTTGCTTTACTACAAAAGCCATCTTCCCTTGTCTTTGTAAGTAAACATAATTTTTCCCTCTAACCCCCACAAGAAATGTTTCAACCACTAAGTGAATTACCTAGCTCTGAAGAGCTTCAACCTGAATGAGATATAAGGCAAAGTTCTAAAATCATTCTTTTTTAACCCCCTTTCCTTGTCATTAAGGTCTATAACCAGCATGCTTTCAAAGTACTATCACTGATCATAATTTATTTGTAAATTTAGATCCATTATTAACAAAATATAATTACAGAACACTCAAAGCACAATGTAAGTTTCATATAAACACTAAAGTTACTTCTAGAATATTTTTTTCATTTGAGAAAAAGTTTAATCAAGTTCAGATGTACAGTACACGCTGCAGAAGCAACATCTTTAATTCCTCAGTAGCTGGTTCCTTGCCTATATCTATAAAATGGGTATAAAAAGAATTCCACATCCATTATTCTGAGGTATATTTGATATTTACTAAGTACCATTAACAACCTCACTATCTGTTCCACTATAACTAATATACTGGCTTGCTAGTGCATCAACAAGAAAAAAAAGAAAATAAACATGGCAGAATTCAACCAAAGCACCCTATACCCAAAGAATGCTGGACAGAAGTGGCTCATCCTTCATCAAAGTCTGCAAGGCTTTTCACTCTCAAACAAACACAGTTTTGAGATGCTGGTATTCTTCAGAAGCTGGAATCTTAAAGAGGGGGAAAGTTCTCAGTAACCACATTTCCCCAATTTGATTTAGTTATGACTGTTCTTTGCAGAAATGCAGAAAAGAGAAGAGCCAAATCCTGCTGGCTTCTCAAGGGTGAGCAGGAGAAACAGTGAGAAATTAAGATGTCCCTGCCAGAACACATAAAACCAAAGACCAGCATCTGTGTTTATTAGTGCCAAATGTATTTATTTAGGCAACAACTTACATGCAGCCTCTTAAGAGAAACTTGGACATTACACTGACATTTCAGAACACAGCATATACAGAACATAGCAGTGCTGTACTTACTGTCTTGTTCAGCTCCTTTTAAAAATGCCCCAATGGCTCCCAGGTAGCCTTCATGTCTCAGGAACAATGCCTGAACCTCTCCCTGCCACAATATGAAACATTGCAATTGGATGGTCCCTGATGGCTAATAGTACTTCTTTGTCACTAGTTTTACACTTAAATTTAATAAAAACAACTAGAAGATGGTAATATTCATTTGTGCTACATTCTAACACATTCAGTAACTTTAATAGTGCTTCTGAAACACAGCTTCAGGAGGAACTGCTTACATATATTATTCCACATTATTGAACAGCTGGGGAAAAAAAAATACATGCAGAAGTGGAGTGTATCCTAACCCTGCACAACCACAGAAGCAGAGGGAAGCCAGTGCCTTCACTAGAAAAGACCACTGCATCGTGCCATGAGTATTCAACTCCTCTTGCTTGAACAAGCTGGAAATAGAAGGTCACCTGGTCTCTAGGTCATCAACGTGAGCGTGTGCCACCGTGCACCCAACACATTCGAGACATTGCTCGTTATCTTTATTTCACTACACTGCTATTCAACATTCACCAGTACACAGACACTCTGTATATTATCCATAGGCAAGCATTTCCCCCATCAAATTAGTTTAACTGCTAATATAATACACGAATGCTAGGGAGAATAAGAATACCCTCCATCCTAGCAGCAGGGTCCCTTAGCTTTCCTAGGCAAGGCTGGGCAAGACACTGCCTTCTCTACAGGAAAATCAGCTATGGCTGCAGCAGCGGCTGTAAGAACAGTTAACACTGAGGTAAACTATAGTAAAAGATCAGCTACAATTCATGGTGAGATTTGGATTTGAATCACTGACAAGCTATTCTTACAGACATCTAAAGCTGCAGTTTTGCAATAGTTTTCTTGAAACCCAACAAAGTTTTACAGAAAGGGACTGCAATGGTGAAATAAAGGGGAGGGGGGGAAAGCAGCATACAGGAGTCTCTTGCCTGAAGCACTGAGATGAGGAAAAAAACCTGTGTAATCTAATCTATAAAACTGCAAAAGCGCAGGAACTAATCTACCTGTAATAAACATTGTGAGCTTTTGGACTTGACTGTTTTTCTAGTGAAAAATCTTTAGTATTTTCCACAGCTTCAAAACCTCCAAAGAACTACAGCTTGGTTGTTTTTTTGGTTTTGTTGGGTTTTTTTTTTTTGAACAACAAACAAACAACAGCAAGCCCACACTGATACTAACTGCTATCTCAGGAGAACAATCCCACATTGCATAGCCTAGGGGGTGAAAAGAAATAGATCCAAGTCAGCAAGAGGAATTGAATAACAATGGTAGCTATCTAAGAAAATAGTGAAAACTCATTACTTGGCAGCTACAAGACAGACTGTCAATCAAAAAATAATAATGAAGAGAGAGAGGGACGGAGATAAAGAGGCCAGACAGAACTCCCAGACAATTAACACTGATTTTACCCCTCCCACAACAGACCTTTCTAGCCCTGCCTTACCTACCTAAACAGCAGCCCTCTAACCTTATTTGCTTATGTGCAAATTCATTTATTAAAGTCTCCCAACAACCTAGAAAGATAACTAAACACGTGACTGTGCTATTACGAAAAATCTCTGTTTTCATTACCTTGGAAAAGAAGTTGATACTGTAGGTTATTGTGCGCATGGTAACAGGGTGGCCCCGAATAAAGAATCCTCCAAAATATATTTTATCTAAGTTATGGAGTTTGGCATAGAGGCAGGCGAGTTGACCAATGTCATTGCTGATCATGTGTAGTAAACTTTTTGCCATATCTTCTTTGGAAAATTCTTAAAGGAGAGAAATAGTAAATCAAATTAAACATAGCTGAAGAATGCTCAAATGACTGTACTTGTCTAACAGATAGGCTACAGCTGAAGGAAAAAAAAAAAAAAGGAGTTTGACCAGTCTATGTGTGTAGAGGAAAGGTGTTTCCCCGCCCCCGCAAAAAATCTTTTATTAAAAAAGTACTTCAAACAATAAGGAGTGTGTATTTGACTGAAGATACCATGACAAAAACACTAAGCCTCTCTGAAACATTGCTTGAAAGAAACCTGCTTAAAAGGCCAACAGCAAATGGCAAGAACGCTATTTCGTCTCACTAGGAACCATGGATGATGGTTCATCCATCCATCTTGACTTGAGATGCACCGCAAGCATTTTATTATAATGCTGCAAATAAAATTGTAAATTATAGTAAATCACTGCCATAGGTTCTTTTCTGGATCAAGAAAGCCAGATATACTTCCCACAGGAACGAATTAACACTGGGATAACTAGACAGCTATTTTTGTCATTTGCCTAGACTTCTGCAATGCCAAACTGAAAATCTGAATATATGCTTGTAAGGCAGTGCTATATAGTATTTTTAATCAATAAAATATTGTGCAGGCATAACACCAGGAAATGGACAAGGCAAGATATGTTTATGCTGATGAAGCTGGCAACTATTTTTCCATCCATTGAGGTGTTCACAGGAAGCTAGTGCAAGCAGCAAATCCATGCTGACAGGCAATATAAAGTATTAACTGTATAGCATATCTTGGGTAGATCTTTTATACGCCAATACCTTTATCTGCTGTAGTAGATTTCCCGAAGCTGCTAGCAATCAGATTTCCACTTAGCCCCAGGGTCTGGTAGGCGCCTCCATACACATCTTTCACCAGCATGTCTACATTTGTGTGCTGTCCCTTTGAAGCAAGTTGCAGCAATTCATCAAATTTCTGAGGATGAGAAGCAGAGTTACTCTAGCTTTCCTGGACCTGGAGCCAGAGGACCTTGCCCAAAGTTCTGCGGCATCTGTACTGACCAAAACCCAGGCTTTTGGCTTGTCTTAGAATCAACCCTGCCAGCAAAAGATAGATTATTTCTAATTACAAGGACTTATCCAGAGTCCCTATCTTGTCAGACAGACTGATCTGAAGTGGAGCTCCTTTAATGATGAAAAGCACAACCCTCCTCTTCAGTTATCTGCAAATAATTTGTTGAATTTCCCCTGAATACTAGAAATGGATCAGCACATAGAAAATAGGCAGAAGCTTCATGCATCTCGTATCTTGGAATGACGTCAGAAACAGAGTAACTACGAGCAAACAGAATTATGTCTTCTTGAAGCATAAGAAAAAAAAAGTTTAAAACCCAAAAGACTAAGTCTGCCTTTACTGCTGCAGAAATGCATGAATGTCCTTGAAATTAAACTTGCACGCAATCTGCATTATCCCAATACTTAATTTGTAAGTCTGTTAACCCTAATTTCTTGTTCTATAAAATCAAAGAGAATTAAGAGCGGACATTGCCATGTTCTAAGATTTCTTTTTTAAAAGCATCAAACAAAATATTGCAAGTATGGGTCTTCCCTTTGACATTTTCTTATTTGGGTCATATGTAACTCTAGCTTTTTCTACACCGCTGACATTTAGGGACACCTATTTAAGCCACATAGATCTTTGAGACAGGAAAAACCAGCATGATTTAAGAGCTGAGTTAGGCAGAGCAGTACTAAATGAGGCCTTATTCTGGCAGATCACCAACCTAGGATTTAAATGACAAACCCCTGAAACTGTAATGTGTAACAAAAAGTTAGAATTCTTCCTCTCTACTCGTAGACATTTTGCAGTAATTGGGCGCTCTCTGCTTTGCTTCTGTAGATAATATTGCATGAACTAGGTGGGAATTTCATGTTGGAAAAGAGTACAGAAAATTAACAGGCCACTTTGAGGAAGCTATTCTCTGCACTATAGGCATTATTTGTCCTTACTGACAAACTCCTTGAGTCCCAAGTAGGATTACTATTCTGCCATCGATGAGCACCTTATCATTTTTGTCCGTACATTCCACCAGTATCTTTTTGCATTTAAAGCTTCCTTTAATGCATCAGAAGCGTTTAAAAATATGAACACAGATCAAGGACTCAGCCTTGTTATCTAACAGTCTAGGACCACAAGCACCTAATGGAGAAATTTAAAATTGTCTTGAGCATTGCAGAACTCCCTGTTCTGTTTCTGCATGCGGGCAGCAACTCTTTGAATAAAAGGTAAACAACCCAAGAGAAAGACGTAATTTTTTTCATCTTCTAGTACACAAATGTTGGACTTCTGGTTTCCCATACAAACATTACTTAAAATAATTATTTCTCCCTATTCAAAGAGTTCGGCATTCCAACATTTCAAGCTTCCTCTTAGCATCTCATTTAATCCCCACTCCCCTTAAAATTGACACTTTGATACCTTTGTTTTTGTGAGCAGTGCTCCAAGACCCCAGAAGGTTCCACCTCCAATTGAGCTGCCTCCAATCCATTCAAATTTGTCTTCTGTTTCTACCTGTCAGCAAAACAAGGCAGATTTGTCTAGAAAGTCCTATTACGACTATAAACTCACAGTAAGACATGAGAGCTCGTGGGATTTTTTTGAACAGTGGAATGTGTGTAGGTAGAACTATTTAACGGTGTAAATATCAGGTGAGAAGTTCTCCAGAGGTACATGTTCCACACACTTATACCACAAGCAGTTTCTGATATCTTTGTATTTAATTTTTAGCCAATAATCCTAAATACAGACATTAAATTTGGTCCCCCAACAGTGCAAATATTAAAAAATCACTCTGATCTGACAGCCTTTGTCCTCATCACTTAATATAACAACTTATCTAAACACCTAATTAAATGTGGGGGGAAAAAAAAATGGTAGTGAATGGAAAAGCATTCATAAGTCCAGAAGAAACAGAAATAAAAAGAAACATTATTTTCTTTCTAAACTTTTTATTACCCAAGAAGAAACAACTACAAATCTAGAACAATCAGATGTTTCAGATCACCTTTATCAAATTCCACAATAAAACGTTTTAGCAACTACTCACCTTCACTATAGAAACTCCCGAGCCAATATTCACCAGTAAGTAAGGGAAAATATTTGGATGGTTCGTCTGAAATCGGAACTCTGTATCTGAATCTTTCTGGTATGCAAACACTTCATGGGGTATGTTCCTTAGCACAAAGTTGCATCCTTTAATTAGGCAAGTCATTACATCTTCTTTATCTACTCTGAAGGGAAGGGGAAGGAGAAAAAGCCTTACATAAATTTCACAGTCCTATTGATAAGCAAATATGCTTTTAGAACAGCAGTTTTTAAAGACTTTACAAACAGGAGATAGTAACCCATACCACATGGCAAGAGTCCAGATCTCTTAGAACATGAAATCCACATCTGCATAGGTTCTGATGTTCATCTTCCATGCCAGAACACACAGTCTGAAGTTAGACTGTAGTTACACAGTAACTTTAATCTTACATTGATCATGCTGTCATTAAAAATAAGCCTGCTCCCCTGTTTGCTTGTTTACAGTGCCTCTTTAGTGCCCTGGCGCTACCACAAGTATTTGTGTACCCGTGCAATAAAGTAGGTCAGGAAACTTACCTGCAAATTAACCTCAAAAAACAATTTCCTGATATGGGATAATTTTCTATTATGCTTCCCTTTCCTCCTCAATAAAGGAAAAGAGCCTCCCTCAACATTTCAGCACTTATGACAGATTAAAGTGACTGCAAGGAGCCTTCTACTGAGATTACCAAACACAGCAAAAAAAAAAAAAAAAAAAAAGACTTCTCAGAAGAATAATAGGATTCACAACAGTGCATATGCTGAGTATGGAGACAGGGAACATGACAGATAACTTAGCT
Source organism: Balearica regulorum gibbericeps (assembly GCF_011004875.1). Taxonomy (NCBI): domain Eukaryota; kingdom Metazoa; phylum Chordata; class Aves; order Gruiformes; family Gruidae; genus Balearica; species Balearica regulorum. The sequence goes on along the minus strand of NC_046204.1, from coordinate 1,800,153 downwards.
AAGACAAACAATGTAGTTAAAAGTCAGCTAAGGCTTACTGACTTCTGTATCTTATGTATTGTTACTGATTTATGGTAAATTTCTTAAAGGAAATATGGTAAATTTCTTAAAGGAAATATCATAAGCCTTGTTGAAAACACATAAACAAAGCACAAATACACATCTAAATTAATACAGAATGGTTTATGTTTGTCAGGATGGACAAGCTGCTGCTTTTTGGGCCTGTGGATCAATTAAGGGTGTCATGACCAAACAAAAACCAAAGAAACAAAAACCAGGTGCACCACATGAGAAAAGGGAGGAATTGCCTCCTTGGCTTGATTAATTGATACTTAGTAACAGCCAATAAGGTACTGGTGTAGGCTGGTTTGAAAAAAAAGTTAACAGAATCCTACCTATCCGAAGAAGAAAGTAATTTGGAAAAATAGTATAAAAGAAGGTGAACAGAGTACCTCAGAAACTGCAGAATGTGCTACATAGAATTACAGCATGGGAGTTGCCTTGAAGTTCTCCTCTGTAATATCAGGTACTGGGTTAAATTAATGATATTTTTATCTATACTTACAGCAGCTTTTTAAGCATATGGTGTTTGATAAAGATGTTTGAATAGTAAATTTATGAGGCTGTAAATACATGAGACTGCCCTTTAGTCTCCTGTGAGCCTATGCCTTTGCAAGAAGTCTAGGCTATACAGCAGGTTGCTATATTGTATTAATTACTCCTGAGCATGCACAGAAAAATGTTAGAAGCTTTTGGACCTCTAACTTGAGAATCTAGGCAACTATAGAGACTAGGTACATCCAGGAAAAAAAATAAGTATTTGCCAGCAATAGTTTGGTGTATAATAATAAAGTCATCTTGTGGATTTTATTCTTAAGCTGTAAGTAGAAACAGTGATGCACTTGAACAAACATCATCACAGTAACTGATCAAAGATTCCCAATTAAAAGTCTTGTTACTAATGAATTTACTAACTTACTGCTTTATTTCAAATATTATTTCATCTTATACACCATTGTAGGCTTTATGTATTTGGATCTCTGTTCCAGTAGAGTTCAACAGTATGTCTGAAGCATGCTACTGATAGCTAGGATACCATCACTGAAATGCTGCTAGTTCAGAGGTGAAAAGTAAAAACTATTATTATAATAGAGACTAATTTAACTTAAAAATGGTGTAGGTGCAAGTTAGATCCTTTATAGGAAAAAAAGATGTGATAATAGCCTGCTTTCTTCTTTTTATGGTCTTTTTCCTGAACCCTGTGTTCCTGGCTATTTGCTCTATTCCTGCACCTCTATGGTGTCGCTTAATGACAGAGTTAACTCTCTGCAACTTACGCTGACTAACAAGTCAATTCAGCCGGGTCTGACCAAGATGTATGCACGTGTTCTACTGCTTCACTCTTGCAGTGTGGATAGCTTTTGAGGGCAGATGGGCAAAGTGGGAAGTTAACCTACTAAAATCTCTTCAAAGAAGAAATACACACCTATAACTAAGTTTAAACAGTTCCACTTACTTCAACCCCAATTTCTTCTCAATAAGATCTTTGAATTTATAGGCACCACCACCTGTAGCTTTGATGACTTTTGTTTCTGTATTGACAAGATGGTCTTTGATGAAATCTAGGCAGGTTTCAATATAAGTGTTTTCAAATTTAATGAAGTGAAGTCGAGCTGTAATTTCCTCCTGAACTGATATTTCATACAAAGGTTCATTTTCTATGTCCTTCAAAACAGAAAAGAATTTCTTTTAGATCATTCAAAGTCTTTCATTGAGAAACAAGGTTATATGCTAAACTACTGAACATCAATACCTGTGCTTCCTTTGCCTTGAAACCGTGTTAATGCTATTAAAAACATAACATCCCAAGCTACTTTCAAAGAACACAGTTTTAAGCTGAGACTATAATCAATTCTCCCATGCACTGGATCCACATGAAATATCTCTGTATGAGAAAAGTTACATTTACATGTGACTATGCAGTTTCTTACAGAAGTACTGTAGTTATTTTCTAGACAGATAAATATTTCAAACACTGACAATACAAGCACTTCCAAGAAGGCAGGAAATGTAACTGAGTTTACCTGTGCATGTGCTGCACAACTCTGAAGCCCAGCAATCAGTCTTTTGGTAAAGAGAACACGTATGATATATCACCATGTGAATTTAGATCTAGAGCTAATTAAGCTTGCAAAGCAAAAGTAAGTGCCAAACCCATGCTAATAGCTAATATCCCCTGGACTACAGCGAAGGGTTATCAACAGCAGCCACATACTCATCTGAGCTGCAGTACAAATGCTTAGGGATGGCTGTAAGTGTCAGTATATACTAGAATGTGTGTTTATCTTAAACATTACAGTTATGACAACTCACTTCAGAGTAACAGACATTACTGAAGGTCATATTTAAACTACAAGAAAGTTCTAGATAAAGTTTTATACAGAACAAGCTACTAGGTGAGTTTCAGATGAGACTTCTATTCTACTATGAGAAGCCATTCCAGTACTTCACTCTGAGTCAATCACATGCAACTGATTAATGATACAATTCTCACCTTTCCAGAATGATCAAAGGACCTTACTCTTGCCACTTTGTGCTGTACAGTTGAATAATAAGCCAACTTGGTTAATGAACCACCTGTTAATAAAAAGATGACAAGTTATGATTAATGCCTTACCTTAGAGCAAACAATATAACTTATGTTTATGTATGCTTTACCTAAGAGTTCTTGGGTTTTAAGATCTCCTCAGCTAAAGCAAGATATAATTAAGCTAAATGCATAATGCAGTGAGCTAAAGAACCCTTGTCTGGAAACTGATTTGGCATCGTTAACTCCAAATGCACTAGTTGTGGGGGAAAAGCCCCACAAGTTGAGCTTGTGCCTGACTGATGTGCAGATGACTGAAGAGGAGCAGAAATAAGTGGAAGTTCTTAATTGGCTAGGCTAGCACATGTATTGCTTATTTATCTTGTTTGAAAACTCTTTATAGAAACCCCTAAATCTGCTCCTTTTAAGAGGATTTTATGAGTAGGTTTGCTACAACTGAGCAACGCATGCCACATGCAAAATCAAAAAGTGTTTCATCAGAAATGCTTAAGTAAATACTCTTAACCTGCTTCCAAGGACAAGCTACAAATTCACAGCTGGTTAGGAAATGATTATGTACTGAATAACTATTTTGCAAGACTATTCTTGCCTTTGGAGTAAAGAACACTTACAATGATGTTCCTCAAGCACACCAGTCAGTGAGATTACCAACATGCAAGTCTGAGCAAACGAGCCTCATCACTGCCTTCTCTTCAGGCCTTGAATCTGCTTACATCAAGACGCTAAAACTTCCAATGCTTATCTTGAAACAGAACTTAACCACTTGCCCTATCTGTGCTGTCTTTGCACCTGACCTGCAAAAGTGAATTTATGAGCTTAGACTGAATAACTTCACTAGCTGGTTTTCCTTAGGACAAAACAGTACCTGCTGGTGCTTCTGATACCTCTGGTATCTTAATCAAGTAGATATTTGAGCCTGAAAGTAGGAGGCTGTCAAAGTCTGCTTATTTTTGTTAAAATGACTCTTTAACCACTCCTGAGTATCAGGATCTGATTAAGGTATCTGTTTGCTTCATAAAACTCTAAGCTGCTTTGGCTGTTAGAGAAAAAGCCTTCATTTTAACTCGGCATAAAAAGTACCCTGGGCTGCAGATCCTAACCACCCTTATATACGGTCAATTCTAACTTTGCACCCGTCTGCTCAGGATAGGAGCACAAGGCAGTCAGGCTGTCCATATCTCTCAGTGTTACAGGCCTAACATATAGTTGAATTTAAGTCTGCATGCATTACTTGCCTCTCCCCAAGGATTTGGCCCGTTACCCCTTTCAGCAAGTTTACCATGCATATCACAGAACATGCTGTGTAAAAGACAGGAAGTAATTATGACCAATTACTGGATTAAAGTCAAAACAGTAAACAAAAACCTGGCAATGTTAGACCATAACATAAAGGCTAGATTCAGTGGTCTTATACTTTGTTTATAAATAAGTGTAATCAAGAAATGCAGGATGGGCAAGTGAAAAATTACCAGCTAGTGCTTATAGCTTTGCCTTTGTAACAGTACTCTTATCTCTTCTATAGTGCCCAAATAAACAAGAAAACTTTTGCAACCTGTAGGATAGAAATAGGTGGCTTTCTCCAGCAAAACTCAAGTGAGGTCAACTTAGAGTGATCACTGACAGACACTTATAGTAACAAAAGTAATAAAGCTTTCCTGACCTCAGATCTTATTTCAGTGTGTTAGTCCATGCTTTAAAGTTTCTTGTAAACGAAATCTAAACACTGTTCTGCAAGCTCACTGCTTAAAGGTGAGCTTTCCCTTAGTCTGTTCTTTGGTGTGTGTGTGTGTTTGTTTTTTGGTTTTTTTTTTTAGAAAACTAAACTCAGTAGCTCTGTGCAATGAAGAAAAGTTCCCTTCCAAACCTCTAAGCAAAGGAATTGTGAAGCTTGTGTTGGAATGTCATACTTTTTGCACAATACTGATAACAGTGTTTCAGCAATTAATGTCACCAGATAAGTGCTGTGTAAAGCTAAGCTTTATACAGTCTCCTCTTCCTATCCCAGTTTTTAAAGACTTAAATCCATTCAGAACACCAGCTGAGACATGTAACTAGGCTTTATAACTAATCCCACAACTCTAATTCCACTCTGACCCACAGAAAGGACTGATTCCAGCTGTTAACAGACACGAAACAAGTAGCTTCTGAAGGAGTTAATACACTTGTGATATGACTACATTGTGTATTATGGTGCATATATTCTTCCTGCTACACAGTAAGTCTACACTACCCATAGCAGCATTAACCAGAGGACTAGTGGGGGCTTGCAGCAGTACCACACAGTACTGTAGCTGAAGAACACTTTCCTTATGGCTTCCCTAGTAAATAGTTCCACTGACCTAGTAACTGCAAAACAGAAGCAAAATGTGTGAATTGGCACTTCTGATTTTGCAGATCTCTCTAGAATGAATGCTAATCCCTGCACATGTGAAACGATTGTTAACAGGCTTAGCTCAGCTGTGTCCCTGCATGGCCCCCACACCAGCACAGTTCCCTGCTGTTGATGCTCAGGTGTCACTTTCTGCACTACTCCCTCTGTCCCTTGGTGCAGCCTGTTGTACACCCAGGAGCGTTATGTTCTCAGGCTTATGCACAGGATGTGGGGGTGTTTCTGGGTGTGACTGAGGAAGCAAGTGCAGTGGTCTACTGTTACAGGGCCCTAACCCATGCTAAACCCACTCATGTCAGCAGCCACCCTGCTTTGCCGGGGCAGGTGGCACAGCAGCTTTCCCCAGCCCTCTCTCTTCTTCAAGGTCCGTTTCGGGAGCACGGAGGAGCGCACGCAGCGCCGGGCTCGCCGCGGCCAGGTACAAGGGTCGGTGTGGGGGGGGGGATCCGCAGCGCTGCTCCCCAGTCGGGCCTAGGGCAGCCGGTGCATCGTCCTCTCGCCCGAGGTCGCTGCGCAGCCCCGGGGAGGCGCGGCCGCCGGCCGCGGGGGCCGTGGCCCCGGTTCGCGGGCCCCGTTCCCCTTCGGGCAGCGCAGTCCGCGGCCGCCTCGACCCGCTGGGGCTGCCTCTCCCTCTTCCCCCCCTTGGCCGCCAAGGACGGCCCCAGTCTGTCCCTAACCCGGTTCCCTCCGCGGCCCGCTAGCAGCCGCGGACGGCACGCTGGGGCTTGTAGTGCCGCTCCCCGTCTCCGCCTCGCCACGGCCGGGCGGTGGGACTCCCGGTCCCGCCGTGCCCCGCGCCGCCCCCCGGCCGTGTCGCCTGCCGGTAGCTGTAGTGCGGCTCCGGCCCCCCGCGCCGGCCCGGGCGCCTCAGGAGACTGCACTTCCCAGCGTGCCCCGCGCGCAGGCAGCCTGCCTGGCCCCCGCCAGTCCCCTCAGCGGGCGAGAGCCGCCGCCCGTTTCTCGACCGTCGCCCCCCCCCCGCGCCCCGCCACTCCCGCCCGGTTACCGATGTCTATGGCGAAGCGCTTGGCGTTCTCCAGGTTGCGAAAGATTTCGTCGGGCGGGAGGGTGATGCTCTTGTCCAAACTGCCGTGACCGCCGCTACCTCGCCCGCCCCGCTCCGCCATTTTGAACGCGACCCACTCCCCGGCTGGCCTCATCGGCATGCAAATGTATGCGCATACATCTGCATACTAACAAGGCCGGCGCATAGATTATGCGAATGAGGCGGGTTGCTGGCGGCGGCACGCGCCTGCGGGGAACGCGCTGGCGTGGGCGGGACGACACGCGGACACGCACGCGAGTGTCACAGCAGAGCGCGCCGCGAACGCGAGGGGGGCTTCAGAGGTGGGGCGGCCCGGGGCGGTGGGGCCGCCCGCAGTTCACGGCGGGGAGATGAGCTCCAAAGGGGAGAAAGGTCGCTGGCGGAGTTAGTCAGGAACTGGCAGAGCCGGCCTCCGGCATCGCGCCCCACCGGGAGCCAAACGCGCTCACCCCTGACGGGCTTTCTCCTTCCCGTGCGGCCAGCAAGGGCAGCACCGCTTTGGGGATCTGCGCCCCACGGGCACGCGTGTGCGCACACGTATGGAGCAGCTGCACGCCTCTCCCCTTCAGACAAAATACTAAGTTCAAATTCCCTGCGTGTCGCGCCGTTGTGTGACTCGGATACACGCCACAAGAACGTGACGCGTCGCGTGAAGTGCCTTGGCAAACTTTATCTATTAGTCAACAGTACTTTCTGCGTTTGGGAGTCAGGCATAAATTTTCCTGAGTTCACCCTTGCTGTGACCTTTCTTGACAAGTCTCTTGGCTCTAAATTTCCCCGGAACTCGCTGGTGAGGCATGCCTCTATTTTTGTCTTGTTGCCTCCAGAGCGCTGGGCTCCGATGTTTCGGAGCTGCGTACGCTCTGCTGCGGAAAACAGCATTGCAGGGGTTCCAAGCGGACACACAGCTGGTGAGGCAATTAAATACCGATTCTGAATATCTTTGCTTCACTGAAATCTTTGTCTCGTGGCCTTTAACCCCAGGGACCACAGGGAAATCAGCTATGCAAACTACTCAAGAAAGAATAACTTGCTGGATTTATTAACTAGAATTTTATTTATTTTTGCACACTTAAAAGTTTCTGCAGCTTCTGAAGTTCAAGATAATTTCTGGCACAGGTTATACAATTGGTGCAGCTCACATATAACATGTCATAGCATCCTCCAAGGACAGTAATGAATTTACATTCTCCCCGGCTGGTAGGGTACCAAAAAGTAAATATAATTTGTACACCTGCCTTTCATGAAAGACTTTGATAAATCTTGCAAAATCGACAACACAGCTGTAACTTACTTTCCTATAAGGATAAAAAAATGAGCTTTTGCCTTTATAAAAGGCATATATATCCTGAACCTCACAAACAGTACTCTGATTTTGTGAGCAAGACATCCTGAGGAATTTCCTCTACGTAGTTTGAGTTATGGTTTAACCATTTTCAGAGCGTGCTCAGTACAGTCTACAAATATTATAGAACCCATTATGGCACCCCTAGGAAAACTAGATTTCTCAAGTGTGTCCAGTTAGACCAGCTGCTCTGCTTGAGACACCCCGGGCCCCCCCAGCTGCAGCTGGGCAGTTTGGCTGTGGATGGCTTGGGACGCTCGGGGGTCTCAAGTGGGGCAGGTCAGAGGAGAGGGCCCGTCCTGAACGGACACTCTTGAAAATGCTGGCCTGGGCATCTTAGCAGTCACTGCTTTCCCAACAGATGTACGCGTATAACCTCACTAAGGTTAAGAACGGTCGGTGTTCCTCTCTGAACAACTCCTCTCAGTCCTCCTAGCAGGAGGATTACATCTCGCATTCTTTTAGAATAACTTTCTCTCCACGTGGTGGGATCATTTCAGTCCTCCTGGAAGAAGGGAAGCAGACATCCAAGCATGGTAACACTCTGCAAAGGGAAAACATTCTTCCCTACTCACGAGAGGAGTGGGGGGGACTTGTACAGCAAGTCACGGTCTCCTCTGGAACACGAGCAAACGTCCGGGAAGCACGTAGGCGTGCTCTTGGCCTACCAAGGCCTCCAGAGGCTGCAGGAGGGTTTCAGTGCTGCTTGTTTTGCAGGGGGCTGGTGGGTGGACGCGGGTGCAGACGAAGAACCAGAGTCCTTAGGCACCGCTTGTGACCTCTGGAAATGGCAGATCAGCTTCATCCGGGTTTCTGCGTTTGCTGCATGGAGGGACAGGAATTGCAGAGCTTCTTTGAGGCACCAGGCATACCCTTCGCAATAATCCTGCTGTAGGCTTTTGGCAGATGCTGCAAAAGCTGAAAGGGCAGAAGAGAAGAAGTGTTAAGCAGGGAGGCTTGGGCTGGAGTTTTGCCTAAAAGTAAGGGAAGTGTGATGGGGGGCCGTACTCACCTCGGCTGTATTTCAGGTAGCTGACGGTCATCTCCAGGATGTCGGCTTTCTCCAGCTTGGAGTTGGGCTGGTGTCTCTGAAACTCCTTCTCCAGGAGCAGTTTCAGCTGCTCGATGCTGCTGTTAATCCGATCGCGACGCAGTTTCTCTACGATGGGTTTCCTGAGCTGTAACACAAAAAGGGAAGAGGACAGTTAGCAGTGAGACTTCCCCTTTTCGTCTCTTTATAACCTGCTGCTAAAGGAGTTTGGCCCTTCTCGGCTCTTTGCCCTCATGGTCACGGAGACAGCAGATACTTACTCTGTTCTTCTCTTTGGGCGTTAGGATTTCCAGGGAGAGAGCACTGGGTGCCATTATCCCAAGCGCGGGTTTCAGCTCAGCGCTTGCTGGTTAGCGGGTGGAGAAGGGAGCTGGGAGTTCCTCTATTTATACGCAGTGGCTGCATAGAAATGTATGGGTCCTGAGCGAGTTTGAGTTTCCCACAGTCGATAGCCAATCCATGCGTGCCCTGGGACAATAGAGAAAGCATCTATTACAGCATGGCAAATTGACTGTGAATTGCCTGGGGATAATACCCTGCTCCCAAAGGAGCAGGTGGACTGGGGAGCGTGTGACACAATAGGGCTTGGCATTACGGCGCTGGGGTAAGAACGTGGGAAAGCGTTTGCCGTCATTATAATCAAACTTCTGCCTGATGTTGGGAACGTCAACATCTCAATGTGCTGCCTTTTCCCAGGCTGTGGTGAAATTAAGCACAGAAGACTGATCCCAGGAAGAGATAATGCTCTGTGCCCACAACCAAAAGAGAGGTTGAAAAGGAAAAGATGCAGAATTAGAGGGACTAAACCCTTTCATTGACATTAAACCGTGCTTAGATGAATACAGTACCTGATAATTTTTGGGCAACTAAAGACTAAAATCGAGGTAAGAACCTTTAAAACAATTCGCACTAAGCAGTTAGCTTGAAATATTTTCCTCTCTGTTGTTTAAATACTTGAAGTCCCTCTATAAGTTATATTCAGAGCTCTTCCTTGCTTTTGTTGGGTAATCTAGGCTTTCCTATGGCAGCCCATGACATGTAATGATTATGATGCCTTTCCCAAACATGTCCTATTGAATTTCATGCCACTTTGCAAATGCCTCACTGTTCCCTTGGTCCTGAGTCTCCATGTAAAGCACCTAAATGTTTTTTTCCCCTTTACAGACAACTGAGATGCAGTGAAAAGTCAATTCTTGTCTATTACTTTGCTTGTATTATCCCACTTGCGGAATACAAATACGGGTGCTACAATATCCTGTGACTCTGTTCAGTCTTGGGCTTTCTCAGTATATGTGCCATGTGTATTGCAGTGAACTCAGGTAATGAAGGGGAAAGGACCTGATAGAATCCAGGATCAAAGCTGTCTTTTTGAGATTTTTCTTTTTTCCAGACCTTAGTTGCCTACTAAGGTCTACTGCCGCTGCACCACCCCCCTACCACCACCACCCCCACTCCAATACAGAGCTAGGCACATTTAAGATCTGGCAGGCAGGCATTTGAGGCTTTGTATTGACAGATTCCTAGTTATGCTTTATGGTATGTCTGTCTCCAGATGTAATATATGGAGCTCTACCGGTTTAAGGGGAGTTCTGCATAGGCATAATTATTTTTTTTCCTTAATGCATGTTCCATGGTCAGAGGCTAGAACAGGGAGTAAGCCTAGATTGTCACTAATAGGATAGCAGGTTGTGATGTTAATTTTTGAATACCTGTTTCTTACAACAATATTCATGAAAACCCTACCTATTTCATGTGTCTGCCTTACAAAACCAGCAAGGAAACCTTCCATTTCACTGTCAGCCTGTTTCACCTGCCCTCAGCATCCCTCTCCATAAGCCAGGGCCCAAACCTGTGCCTGTGGGTAGGTAGATAGCAACGTGTTCCAGCACACATAGGGTTGATGCATGAAAGGATACGATCCCACAGAGGATGATCCAGTTATTAACCTGAAGCTTACAAAGCCCCTTTAACTTCCTGGCTTCTCGTGGCAGTGATTTTCATCGGTCAGCCGTTCTCTCCTCCTCCCTTTTGAGCCCAAAGACATTTTACATTTAGATGGATCACTTAGGGTGTAACAATTTTAATTGTTGATGCTTGTCAAACCTATAATTGAACAGGGAGTATGAATCTTATTCAGAATCAGTTTCCTGAATGATTTTGTCAGCTTGTCATCAGCAGCATTGCCTGCAGCCAGGGCAATCCCCGGCTGCGTGTGCTTGTGCCGTTACTGGGGCTTGAAGTCAAGCACAGGGCTTTGTGCATCTCTCAGGGGTCACACGAGATGGGATGGACAGCAGGTCCTGCCACGTACCCTATGGGAAGCACTCTGTTTGCAGCAGCGGCCACTGTGAGATGGGAGGGAAGCTTTGACCCAATTTTCAGTTCTGGAAATATGAAATGAGTGGTTTTAAATAATGCCACCCTATCCCCAGCACAATGCCCCCGGACTCCAAAGGGCTAAACCAACTCCCACTTGATTAAAGCATTATCCCTTCCTTGAAGTGCTGGGCAGATGGTGCAGCAGGCGTTAGCTTTCTTCTCGGGACCCACAGAGGCACACTTCTTTTGTTGACAGTTTAACACTGTGAATGGGGCAACGTGGGAAATCCTCGGAACTGCGGACTCGCACCATCTGATGTGAGTGGTGAACCAGGCATGCTGCCTTGCAGCGAGCGCACAAAGCAGCAGCCCTCTGGGCTCACAAACTCCCAGCTTCTCTTCCCCTCTCTCTGTCTGAAAAGGCAGCACATCTCCAGTTCCCACTTCCCGGCTTCACCTACCCTCTGTATGCTGTTGATGGATAAAAGAGAAACAAATATTTGATTATGAATGCCTGAAAACTTAATGGCAACAATATTTCCCAACTGATGCTTCTGAATAATAAATTGTCTGGACTGAGGCTGTCCCTAGAATGTATTCATTGTGGAACTGGGTGCAGTATGCACTCTCTGCAGGGATTTCACTAAGGAAAAAAATGTAGCAGTCCCATTGCTCTTTGTTAAAAGTCTGTAACTAGTTTGCTCAGTTTGGGCTCTTTTAAAATTTAGTTGTTAGTGCAATAGTCTGTCCCACTGAAACACCTCTGTCATCCAGATCCCGGTCCCTGTCCTTCATGTCTGTGGGAGGAGTTTGTGCCTCTGACTGTCGCTGCAGAGCCAGAATGAAAGGTGGATTGTCTGAGGCTCAGAAGCAGGGGTTTCCCTGCTTTTGGAATGAAGGATTAAAAGAAACAAATCCCCAAAATTGCCAGACGCGTAGAGTTGACTAAATAATGTGACACAATAATTCCATTCTTTGGAGGATGGTGTGAAATCTGGACCCCCTCTTGAGAGATGACAGCTATGCTGTGGACAAAGAGGCTCGCTTTCGTAGCAACCTTGTTCCTCTAAATCACATCAGTTGTGAGTTGCATCATGAAGATGCAGTCTTCAAAATCACTCACAAAAGCAGGGAGGCGTCTCCACTCTCACTTGGTAGAGATATTGAAGAGTGTAAGGGGGTGCGGAAATCTGCAAACAGTTGTCAATGGCTGTGCTGACAGACCTTGCGTATCAGGGAGGAGTCCCAGCTTTTCCTAAGGCAAGACCCACCGTGTTAATTGTCCCCAACTGTAGATGTTCCCCATTTGACCCCGAGCTATGGTTTGCAATCTGCATGCCATAGATTGCTTTGAGTTGAGGAGCAACCACAGAGGATGCAGGAAAGGTAACTAACCCACCCCAGGGCTATCGTCAGTTGGCTTGTGTTCGTTATAGTCCGTAAATCAAAACAGTGGAGGACCACTGGCCTAGGAAACTGGTACTGCGCCATGGAGCTTTCTGCTTTGTAGGTGGCGATTTCAACCCATGTGCAGACTTACTACACGTGCTGTTTTCACAAAAGCTACCAACTGGCAGCTTTCTTAGCCCATCTGATACTTAGCTTGCCGTGGAGGGGAACCCGGTGTATTGCAGTGTAGCAACAGGTCTGGAGGACGGCGGACTATCAGAGAAGAGTACAGAAAACCAGAATTTCGCTATGTTACACAGATCTAAAAAGCAGTGCTCCTCTATGTCTGGGGCTGTACTTAAAGCACACAACTTGATTGCTTAAATCTTTCCTTTCTATATCACTTTTAGAGCATTTTTATTTTAGACCATTTCCTACGTTCATGTCAGCCTGTCTCACAAATGCTATTGATGGTGTTTTTAAATAAATAATTACGATTTTTATTTTTTCTGTGCCTTCCTTAAATGGTTTAAAATCTTTCTGACAACCCCTCTCAAGACACCTATTTAGTGTCAAAGAGCATAACGTTCCCAAGTTTTAAAAGGGCTCTCGCATAATACTGATCGATCAATGTGCTCCTTGGGAAAATAGCTCTCCAGATGGTCTATCGGGACAGGAATTGCTGGTCGTCACAATGCAGAGCCAAAAAGCGTCACTAATGTGGGCTGTTGTGAGGCACGCTTCCTTTGTGGTCCCTTTGAATGTCATAAATAGGGACGAAAGTGTGGGAAACTCTGAGAAACCCAGGCCCACACTCTGAGGTTAATAGGGGCTTTGTCAGGAGAGTATTCCTGGGCTGTGGGATCAGCATAATAAACAACATCTTCCCGAAGGGTGGGAATGTGTTGGAGCAGGGGAGAGTCACCCCAGGGGATACAGGAGCAATAAGCAGCTTTGCGTTCAATTATTATAAGCGATAATAATTAATAAATTGTAAACATAACCTTTGCTGTGCTAAGACTGGTCAAGCCGGAGGTCTGGCTTTTAACTCTCAAGTAATTGGTAAACTAAAGCCCAGAGGGGCAAGTCTTTGGCTGGCGAAAAACAGAAGCGATGCACTTGTACCAGCCTTGGATCTGGCTCCCTGGAGCAAACGGAGGCTTTCTGGTGGGGTTTGGTTCCTTCCCCCTGCCCAGAAAGGAGGTGCTTACTGTTTCTCTCCCTTACACCGCTGCAAACAGTAGGTCTGAATCTCACGTACGCTAACAGCTAAGCGTGACCGACCCCCCTGCGATAGCCAGAGTAATGCAGTACGGCCTCAGTGTAAATGAGAACAGACCTTGTGGTTCGAAAGACGGTAGCCGTGTCTCTCCAGATTTATGCCAATACGGGTGGCAGGAGTTCTGGGCTGATAAGTCTGACTGATCTCGCTTGACTTTTGCACAGTTGTCATTTCTGCAGCCTGTTCCTAGAACTGTTTCTAGCCTCTTAGAACTAGAGGGACCGGGTTCAAATCCAACAGTCTTCAGTTTGCGCAGCTCTGCTTTCCTTTTCTCTTTTCCGTTTGTGCTGTCAGTTTTAAACTGCAGTGATGCTGCCAACTATGCCATTCACAGTGTGGTTTACTTGGGTGCTAACACATCAGCTGCAGAAGATACCCGTCTGCGTAACAGCAGCAGACTTCTCCGTGCCACGTGTGAGACTATTCCCAGTCCCTCCAGTGCGTAGTCGGGTTGCGGAGTGTTTTGGGGCATGTTGCATTTTGCCTGAGTCTGAACTCCCCCAAACTTTCTATCTGCAAACTGCCTTAATTAGGCTTGATTTTAGAAATGCACAGGCATGGATGAACAGCTTGAATTTTGCTGGGATTCAGAAGCTTGCGTTACTTGACAAAGACAAGTTGAGCACAGCAAGGTGAAGGGACTTTTTCAAGATCGCTAAGCAACCACAAAATCTAAAAATATCTCTTCTGAACTATTTAGTCATTCATTATGAAGAACAAATCTATCTGCAGCATTGGTATCAGCCCCTGATGAATTGCAGGACTGTACCAAAACCCCACCTGTATTGCATTGGCAGACAGATGAAGAGCACTCGACCAGCTCATGTATTCAAGGTAAAATAATAACAAAAATGATCCATAAAACTGTAACGAAGTAAAGCAATATGTTCTTGACCTGGCTAGCTGGCTTTTGGGGCTTTTCCATATGTACAACAAAAGGGGTTCATCACAAATCAAGCGAGGACTGGCGAGGTACAGCCAGCAGTGTTAGAATGCAGTTTGGTCTTGTCAGCTTAGCAGATCTGAGTTTACTTAGTGCTTAACTAAGCAGCCATTTGACAAGATCAGATATTCTAGGTTTCCTTTTGTTTAAGGGAAAAAGCATATGCTAGAAATAGAGTTTTTCAAGGGCATCTCTCCCAGGAATCTGAGGAGAGTCAAAATTGTTGACCGATGGTGTTTCATGCTGTTACTCTATCTCTGGAAGAATGAGAGGGTTCCCTGTCATATATCCAAATCAATGTGTTACTGTGGTTAGTTAATAGTTTTGTGAACTGATTACTTGTGCAGTTTTCTTTACTTTGAAGAGAAGGGAAAATAAGAGGTGCCCTGCTGAGCAATGAATGGGAACTCTTCTAGGGTAAAGCGAGTCAATGTTATTGGGGAAAGAGCTGTGTTTTGGGGAGTCTGTTGGTATTTAAGTTGCTCAAGGGTGGCTTTAGGATCCCCTTCTCATGCTTTTCTTCCTGCTTCCCCAAATACCTTCTGAATCCCTTTTTGCTTGTTCACCTCATCCATTCCCTCTTTGTGTAGCTGTGTGGGAGAAGGACAAGCGCAACCTTTACAGCAGGTACTAATCTTCCTCCCATCACCCGAGTGCCGCTGACTTAATCCTCAGGAGACAGGAATCACGTGGCCTGTACGTAGAAAATTGCAGCAGAGTCTAACGGGGCTCGAGCTGAGACTGCGCACGGATACTGCCATGCCTCTCCCTGCAACGCAGGGGCAGCCCGGGCTGCTTGCGTTGGGTCACCCAGCTGGTGCAAGCCAGGTAGGCAGGCTGTTTGTAAATCTCTGCGTAAGAGGATATGCTCGATTTGCTTTCTGAATCGAGGTGGGGGTGAAAAAACCAAGGGAGGATCATCTAAAAGATGGCAGAGAGACAGGCTGAATAGAAAAAAAAAAAACAAACCAAACAGCTCGAAAGCTGGGTGGAGTGCGGCTGTTTCTCAACTCCGAGGCACAGGCCCTATTCATGGCATGTTTTGTGGACCCTTAGATGGATGTCAGAGAAAGAGAATAAAATGCTTGAAGAAAAGAAGAGTATGGGGAAATAATTTAGGAGAGGAAAGGCTTTTTCAATCTCTGTTTGCTATCAAATTATGTATACTTTTAGGCGTATATGGGCAGATATCGCTTCAGTAAATAAGATTCTGTTATTGCTAACAGAATTCTTGTTTAGGTAACAGAAGGTGCTAAAATTAAAAGAAAATAAAAAAACTAGTTCATCACGTTGGGGGTAGTTTCAAAGAGGAGGAGAAGATCCCCAAGCAAAATCAGGTGCCAAACTCTCTGGAAATTATTAGGAGTTTTGCATATTGCTGCCCCCTAAATGGGCAGAAAGGATAAGACTGAGCTCAGGTTGGTGGGTTAATTAATGGGGAATGGGAGGGAATAATCTGGCTGTGAAATTAGTGATTTACTGAAGTCTGAATAGGTTGCTGTTGAGTAGCTGGGTCCACACTTCTCAGTATCTCACTTCAATTTCACCTCCATTTTAATTTTTGATAACTTTTCCAGAGGTCGCTTCTTTGCAGGATCTGAAATCCTGTTCTGCCAAAGGAATTTCACAAATATAAACTGTGTGCTGGAATGAAGGGCTCAGATATACGACCTCTCCCGATAGCTTCCCTACTGCCGGAGGAATCCACATGCAACACTTAGTCCAGGAGTATTAGCCATTTAAATAATTTCAAACCAAAGGATTAATGACTAAAACCACTTTTATTGTATTGTACAGCGAAGACACCAAAGTTGAACATCACACAGGATGAATACATCACAACTTTATAAAAGCTTTTTAAGCTCTTTAGCGTGTTCAGTGAATGATTATAAAAGTACTTATTGCTTCCCTTCCTCTCCCTTTTCCTTAAGGTATATCACAGGCATTTCCTTTACAAAAGGCATCAATTATCCCTCAACTGAGAGTAGCCTGTACTGACTTGAAGAGAATTTTCCCTAGAGCTATCTGTTGTCATCATAACTTTCTGTAAGAAGGTATATTAAAAATAACATAGGGACTTCAGAAGAATCAGCGTTTCTTAACAACAGCTTTCACTCAAAAGGTAAAGGCTCAATACTCTTTTTTACAGCACAAAATACATTCTTCAAAGTGCTCCTTCTTTAGGAAGGTCAATACATTATCTAGAGACAATGGAGCACTTGAACCAGTGACCCAGGGAGTTAGGAGAAAGATTTCCACTGACAGCCACAGGCCCAGCAGCCTCGCCAAGCAAAAGGGTGCTGGAAACCGAGCAGTGTTCGGCACTCTAAATCACCGCAGAACTGGGTCCTCTCTTTGGCTAGGAGCCACCAATAAAAGCAGCAAATTTGCTGCAAGATACAAACGCATTCCTTCACTATGAAGGGAAACTACTCGGCGACCCTCGTTTCTTGTGACAGAAAAATAACAACTGCCCCCCTCCCACCTTTGGAAAGCAATATTTCCTACTTTAAAGAGGAACTATTAAATCACAGGTCCCTCTAGTTTTTGTAGCAAAACATAGGAGTGAAGCAAAGTTCAGCAGGTCTACCAGGGTCTCCAGATGGTAGGAGCAGCAGCCACAGTCTTCTGGGCAGGTTGCTTTCTGGCAAACAGACAGGGTGACAGAGACGGACCACGCAGAGCAGGAGAGCACATGGCATCTGCACCCATCTGAGCTTTGCAGAAATGCTTGATTAGCTGCACCTGAGTTTCCTTCTTGGGTTCATAGTAGGACAGAAAATGCATGGCTTCCTTGAGGCACCGCAGGTATCCGCTGTTAAAGTCCTGCTCTAGATTCTTGTGCATGAACACTAGAAAAGAAAGAAAGAAGCAAATGCAGTGGGTTAAGGTCATGACCAAAACGTGGGACAGTGGTGACGGATGCATGAAGTTTCTCGCAAGAGCCTGAGTCCACGAACCTCGCTTGTGTGACCAGACCTGGTGTGTTATAGCCCCTGCATGCTTTGGGGCCAGGGCTTGATGGGAGGGCAAAGGCCTGCGGGAGTAGAGGTTAATGGTGTGCAATACTTGCTCTGCACTCACTTTGGTCCTGCAGCTGGCTCTGCTGCTTCAGGTAGCTGACCGCCACTTCCAGGATGTCGGCTTTCTCCAGCTTGGAGTTGGGCTGGTGTCTCTGAAACTCCTTCTCCAGGAGCAGTTTCAGCTGCTCGATGCTGCTGTTAATCCGGTCACGGCGCATTTTCTCCACCACCGGCTTCCTCAGCTGTAAGAGAGGTGGAGCAGATTGTTAAGGATTTTCTGAGACCGGACCTAATTTCCCCTCCTGATACGCACATGTTCAAAGATGCTTCCTTTTGCTAGGAGAGCTTTGCGATGCTGCCTACCTGTTCCCCACTCAATTTTTAAAAATCGATATAGTATCCTTTATCTTTAACCTATTTGCCTTCCCCCAGACCACTTTCTCCCTCCTTATTTCATCTTTTCCCAGGTAGTGTTTATTCGACAGAGGCAGCCCATTGCACAGAGCGCACACCAGCCTTTCCAATCCTGTCCAGGGCTCTACTTACTTTATTCTTTTCTTTTGGCAGCAGTTTCTCCTCCACGTGGATCATGAGAGCGTGACTGGGAGCCATTCTCAGTGCTCTCGGTCCTGGGCGCAGACCCCCACGTCGGGTTGCTGTGCTGAGCAGAAGACTATGCTTTGGCCGTTAGCGACTGCCTCTATTTATACATCAGGGAGCTTCAGCAGATACGTGAGTCTGGGGATTGCTGGTGTTTCCCACAGCCGTGCAGCCAATCCAGGCACACAGCTGAACAATAGAGGAAGCATCTATTAGTGCACGGTACGTTGATTGCAAATGCCCTGGAGAGAATAACCTTCTGCCCACGCTGACTGGTGGAGTGTGCAGCGTGGCTCTTCAGGGCTGCCCAGGGATCTGGGAAAACACTGACCCTCCAGCTGGTCGTCTGGGATCAATCGAGTTCCTGAGTCCCTGCATGTGCCGGTCACGTTTGTGGCGTGGAGGAGGCACGCTTTTGGGGAAAGGCGGGAAAAAGAAGAAGAAAGGGAGCTCTGTTAGGGTCAAAATCAACAGCGCCAAAGACATCTCTCTGCTCTTGCTAGAGAGGACACTTCACAGCCAGCTGCCCAGGTGCCGTTTGCCAGAGTGTGGGTGTGTTTGCGCTTGTCCATAAAGTCGTACACTTTTAATGGGTGAGCCAAAGTGGTATCGGTGTGAAACCACAGGTTTAGTTTGCATGACATTGCTAAATGCTGTGGAGCACCTACAGTCAGGATGGTGGGCTGTTGGACAGACAGGGTGAATAAATAGGGAATGGGAAGGAAGTAGAAATGGTAACCTCTGTTCCTCTCTTCACACGCCAAGGTCTGTGAGTCCGTGACACCACTGGCCCTGTTGCCTTCATTAAGGACAGCCACACACCTCCTAACAGAACTGGGCCCGTGCCTAGCCAGCACCCCTGGAGCGCTCTCTTTTCCCTTTTCTACTCTCTCATGCAGATGTTTCTAAGAACGATGGTTAAGATGGGCTAAAGAAGAGCATCAGGTTCAACCCAGAGGCCCTTGGCTTTGGGAAGTCAGAGGCAGGTTGTGTGCAGGATTTAGTAGCTGAGGCCCATCTTTGGACCTCAGCAAGGAGGTCGGTTCTGCTTCTCGCCCAAGATTTCTGGTGTGCTCTGTTCTCGTCTGCCCAAGGAGCATCACACCGCCCTGCTGCAGACTGGACCTGCCGCAGTCTGCAGAACACAACATCTCAGAGACCAGGTAATTGCCTCCCTGTGTAACCTTTCACATGTCATCCCCACTCCGTTTTCTTACCTGGAAAATCGGGATAGTGCTGCTTGCTTGTATTTGCATGAAAATTTCAATAAGAAATAACATTTGCTTGATTTTTTTGTGGTAAAGGCAAGAAAAAGTTGTGTGGACAGAAAAATCTCTGCCTGGATACAGTCCTTGAGGCAGCTCTGAAAATAACCCAGAAGCTACCTGAGAAAAGCTGTGCTGCATCCTCCCAGCTGAGGGTCCAGCCTGTAGTGCCCAAGGCACGAGCAGTGTGCTCGTCCTCCCCCAGCGCACTGCTTGTGCACGGGAGCGTGGCCGAGAATCTGGACATGGAAATGGTGGAGGGAAGCGTGCAGTGAGGTGAGAAAGCCAAAGAGAATTTCTTACTTGGAAATCCTGAACTGAAGCCTGAGTTTAATGGGTGGTTGACAGGAAGGAGGGAGGTGTCACTGAAATAGCCAGCTTCGTGGTTTTCATTGTATGGGCCTGAATGGGCTCAGCTCTTTGTGAAGGGCAGATGTTGTCCTTGGAGCCCTTTATTCCCTGCGTTGTGGGAAAGCCAGGAGACAAGACATCTCATGAACGCTTTGAACCAGTCAAAGGATTATGATACAAAATAAGATACAGCTCAGAGACCATGCCCTAGCTTTTGCCAGCTAGAATAAGGTGTTCCCCTCTTTCCTGTACTCTTTGGCCGCCCTTCCTCCCAAAGTTGGTGTCCTGTGTTATCCCTTTCCCGGCAAGGCAGCAGTGGTGGCAGGCCTTGAAGCTAGGAACTGACAGATAGGTATGTACCGAGCTGGTTGAAGAGACTCTTCAGTGTCAAAAAACATCTTTTTCCCAACTCCTGAGAAGCAGCCCTGACCTTTATTGCTGTATTATAACTGATAGCCAGATGGTCTTTTGGGAGTTGGATTCTTTCCCTTTAAATCATTCAGGCTCAAGCACCGTCACTAATGTCGCGAGTAGTTGCAAGGCACACTTCTATTGTCCCAACAAGAAATGTTATCAATAGGGGAAAAGTATGGGAAACCCAGAGAAATTCAAACCCACACAGCCTGGTGCTAATAACTCCTTTGTGGAGCCTGCACTTCTGTCAAGGCACGATGAACTCGCATGGCTTTTTCACCCAGTAAGGCTGAAAAGCGCGGGTTTTGCCGTGCAGGCAGGGGTTTCTGAGATCTGTGTTTACCAGGAGAAAGGGGCAACACGGGGCAAGGGGGCAGAGGCACCAGTTCACACGCGGGGGTGGCCAGCAGGAACGCCGAGCTCGGCTGCAGCGCTGGCTGTCCTGGGGGCTGCTGGTTTGCTTCACCGTGCCTCAGTTTGCTCTTCTGCGAAATGGGAGTGGTGCTGCTAAACTCTTTCACAGAACCCTCTTGGAATCAGGAGCCGAGCCCTTGTCTGCAGTGGGAGGTAGGGCCAGGGCTGAAGTGGCCCCCGTGTTTTTCTGGCACCGTGTGGGGATGCTGCTGGACACCTGCGAGAACAACGTGGAGAAGGAGCATCTCTGGGGACAGTGCTTCTCTGCAGCAGAAGTGCTAAGGGTGGGCTCTTCTTGCTGTCTTGTGGAGGAGTTTCTTTTCTCCCCATCGCCTGGGAGCCTGGCAGAGGTGGTACTTCCCTGGGACAGCCCTTTGTCACCACGGCTGCCTGGGGAGCAGGGCCTTGCAGGATCTGTCCTGTGCGCAGTCTGATCTCGGGTGGGCTTTTGTCTCTTCCTCAGGCCAGCCCGTGGTGAGCGTTGCTGGAAAGGCTCACTGCCACCCGTAAAATGGAAGGCTTTTTAGGACCAAGCCAGGTCTGACCTCACTTTCACGAGTTATGTGCTAGTGGCAGCGTCACTGAGGAAGGCGGTAGCAATGCGAACGCCTACCAGGGTCCCAAGTAGACCTGTGCTGACACATCTGCGTGGAAATTATTATCTCTGGATGCTTGATGAAACTATTGGGTCTGTATGTTGTGCCTTCCTTACTGGGTCTGTATGATGTGCCACACTCACACCTTACTACTGCTGCGTGGACATGTCCTAATGTTTAATATTCCTGGCTTTTAGCACCACAAATCCCTGCGGCATTACCACATCCCTTCGCCATCCTCATTCTGTTATGACTCACTCTGTGGAGGTTTCTTGGACAAGGTTTGGAAAGACACGGTACTGCCTGTTTGAGGTGAACCCTAATGATCCTTTGCCAGTTTTTAACTTATGAGGCACCCCTTGCTTTGGTGTCACGGATGAAGATCCCTTCTCCCAGCCCTTCAGTACACCGAACCCTGCCTACCGTGTTCTGCTCAGGGGGTTTCGGTGATATTGCGTGCTACACAGGAAATAGTTTTAAAATGGCTTGGCATGGGAGGCAATATATAAAGAAATTATCCTGCCAGACTTGCTATTCAGGATTGGCTGCTTCTGCTCTCACAAGCCACTCGTAGTTCTGCTGTCTGAACCAACGGCGTGGAAGCGTAGTGAAATGTCTGTCTTGGGGGGGGAAAGGTTATGTTGTCATTAGACCTACTGTATAAAATATTCCATTAAATGTCAATAGCATGGCATTATCTTGCCTCCTTTAGGCATTAGAACCCTGGCAAACAGGGGTCTTTTATTACTGTAAAGTACATTCTTCACAGGTTTAACCTTTTTTAATTAGTTTTTCTTTAGATCCAGAATGCTTAATATACTGCCATTCCCAGGTGCATAAGTGAAGGAAAGTGGACTTTGATCATTAAGAAACGTATGAGACAATTTGATCTGCGTTTTCAGGGTTGTTGGAGGCAAAAGCAATTTCTATAGCTGCTTGTGGGGGTGACCCTGAAACAGGCATGCACCAATGACATAGTCTTCTTTCTACAGAGAGTATTCCAAATAATTAAAAATTAAGGCGAATTTATTATTTTTCTGCCCAGCTGAAATTCCCACAAGTCACCTCTCGGCATATTCAAGAGCGCACAAGAGGGATTTATTATTTCCTGGTATATTGACTCTGAAAGGTCTGGGGATTACAGCTGCTTTGCACATGAATAGCTGGAGTGTGTTGTACAAAAGGCATGGTCTGTGGGATAATGGGGCTGGATGTGGGAAAGCGCTGACCCTGGGGGAGAGCAGGCTGGTGCCTGATGGCAGGAATCAATTATGTCTCAAAGGAACACATTGCCCTGGGAGCAGGCTTTGCGGGAGCCACCATGTTATGTGTTTACCACCCTCCTCCTCCAGAACCCCGTACGAACCAACCGCAGAATATATCCTACCCTTCTGCCTTTACCAGGGCACTCCGCTACGCCTTGCTCTACGGTCACGCCAACCAGTGCTACGTCAGTCGTGATCTCAGTGCCGCAAGCGTGCCCCATCTCAGCAAGAGCGCTGAGACCCAGCAGTTCTCTCGCACGTGCTACCAGACGGGGTTGAGTTTTGCTCTAAAGCACCCCTGATACTGCTGACTTCAGTGGGAGCACACACTCCCCAAAAGTCCTCTGAAATACGCGGACCCCGTCAGTCCGTCACCCACTCAGCTCTGGCCAGGGAAGGAGAACAGCCTGTCGCTAACAATGGAGTGCAGGGAGGGAACGCAGAAGCTGCTGAGTTCATGCGCTTCCTTCATTGTTTTGGGTGGGTTTTTTTGGAAGACGGTGGTATTTGGTTCTTACAATGGGCTCAGCATCTCTGAGGAGCTGGCGTTACTGCCAGCCTTTCAAATGTCCAAATTTGGGCTTCAAGAAATGGGCTGAAAGTCATAAGGATTTAACAAAAACATTTTGATGTTTCTAAGAAAAATAAAAGTATTTTGATGGATTTATTTTTTTTAAAAACAAACTTTTTGATTATTGAGCATTTGGACTTTGGATTGATATCATTAATTTTCTCTCTTTTTAGAGACATGAAATATTACTGAAGGCTATAAGTATTATGAGGCTCATAATAAAAATCACAGAATTTACCAAATACTGCTGCCAAGCATTTTGGCAAGGAGAAGGTATCCTGCAGAGAGAATATTTCAGAGGAGCAGGCTGAGAATTGGGAGTGTGGTTCGTGAGGTCTGGCCCCAACAGCCACTTGTTGTCACTGACAAGATGGGAACGGTGTGTGCGTGCCGGATGGGGGGCAGTGCCCTCTCTCCTTACAAGAGCGGCAATTAATCCTATCTGCGTGTGTCAGGTATTTAATCACTATTTAATCCAGCTAGGGCAGAGGTGGAGAGGGGAGATAATAGTCACAGGCTTCGCTGGCGTCCCCTGAGCCTCAGGTGATTGTTCCCACCATGGGAGCAAGTCTGAGACCTGGAGCCGATTCCCCCGTGTGCCGCAGTGAATTCCTCCCCTTCCCTCCAGCTCAGCCTGAGGTTTGGGGTGTGAGCCCCTACTGCAATCCGCTTTCTCTTGCTTGGCGGCTGTCAGTCACCACACTGCAGAGCACAAATGGACGTGGTGAGAGCCTCTTGGGGATCAGCGTCAGGTCCTGCCCTGCCAGGCAGGTGGATTTTGGAGGACCGAGGAACGTCTTTGCCTTGTTCAGCTGGCAGTAGGATGAAGAGATCGTGTCTGAGAAAAGCAGGCAGTTGCCTTGCTGGCAAGAACAGTTTTTCAAAAGCTAGGTAACCTAGTTCTGAGCCAGGCAAAGGGCTAGCAGAGGGGCACGTGCAAGAACTGACAGACCTTGGTCCTCACAAGGCACACCAGGCAGAGCTGGATGCCCTCATCACCACGCCACAGGGCAAGACACGTTGTCGGATGTCAGGATCAGGGGAATCTAGTGCAATAAACAGGGACTCTAAAGAAGACAATCTAGAGAGGGTTAAGAATAGGACCAGGAGCCCCAGAGCATCTCCAGTGTAGCTGGTAGTGGAAACCATGCCCTACAATCACCTGCAGCACCAGGTACTGGGAATCTGGCCTGAAGTCCCCAGGAGCTGCCATCAGGAGACTGTGCAGACACCTTTTACGAACGGCCAAAGATCAGCACGCACCACCGGAGCTGCGGACAGCACTGGACTTTTTAACTAAAGCGGTATGGCTCCTTCCTCATTGCTAAGTCACCGGGGTTTTTATCCAGGCCAAGTGTTTAGGGCCTGAAATTCCCAGAGAGCTCGTGTAATTCAAGGCACGCTGCATCTTCTCCTCTGAGGAGCTCCAGACCCAGGATAACTGTAAGCGCTGGGAGACAGCTGATCAGAATTAGATGGTGCTGACAGACAGATCTGCACAAGGACTAAGGACAGCTGCAGCTTAAGACTGAGGTTTTGGTAGGTCTTCAGGAGCATGAATAAACAAATTAAAACTTAGTTTACTTTCTAGAGAGATCAAGTTAATTTCTGTTGAATAAATCATTAATTATTTCCCGATCAAGGATTTGAGTGCATCTTCCTTCTCAGGCATTTCATGGGCTTGAACAAATTGTACTAAATAACATTTTCAAAAACCACTACTGGACTTGAGTACAAAGGAGAACTTCTGCATCTGCTTATCTAGGTGGTGCATGACTGCGAGTGTGGTCCAGGCCGGTAATCCAAATTCTCCCACAAGCTAGGGAGTTGGCTTCTTTTCAGAGATGCCAAAGCCAATTAAAACAAAAGTGGGTGCTGAGCATCTTTGCAAACCAGATGTCTCAAATAGCCACTTGGCAAAAGAAGCACTACAAGCAGTAGCCTATTTGAAATATTGAAATTTTGGTTTTCTCCCGCCTGCCTCATTTTTCTTCCTTTGTAAATCATTGCTAATAATACATCCTTATCTCACAGAGGAGGTTGCTGAGAATTCATTAGCCGGTATTTGTAAAGCACTTTGAAAATGCAAAGCCAGTGCATTATTCCTAGTCTTCTGGATGCTTTCCATGTTATTAAAATCAGGATTTCAGAAAGGCTTATCGGGGATCAAAACAGCATCCCAAACTTGAAAGGAAGCAAGACTGTTAAACCATCAAGTTGTCGCCTCCCCCTCCAGCCAGATGTTAAGCCCTAAAGAACTGAAGTGGCACAAGGAATTACTTTCCCAAGTTCCCCCAGCTGGGCTGACAGCCCTTGATCAATGGTTTTCTCCACAGCGAGTGCTATGCAGATGGTCTACCCCGAGCAAGGTTTCTGTGAAGTACAAAGGGAAGTCAAACACCATTTCTAATTCAGCTTGTAGCATGGCACACTTCCTTTATCCTCTGCCTGAATGCGGTGAATAGGAGAGCAGTGTGGGAAACTGGAAGGAACTCCAAACTCACACAGCCTGCGGGTCTGTAAGGCACTCCTGTCCTCAAACCACATCTGCCTCTGACAGACAGAGGGAAAAAGAGCGACAGAACGAAAAATCAGATTATAAAAACTTCAGGAAAAGAAGATAAACCCTGAGTAAAAGGCAAAAAGTGAAGGAAGCTATGCAGACACACAGAAATTGTGCGGGACTGAAACAGGGGACTGCCAGGCAGCAGAGCGAGGAAGCGCTAGGAGGAAACGACAGGGAGAGGGGCTGCAGGAGCGGGATTTTGCTCATCCACCAGCAAGGCCAAAGAAAATTGTCCCACTGGAGGTGGCAGAGGTGGTTTGAGCCCATGCTGACTTCTGAGCCACATATTCTGTTTGCCTCTTTAATTCCCCAGCTTTGTTTAATACGTCCCGGGAAACACAGACCCCTGATATTAGTCAAGCTGCTCATAAGCTTATGCAAACTGTTGCAAACAGATACAGAAGCTCCTGCAACCCTTAATTGCCCTGGCACATGAATCTGAATTGCTGTTTGCTGTCATTGCAGTACGGGTTTAAATACAGGCCCGATTTCCTCCCGCCAGCTTGCAGAGCCCCCGCTGCAGGTGAGGCGTTGCCCCAGTTCAGCTTTGCCCAGAAGACTAACGCGGGGTTTTGCTAGGACTGTCCTCGGAGCCACCGGCAGGTACCGAGAGACTCTGCTACCAGGCGTCACTTGACAGGCTGCCCGTACCCCGGGTCGCTCGGTACCTCTGTCTCGCTGCTCTTTTTATCAAAGGCTGGCCTGCCCAAATATGATGGCAACCACTGCAGCACGTCCCCCGTAGTGGTACGGCAGGGCACCCATTCCCCACCTCCGCGTGCCGGTTGGTGTGCTTTTCTCGAGCAAAGCTGGAAATACCAAGCTCCGGACCGCGACCCGGGCAGGTCCCATTCACTGCGGGGAATTCAGTTTTGCAATGGGATTTTTGTGCCTCTCTGCTGCACAGTGCTAAGGGAAAGAGTTGACTCCGACGGGCCGTGAGGATATCATGATGCTTTTGCACGACCCGTACAGCTATACGAGCTGGGCTTGGCTTTTAAGAAAATTAGCTCAAATTTTATACCAGTAATACTATGGAGAAGTTTTTCTCGTCATTAATACTACTAAACTGTTCTGTGTTGCTTGGATGAAAGAAATGGGAAACAATAGACCAGATTCTGGTATTGGTATTTGGCAGGTGAAAATTCAGGCCTCAGTTTTGCTGACGAGGATTTTGATGAATTCCACCTGTAGGCGTAGAGGTAATTTCTATTTACACCAGTTTACTGGAGATCAGGAAACAGCTCTGGAGGTACAAAGGCTGCAGGCCAAATCTAGCAATCCTCTTCACTCCTCATGGAGTCCAAAGTTTCTGTTGACTTAGGTGAGGAGCCAAGTGAGGTCCTTAGGGTCGGACCCATTTTATTTTTTACCTCAGGATGGTCTGTAGGACTCGGCGCTAATCGAGTCTCCTACATTTTGCCGGCTTTCCTGTTCTCCATCCAGAAGCATTGCTCTGTCCCTGCTTCCAAGCGTTTTTAGCTTTCTAAAGGACTTACCAACATAAGGCTATGGAAGTTTGCGTACCTCGGAGTTTCCCACACCATTTCTTAACTATATTCATTCCTGTCACAAAGGAAGTGTGCCTGACTACAAACCACATTAGCAACGGTTCTTGCCTCTGCATTGTGTTCAGTGGGAAGCCCTGCTCCCAAAAGGCCATCTGGGCAGCACGTATCGGGAGGGAAGCAGTGGGAGCAACGAGCATCTCCCAAGACTTGGGAAAGCAGCAGCATCTTTAAGTCGTCCTAAAGAGTTAACATCTGGCGGAGATTCTGGGGGCGAAGGCAGTTGCTAACGCCGTATTTCAAATGTGTTATCCAGATCCAGTATCGTGGGGTCCTAGTAAGTTTTCTCTGCAATATTGTGTACGTTTGGAACCGTATTAGAAGGTGCGTAATTCACAATTCATTATCCTCCGCTGACGTTATAATAGGGAGGAATTTTTGTTATCTCTTTTCTTTAGGATTTCCAACCAAAGCAGAAGCAGAGCAACTTCTTTGGGTAACTGAGCATCTAATTTAAGTAACTCTTCCAAGATGGTCAGTAATTGGCTAATTTTTCCCCTCGCAGAATGTGACACCAAAGAGAAAATAAAAAGCTATTTTAAATACATGTTTTTATTTCAGACGCTTTAAAATTCGCGTGTGACACAGAGTGAGGAAGTAGGAACCTCAGCGGATTTACCATCTGGGGGGAGATTTTGCTACATTCACCTCACAGTAATACCTTGAATAATTTTCATTACCACACACGTTCTAAATACGTGGGGCCTCCAGCCTCTACAGTTAAGTGAATTTCTCAGGCCACAGAAGAATATTTAGCATTCAGCCTGCTCAGTGCCGAGCTTTAGGTCAGGTTGGATCCTAATGGAGAAGAAATTTTGAGCGCCAGCCCCTTGACTGTGCCAAGTGCACGACCACTACCGCAGTGCAGTCGGGCAAAGTGTTGGCACAACTGTCTCCTGCTCCTTCCCGTTTGGCTTTGGGCTGGCCGAATGTGGGGCCGCGGAGCTCTCCTGGAGTCCCTGCCAGGAACGCTCTTGCTGCCTTTGCTGGACTATGGGGTTTTTCACAAGGGACCTGAGCTCACGTTGCTCTCAGACCAACACGCAGGCGCTAAGCTGAGGTTACAGGCATCACGGGTCTCGCCACATCCACGCGGCGTGGGGCACGGAGCACGGTGTGCTTCGCCTGCTCTCCGACCCGCGCTCCGCTGAGTCGGGGGCAGAGTTCAAGGCAGGAAGTCTGAAGGCTTGGGTTACAGTGACGATGCCTAACCGTGCATCGGTTTAATTGCTAAACAGCAGGAGAGAAAAAAAGGTCCCTCGCATCTCGAGCGCACACAGTAAACAGACACGGAACAGGACTGGGTGCTTGGGATCCTGGGAAAAAATCAAGTAGGGATTTTTAGCCTGTACAACTCATTCCTTGAAGAAGGTATACGGAAGTTACTTGCTTGGAGCGAGAAAGGAGATAGAGGTTTTCATTCTCTTTTGACTTGAACTACACGTTGTAATAGTGAATTAAGCAACGTTTTGACCAAGACCAAGGAGCGTAAGGTGGTTCAGGCTAGCACGACCGTTCCCGTGGAGTTAACTTCATAATCCCCTGGGTACTGAGCGGCGGGATAAGAGGTTGCTGTGTAAAATCCTGCTGTAGAGATCCCGGGTGGAGTCAGCAGTGGGTGGCAATGCATTCGGCCCGATCTGGATCAGCTGAGGGGCTGCAGCCAGCTGCCCCAGCGCAGGCAGCGACAGCCCCTCCGGGCTCTTACCTCTGTCCCTCACATCTTCAGAACCACCCGGCAAATCCCAGAAACAACCAGAGCCCGCGAACGTGCCCAAAGGAAGCCAAAGGCAGACCAAGTCCCACATCTGCTCTACTACAGTTTTATCGTGGAAAGTTAATTTGTCCTCCCCCGGAATAAAAGTCCTATGGTGCAGGAATGCAATAGTGCACAGATTCCTGAGAAGCAGGCTTAGTTTCTTGTCGTGTACTGTGGGTAATTGCAGGGAAGGCACCTGATGCTCTGAACAGCTTTGTTGGACCAAATCTGGAGTGCCTGTTTATAGGACTTGTGCTGGAAGGGGAAATTATTGCTGTTCTTAGAGCTGCTTGTTAGGGAGTTAATCTGGAAACCAGAAAATGTCTCTAGCAAAACTGCTAGTGGGCTCTGCTGATCATGGGATTGGCACATTTCTTCTTCGTGCACTTGATTAACGAGCTCAAGAAAATAGTTACTACTCAGGAGTTTCTGTTTCAGAGAATCTCCCCAAGAGGGATGCACGGAGCGGAAGATTGGTTTCAGAGGTGGCATTACATGGGCTCAAAGATAATCCACAAGCTTTGAGGAGAACATGTGAAATGGTGTCACAAAAGCTTTCCCACAACTTGCCATAAAAGACTCGGAGCTCGACAGCTGCTGCTCTGTACGAAAAGAAGGGAGCCTATTCAAGGGCAGTACAATAGGGATGGGAAGGCAGGTCCTGGAAGAGGTCACTTAAACCTTACCTGGTCTTTCGAATAATGAGTTGCAGAGTGAGAGAGAAATGTGTCCGTGTGTATGTGTATGCACATTATAAGACACGCATGACCACACACATATATATTAATATATACATGAACACACATACGTGGACATTAATGTAAACACAAACAGCATTTACTTACTACCCTTTCTTTCTCAGTAAGAGATCCCCAAACATAAGCCCTAACCTTACTTGGCAGTAATTTATCTGATTGTTATTATCCCTGTATTGATTGTCACAGAGGGAGACACCGATGCTCTCAGAGCAGTGCGTTGGACGGCTTAGGTGACACAGCACACTCGGAGTAAATCTGGGGCCAGAACGCGTGGTTCTAGTCGTGTGGTTAATGCTGCCACCTGCCCGCTTCCCCCTTCTCGGGGCAGCACTGCTGCCAGCCTGCTCCCCGCGCTCCGGGGTGCACGTCCAGAGGCTGCAGAAAACGCTCTGCTGCCATTTCCTTCTTCAGCTCTTCGTGCGAGGTTGGAGCTCGTGAAAGGCAGCGGTGCCGGCATGGGCGGAAGGCAGGGTGAACGCAGGCAGAGCTGGTTCCAGTTTTCCAACAGGAATCTCTGGCTGTGTGTCTATAGGATAGAAACAGCAAGACCGTTACCTCCTCCAGCTGCAGGCACCTACTGAGCACTGACTGCATCTCAGTATAGAAACTGCCCCAGTGGAGCATGAGGAATCGGAAATTCAATTTCTAATAATTTTATGGGCTATGTGAATTTCTTCTGCCCTCAGTTTCCCATTGTGCATAGATTAAATGAAAATAAATAGTCAAACGTGTTTGGGGGAGGAAGCGAGAACGCAGCACGTGAGACTGAAGTGATCCCAAAACACTCTGAGATCCTTCTCCTCGCGGATTTGTCTTGCAGGTATTTAAAAACAGGAACATAAAGTGCTTGTGACATGGCTGGAGAGTGTTCTAAAGAGGTGCATGAGATATCAAGGGAAGAGAACAAAGATCAAAACAGAAAACATTTTCAATAACTGTGTGTACTTACAATTTAAGGTATTTATTTGCATAAGGCAAACCAGAAAAGCTGTTTTCTGTTTCACGTGGGCAAAACTGGTGTCACAGTCACCCGAGGGCGAACGACTGGCTCTGGCTTACTGAGAAAAAACCAAGGTGAGTGGATTTAAAGAAATTCTGCTCTTTATCTCAGGAAGCCAGAAAATGCTCGTGTCCACATGTGCGTTTGTGCACGCTCAAGCGCGTGCCTCCGCGCGGCCCCGCGCAGCAGCCAGCGGTTTGCTTCCCGCCACGGGCGGCTGACCTCGTCCTTCCTCCGCCAGCGAACCCCGGGCTGCGCCTGGAATGCTCTTGATCCGCGGCATTACTCAGCAGCCTTTCCCCATCGAAGGCCAGCTCTTTCCCAGCTTCTGACGCGTAATTCTGATCCCAGGCTTTCCCGTAGCACGCACTCCCCACCTGCTCATCTGGGAGCAGGTCATTATCCCCAGGCTATTCACTGGCAACGGAGCGTGCAAGAATAGATGCTGCTCCCATTGTGCTGCCTATCTCCCGGATTGGCTGGGGACTGTGGGAAACTCCACCGAGCCGGAGACCCACAGACTCTCAGCGAGGTTGCACGGTATAAATATCGGGCAGGGGCGGCTTCCAGCCACATGTTTCTCCTGGACTTGCACGCTGAGACCTGCCTGCCTTCTCAGCACAGATGGCTCCCAGCGCTGTTTGCATGGAGCCCGACAACCTCCTGACACCAAAGGAGAAAAACAAAGTAAGTCCAGGCGCAGCAAGGCAGCGTGGAGCCACGCTCTCAGCTGGCCTCGTAGCGGTTTACACCAGCTGAGAAACTGCTCCGCGTTGTTTGGG
This sequence comes from Balearica regulorum gibbericeps, assembly GCF_011004875.1. Classification (NCBI taxonomy): domain Eukaryota; kingdom Metazoa; phylum Chordata; class Aves; order Gruiformes; family Gruidae; genus Balearica; species Balearica regulorum. The sequence continues at coordinate 1,768,850 of NC_046204.1, read as the reverse complement.
AGCAGTGGCACCAAACAGTCCTGTGAAAAGGCAGAGAGGAGATCCTTCTAATCGTAGGTCTCTTTTCCTTTGCTTTTTGCAGCTGAGGAAGCCGGTGGTGGAGAAAATGCGCCGTGACCGGATTAACAGCAGCATCGAGCAGCTGAAACTGCTCCTGGAGAAGGAGTTTCAGAGACACCAGCCCAACTCCAAGCTGGAGAAAGCCGACATCCTGGAGATGACCGTCAGCTACCTGAAGCAGCAGAGCCAGCTGCAGATGAAGAGTGAGTACTGAATTTTGTTTCGATCTCTAGCTTACCGCAAACCTCTGACAGTTTTATGGAGCTCTAGCCACAAACAATTGCTCTAAACTATTCTTTCTTCCCCCTCCCTCTTCTCTTCCCTTCTCTAGCTGCAGGATCCTTCCATAAAAGCTCTCAGTTTGACTTCAGAGAGGGCTATTCTCGGTGTTTGCAAGAAGCTTTCCATTTCCTCTCTCTCCACAAAGTCCGAACTGAAACACAGACCAAACTTTTAAGCCACTTCCAGAAGAGCCAGTCGGCAGCTGCGGAGGTCGCCTGTTCCCCTGGGAACCCCAGCCCCCTGAAGCCAGCATCTCCGAAAGATGCCAGTGCTCTCTGGAGGCCCTGGTAGCCAGGGGAGTCCGTACTTCACCCACCTTTGCCTTGCACGGCCCAGAGGAGGGATCTGACTGCATCTGATAGTCCAGCTCCGATCCTCTCTTCCGTAGGGAAGTTTATTTCCCCGTGTATTTTATTTATGTGCAAAAAGAATGGCATACTTTTGACTTTTATGGGATCCTTTGGTGAAAGTTCGGGCATTCTGCTGAGCGGTATCGAAGCTGCGTAGACGCTGGTGGTGACAGTACGCAGCACGCTGCCCGGTCCGGGGGCGAGTGTCTTCAAAATGAAGGAGGGTATTTTTGTAAATGTTACAGTTGTGACGGACAAGAATTGCTGTAGGAGAGATTTCTCTAATTGCTGTAAGAGCCATCGGCTTTGCTCTGGCTTGACTAGTGACGCTTGTTTGCTCAGTCACGCCAGAGGATAAATTTACTACCCTTTGGGTCATGCACATGTGATTAAAATCCGTTCCCCTCTGTTTGCTTGTAAACTGTACGGCATCACAGATGGGGGTTGTTTTGGTTTGGATTTTTCCCCAGTGACCCTTTCGTAGTCTTAGTATATAAAGTGTGACGGATGAGCAGAAGCTAGGAAACTATGTGGAATATTTCTACTATTGTGCTGCTTTTTTCAGTTTAGAAAAAGAGTGTGTTACTGCTTTATGTTAAAGAAAAGGTAGTAGGTAAGAGGCTTAAATGGTCAATGTTATACATTTTGGGTGTAAGCTATGCTTTTCTAGCATTTTCATTATAATAATGATTTTTGTCTGTATGGACTGGTTTAATTCATGGTGGATAGCGTTTCTCCCACTACTGGGACAGCCCTGTGGCTTACCTGCATACCGTGTATGCGTCTCTGTGTTTGTAGAGAGCAATAAAATGCATTTGTGTGCAACTGCTGTCTGGGTCCTCTCCCTCCGAGGGGTACGCAGCCCCTGGAAAAGACTGGTAGGTGAGTCCTCCAAAGCAGCGGGAGGTTTGCAAAGCGAAAGGAGCTCATATTCCCATCTACTCTGTGTATTCTCATGACTCCCATCACGTGAGTACCTTACCCCCGAGAAGTAAGCAAGTGCAGCAGTCAGTCACGCAGGTTCTCTCAGCTGAGCCATATCGAGCATTTCCTCAGTCTCTGCCCCTCCTACCCGCACAAAACCTTCTCACCTGAGTACTAAAGCCTCAGACCTGGCCACCCTGCAGGCAGCCCTTGGCATCCGAGTCCTCCTTTCACCCGGTTTTTTCACCTGATAACAAAAGGCAACAGCCGGGATCGCTGCAGTGCTGCGTCTCCTCTAATGCCTTCCCGCGGTTTCTTCTCCGAGGGGTGAATGCACCGTCCCACCGAGCCCCGGGAGAGAGCGGGGCCGCAGCGTGGACCGGGGGCTGGTGCAGCCGCGGAGGTGGGTCGGTGCTGCCCCGGCAGGGACCCGTAGACCTGGGTAAGGCCTTTGGTTGCTCGTGTGCCTACCCGAGTTGTTAGCAGTCCTTCAGCCGCCCTCATCGGCGTCCGTGGGACGTGTGCCCGAGCCAGCCGTGAGCTCTGTCCCTCCGATGCGTCCCCAGAGCAGGGAAATCGCCTACAGCGCAGTGCAAATTCCCTCCCTATGGCGATAAACTAATCGTGATAATAAACTAAGTTTGTGCAAGCAAAAAACATTACTTTTTGATAAAGAAATGTGATAGTTCTGCAATTTACAGAAGAACTTACGGAATGTTTTGGCTAGAAATGCATCATCTGGTTACGTCAGCCAGAAATCACACATTACTCGCTTATGCAGGTTTTTGTTTGCCGTTTGTTATGACAAGGAATGATTTGTCCTGCCATGTTTTATCACTGATTTGTCAGATATATGCTTTTTATTGCAACGGGGAATTTGGGGTCTGTGGTAGGAGGTACCATTGAGCGCGGGTCCCTATACAGCCTCTCACTCTGGAGTTCTTGGCAGTAACTTTGTAAAGCGATAGCTTAATTTCATTTGGGGATTTGAGATGGCACTATAATGTAAATAGTAACAGTAATAACGACATGGTGGTGGTATCCAGCAAGTGAATTGGCTTGTGATACAGACAACTTGCTCTATAAACGTCTCTAATTATGCAAAACAATTGTCAGAGTACTTGGAACACTAGAAAGTCCTTACTGCAAAACATTCTGGAGATATATACAGCTTTTTAATATTGCAGTATGGATACAATTTTATGAAGCTAAAGCCCTTGCAAAGTTTATAAATTATATTTTAACTTTTTTATTATTATTTTTAGCCACCAGGGGTCACAGATGCTGTAAAAACACTTTCCCCTTGGATGAATAAAGAAGTCAGTTAAGCAGAATTTTAGGGGGTTTTCAAGTGTATGCTTCATGTAATTTTGTTTGCTTCATTTCAGGGATCAGATATCAGATGTCAGCCAGTGGTGGAGACTTTATAAAATCTTTTCCACCTCCCAGTTTCTGTCTATGACATTGTATTTTTTTGTACGTGGACAGATGACGTTCCTGACGCTGGAATCTCTAGTTATGGGACTGCTGTTGTCCTGCCTCATAAATCGAATACTCCTGTCACAGGGTCTATTGACTGCGGTATCACGTGAACTGCATAGTTTATTTTTTCAAATAAAAAAATTGTTCTGCGTTTTGCCCAACTGTATGCGGAAACAGCACGCGTGTTGGCCGGTAGGAATTAAGACGTCGGCATACATCAAGTAGGCTTGTAGGTCCCTACTGTGCAGCCGTCCTGGGGCAAGGAGGAAGTGGAGAACTTCAGAAACAACTTGCACGAGTTTGATTCAGATGCTCCCTGAAAAAACCACAAGAGCAGGAAAACCATGACCAATTTGGAACTGATTGGTCACTCCGGGATGCCACAGAGCTCGTTTGTCTCCGGTGTATCTAATAGAGATGTCTTCTACGTCGCAGTCTCACATCGCTGTGCGGGTGCCGCTACCGAAACAGGAGCGAAAAACCCACTGAGACTGACTGGCAATGTCAACCAAAGCCGAAAGATGGTTGGAGGTCTCGGGAATATTATGTTGATGTGAATTTGGGGAAAATAGGCAATGAGGTAGAGAGGGAGATTCAAATTTGCCGGTCCCTTAAGGGAAAGACAGCAACAGGAACTCACCCTTATTGCTGCGTACTGAAGAATTCAGATGAGGGAAATGTTACAGCTTTTTCCTCCACGAGACAAGCTTTGATCAGAGCTTGTACCCTATCAGGCACAAAATATTTCGAGTGAGAGACATAAAGCTACGGGAAACGTGTCCTTGTAGGTTCCACTGCTCACAGGCATATTTGATCACAACAGGAAAGGTCTCTCTCCTCATTCTCAAACAGGCTGCGTTAAGTCTGTTGGGCTTTGGGGTGGGTTGGTTTGGGTTTGGGGTTTTTTTTCCCCCAGGAGAGATATTTGCACTTAAAGAGCACGGCTGTTATATTTCAGTCCAAAAAAAGCAAACAGACTGATCAAATTATGAGCAGTTAAAATAACCTGAAAACATGAGAAGACTGCTGCGATCTTCACTTCCAGGCTCCCTTTGTCTCCTACCAATGGCAACAAACCGAAAGAACCAGACTGGTGGTTTCCAGCCTTCCGAGAAGCGATCGAGGGCACCCGGCTCTGGGATCCCTCCGAACAGCCTCTGCATGCGCGGCACCTGCAGAGGTAAAGCCTGGACTAAGGATGCTGGTGTGTGTGCGGGTGTGTGAAGGAAGGGATAGTGATGTGACGAAGGGGAGAGGTCTTCGCCCTCCTCACAGTCCTAAAAGGCTTCCCTCGGGACCTGATTTTCCTTACGTGCTGTAAATCAGTATTAAATCAGTTGAAGACAATAGCTACTGTCCTCCAGCTGTGCACAGCAGCATTTCTGTACCTTAACACCCAGGAAAGTCCTTTTGCTTGTGAAGAACCAGGCACAACCGATCTGTTGGTTGTTGGAGTCTGATGGAAGCTGGTAGGGATCTACACCGGGCTCAGTTTTTCTCTATTCTGACACAGTGATGGGGACACGGGGAAAAAAACTTGGCCCACAGTTAGGGAGACAAGTCAGGAACGACCTGATTACAGGAACGCTGCTGAGCTGAACACGTACTTCCCACGCAGCCATGAACTGCGCTTTGAGTAGGACGGCCCCTCGGTTTTCCCCGCGGCGGTTAGGTCGCAGTGGCAGGCAGCGCTGCTGATTGCTCGCCTAAAAAGTTGGTGCTGCATTAGCCCTGAACGCTGGTCGCAGCCCGAGAGGTTTCCAACAGCGACAATACTGTTGCAAATGCGACAATACCAATGAATTTTGACTTATCAAACCCATTCCAGGGCAAGGCCAGGCAAGCTCAGACCTTCCCGGCATGTGAGCAGCCGCGGTCTTTTGTCCGAGACGCGTGATCCGGCATGTCAAGAGACACCTGGAGCAGTGGCAAAGCGGTGACGTGCAGGAAAGCAAGGCAGCCGCCGAACGGGAAAATCAGTTCATGTCAAGAGACTACCTGCGGTCATTTTACAGGGGAGAAAAGTAAATAACTCCGTGCCCCAGCCTTCAAATCTAGGAACCCCCAAGCTCTGTCGTTACGGAAAAAAGGAAGCCCAACATTCATATTTCAAAATTGTACTTCTCTACCTTTCACGCCTAAAGGAGCTTTCACTTTCTTCCAGCTTATTTTGTCCATCCCAAATAGCTAGAAAAGTTAGCATAATCACCTGAAATCGGTGATTACCCGAAAGAGGTGAAAGTCAGCTGCTCCTTGGATTACCCACCAAGTCAGAAAGACCTTTGTGAATGCCCCTGGGTGCGGAGGGGTGATGTTAAATCAGTACAGCTGGTCCACTGCAAGGTCTGCTGACGGGTTCTAAGAACACAGTTATTTCTTTCTCACATCAGACGTAGGGAGAACGGCCGGGTACGAGGAGAGGACGGGAATCCTTCCTCAGAGTCCTCTGTTGCGGCAGCCCTTGGTTCGGCTGTTGCAGCTGGCCTCACGCGTATCTGGCAAAGGAGGAAAAGGAAAAGTTATGTGGCACGTAAGTACGAATCGCACGTGTATAAAGGGGTAGTTTGTGACAGTGTTCTGAAGAGTGGTGTTCGTTCGCCGGATGTTGAGCTGCAACCTTGACGGGTTATTAGAGGTGAGCTGCGAGGAGATCTCTGTGGTCGCGTGCCACACGCAGCCTGTTGTGGTGATGCGGCCCTTCGGGAGCGTGCCCGTGCAGGCTCGCTGCTGAACCGCTCCTACGTGCATGTAAGGACGAGATAACACGATTAGAAAAATGCCTTGGTACGACGTTCACCTTGCTGCATTTTGCTGGGACTGTTTCATTTGCTTTGCAGCGGTGCAGGAATCAGGGGTATCTTTTTTTTTTTTTTAAAAAAATGTGTGGAATGTTGAAATCTGAAGTGGGTTTTTTGTTGTCTGTATGTGCTCTGTGTTTGATGGGCTCAGTCCGTACTGGAGCAGCCTGTGCATACTGGGACTGTTGGCGAGGGTCAGTTCTGCCTTTGTCTTTCCTTCTGAGGACGCCACCCTAGTGCTGAGGACCTGCTTTGGCCGCGGTAGCATCCTGCTCTTGCACCTGCCCGGGTGATACGTGTGGCTTTGAACAGACTTCGAATCTTACAACTTTGCAGCTCTCAGTACTCCTTTCAGTTTCCAGGTAGCAGGTGTTACTCAGCACCTTGCTGGCCAACGTGGCCGTTGTTTTCTTCCAAAAATGCAAATTGTGCAGTTCCTCACCCGGCAGTAACACATCTGACAAGGTGCCCGGCTTTGGAGAGCACAGAGCTCCCTCTCATCGTGGGGGTACTCAAGTTTTGAAGATGTCATTGCTGTTTGTCTCTGCATAATCCAGCTCTGTTAATTCTCACCTGGGGTTAATTAGCGGTTGTAAAGCCCGTTGTAAGCCTCAGCAGGCAGGTGCTAGAGACACGTAAACCTTTTACAGGTGCTGCAAGCGCGCCGACAGGCTGCTGCTGCACCGCCGGCTGGCTGGTGGCCTTAACGTCTGTGGGATTTGGAAATTATTATGTTGGCATAGTCTGGATCTTAAGTTATTCAGTGTTCATTTTTTACTGAGATCAACTTTTAATTACATAGCTGTGAAAGCAGGTGAAGATCTTAGGAAGGGAGAGGGGTTAAATATTACTGTTGTTCAGTGTTGTCGTTTGGGGGAGGGATTTATTGTAGTGTTTGGGCAGCAATTGCTCCAAAGATGTTTTTGCAAAGAAGTATCTGTCCTCCAGCCCCATAATTATTAGATGATCAGAAGCTAGAGATGCATATCTAAACCAGCACAGAAACTTTGCCGTTTCGCTACTCCAGAGACCAAAGAGGCAAGACTCGTAGGACGAGGTGACCCATGGTTGGAATTCTGGGGCCGCACCACAAAGAACATTTCAGCTTGTATTTCCTGCCGACTTGAGAAACCAGGTTTGTCCCACTAACCAGTGGAAATGTCCTTTAAAAGTGACCAGCAGGCAGTTGGCCTGGGCAGGAACTCTTAGTTTCTGGGACTTCAGTCGCAGCTGGAAGAGGCGGCAGAGGTAACTGGGGGCTTTGCACAGACAGCTACAGAGACGGGATGCAGCCTCGGACCAGGATCAGCAACCTGCCAACTAAAACCCCATTTTCCGGGGGTGCCTGCCATAGCAGCGGTGTGTTTAGTGTCTACAGCAAGTGGGTGTTTGACGGAGTCTGAAAATGCTTGCTAACGTTTTTTGGTCTGCCATAGCAGTTGGAGCCTGATTTGTCACCAGGTGGCAGCATGGGAGAAGGAAAGACTTCATTTTCCTCAGTCTGGAAAAAGCCGAATCCTTCTTCGTTTCCTAAGTATGCAATAAAGCTTCTCTGATGCTAAATTGCCTGCGAGTCTGAAATGGAATCAGACTTGCAGCAAAACACCTCCGGGTACAGAATTTTCCACTTGGCTAAAGTATTCTTTGCAGGATCTGCTGATTTCTGCCCGGTTACGGGTATTTGTCCGCTGTCGTAGTTCCTGGTTAAGGTGCTGTGCTGGGTGGGGGTGTGAGAGGGGCTAAAATGGAGCCTGTTCACCAGAGTGTCCGACTGAGACACACGAACATATGTTATACGTAACTTAGCCTGGAAGCGACTGTAAATGACAGCAGTAGCACCGTGCGTGTGTCAGATGGAATTGGTTTGGGTAGGGCAGGGGGTGTGTGGAGAACATGTCTGAAGATTATGAACATGCATCTTGTTCCTTCCTGGAGTGCATAAGTCCTGTTTCAGCAGTGAAAGCTCTGGATTATGGGGAAGTCCTTTAAAAAATATTACAGACCTTCTTTTGGGGACAAACTGTTTCATTCTTACCTAACACTAAATACATTATTTGCTTGTGCAGGTGGAGAAAAAGATGGTGCTGTACGGGGCTCCCTGGGTGGCTCTGTTCCTCTGAAAATAGTTGAAAAGTCACCACAACTGCTGAAGAAAGTACGAAACCTCAGGTGGGTGGGTGTTGCTGCAAGTGCTATCCTGATTTGAAATGGGGAAACCGGGTTGTAGCTTAAACTTCACCTGATCGTGGGATAAATGATAACCAGCGGCTTAGGAGCGCAGCAAGTGGTCCCTCTGCTACCAACACTGGCTCTCAAACATAGAGTGCTTGTAAAGCTGTGCTCTGCCACTGGCGTTCACAAACTGAGCGTGTAGCTGCTGCCACCAGCAACGTGCACCGTAATGGTCGGACGATTGGTCGTACTGCGCGACACTGAGAAGCCGTGCTGGGAAATTTTCCTTGACAGACTGGAGGTTTTTGAAGCTCGGTCTGGTCATGGACCTGGGTCTTCCTGGAAAGGTATTATCAGCTCTGCTCTGACCTTTGAATTGGTGGTTGCGTTAAAATAAGATGGACGGGACGTTTCCAGATGGCACGGGTGTCAGATGGAAGCCTAATGCCATGTGGTGAACTACGTGCACGGTAACGGACCCTGCTTAGCAAGCCAGGATCTGAATTTGAAAGCCCTCTGCATTGATCGCTTTGTAAATGTTCACTCACTGATAGGTTAAGGTCAGTGAAAATCCGCTGCTGCCCCTGTCCTCAGCTTGAGTTGTTTCTTGCGGTAGCACGTGTCCTCATCTCATCTTCTCTTCTTCTCCTTCTCCTTTTTATGGAAAAGTAACATGGTGGTCAGTAGGGAGTGTGTTTCCTAGTTGTTTTGAGCCTACCTCTTATCTCTATTCTTGTTTGCTCACGGTCATTGGTAGCCAGTGGGAGAGGGGAGGTGTGAATGCGGTAGGGGTAACATGGGCACGTGTGGGGCTGTAAAGGGAGGTTGTAGCTGATGCACTTGAGTTGTACTGGCTCAGACTCAAAGCGACAGATGGAAAGAGTCTTCTGCAGGTGGGAGGCGTAATAAACCTACACGAAAAAATAAAGTAACTTCCATGTGCTGTAATAATGACTTGGAATAAAACCTCCCAGGCACATTTTAATTATCCCTTTAGCAGTTGCAAGTGCCAGAACTTCTAATGGCACATCTCCAGAGCTTAATGATTTTGCAGAGCAATTAAATTGTCAGCCGTGTGAACCTCCTCCACCTGACCTCTGCACGGTTGTGTGCTGCTTCCCTTGCCTGGTGTGTATATATATATATATGTACTGTTGCCACTTCCCGAGTTCCCTCACGGTAGGCAGTGGCTGCCTAGCAATCTCATAGCAGACAGTTTCACAGTCCTTCTGCTAAGACTTAAGCGAACAAACATAAAAGAATGCAATTTGCAAGGCCAACACTGTCCTATGAATACAGTAACAAAGAACAGTAGCTTGTACTTTAGAGAGAAGGATTGTAGGCACATCTGACGAGCCCTAGGGCCATGTCTGTTATCTGTAGAGTACACGCTAAGTTAATATTAGTGTAATATTTGTAGTATACTTGTAGCTGTTATCGTCCAGTTAAAACAGTTAATAGCATTGTATTACCGGCCACAACTTTGGTCGACTCTTCTTCCGTAACCTCACGCTTTTGTTCTCGTGCATAACTCCGTGACCTGTCTCGTGAGCAAGGGACCTCTCCGGCACGCGGGGAACGTACAGGGCTCTCTGCCCCGCTCCCCAGCCAGGACTACTGCTGTGTTTCTGACAGCGCAACGAGGAGGTCTGCAGCTGATTGATAGCAAAAAACAGGAGCATGAAGTAGCCAAGCAAAAATGAAGCTGGCAAGGACTGTCTTTGTTCTATTACTTCCTATTTGTAGTAAATGTATCTTTTTGCACTAATAGCTTTGCATGCTAAATTCATATTTGCAGCTGGACCACTGCAAATATGAGTAAGTGTTATATGTAAAAGATACTGTGCCAGATTCTATCCTTGAATTTGCAATATTGTTCATACTGGCAATCAACAGTTTGTGTTATTTCTTTTTTTCCCCTTCATATATGGTCTCCTGAATTTTACATTAAAAAGTTCCTCCTCACATTTGCCCTTTTTTTTTTTTAATATTCTGCTGCTAAAAGATGTAGGCTACCTAATTTTTCTGTCCCTAAAGAAGAATTTCAATTGTAGTTTATCCTGAGGTACTGTTAATGGTGACTTAATAGACAAACTATTGAACAGTGTAGTATTTAAAATATCACTCTCTTAATACCCCTAGAATAACAACATTTTCATGATGGCAGGCAAACTACCTGAACTTATTATGAAACGTGCGATTGTTGGGCTAATCTAGACCTAACTGAATGAATCTCTGAGCGGAAGCTGGCAAGGGAATTGTACGTTCACAGCAGGGCTCTGCTGAGGAGTCCAAGGATAACTCCTTTTTCTTAGAACAAGCGGAGAAAATCGGTGTCTATTACTATGATATGTAGGGGGCAAATATTAAAGGCATCTCAGGCCAGGACGCTTTTCTGGCAGAGTCCGGTGCGCTGTAAACACCTGGGTTTAAAGGCATGTGAGGACAGAGGAAAGAAAAGCACTTTGGCCAGCTTAGCTTACTGGAAGTGCCACGCGAAAATAAACCTCTGCTACACAAGGGAAAAAGCTTTTATTACCTGACTACAAATTTTAGCATTACTGTATGCATGCAATCTGGCATGGAAAATCTGAGTAAGTAAGTGAAGATGGACGAAATGGTGTTAAATACAGTTTATTTTGCCTGCCACCATACACAAATACTCAAATAACAAAAGCTGCTTTATCAGAGCACTTGACTGTCTTGTAACCAGTCATTGAATGTTAAAACAAATTAAAATCCTTTCAATAGGAAACAGTAGGGAAATGATCTTTCTATGAACATCAGTTTTAGATGTGATGAGAAAGGTGAACCTCACTTAATGGCCAGAACAAAGCTTGGACAGCATTTCATACTAAGGAGGGTTGTAGTTATGTCAGTTTTTATACAGATAAAGAGCAATTTAGAAAAATAAAGTCCCTAGCCTATTACATGTATAATCTAGGAGCAAATACAAACCTAGTCTGTGTATGACAGTCAGTTTTAACAAGGCATAGGACCTGAGCATTTGGTTAATTCAAGACCAAAAACTCTTTTAAAATGAGTAAGAAGTAGAATGGAACATAATTAGGCTTGTCTTCAACATCCAGTTGCAAACATCTTCAAGCACTCTTGTTATGCAGAACTTAGGATTGCTAATTCTCACTGGATCACTGCTATATTGGCCTTTTACCTCTCTAAGGATGGCAGGCAGAAAATATCATCATTGGCATGAAGCCTTTTAAGACATCAGAATCTCACGAATCTGCTGGTACATCTGTAATCTAACTACATGGTTCTAGTCCTGGACGGACTAAGCTTGTGCTTAGTCACAGTTTGAATTGAACCTTGATTAATGTCTAAATTAGTTACTGTCCATCCGGGTGTGCAGAGTCTGTGTTATCTCCTAACTAGCTTTAACTTGCATCCTCTTTGTTAATCTTTCAGTCGTATGGCTGATTTACTATACTATATGAAATTGCTTCTGTGGTGTTTTAGTAGCATTAAGTCTGACTTTAAAAGGTCGTGGTGCTCAGTAGCAGAGAGAGCTGGAACTTATCAAACTGGACAAGCATCAGGTGTAGTAACACTACTGTGAATTTGGGGGGTTTTGTTTTCTAAACTAATTCAGCTCTGAGGTAAAGTACCAGGACCACACTGTACCTTATCCACTATCTAACAGGAAATAAACATTACGTGTCTCGCCAGAACCAAAAGTTTTAACACCTGAAGCACTTCAAACTGTATGGAGGTGTGAGCAAGACACATACGTGCCAGGTTCTGTACCTCTGGGTTTCCTTTAGGAGCTTTTATGTCACTTAAAGGGGAGCTTAATCCTAGTGTAGAATCCTGTATCTTTTTTTTGTTTTTTAAGAGCTCTCAGAGCTTGATAGTGCACTCTCCTATTCACCATTTTTTGGTGGTTGTTTTTTTAGTGTGGGTCAATCCCAAGGTTTTCAGGCACTTATATACGTGAATCCAACAATTCCCATCTGCAAAAATATCCTTTCCTTCCAATTAATCTGCCTGAATCAGGATCTTTGTTAGAATTCATGTGGTCAAGCGCAGTTCTCCTCAGGTAATAGACTTAGCTGAAATAAACACAAAACCACAATGTAATTCAGGTTGCATTCCCTTGAAGAGGTCTGTATGTATATATAGTCATCTGAGGTGCAGCACAGAAAAGAATTAGATGTGAACCACTTTTTTGATTACTATTAACTGCGTTGAGAGCCAAATTCTAGGCTTTGTGTAATATTTGTTTGCAGTAGGCAGCTCTACTGGTGGGTGCTCAACAGTCTGTTCTTAGTCTTTTGAAGAGAGATTAAATAAACAAACTTGCGACTAAACCCTCTTACTACTTATTCTCCCTTCTGTATTTAACTCTCAAACTCTGAAGGGCATAGAAGAGTGGTTAATCCCTGAGGTAGCACTGATTCTCTGAGGAAGTTACCTTCCAAGATTACTTTTAAGATAGAGACAAAATGTAATTGAACTGTATTCTCAGCTACAGTAAAAGCGGCAATTCATCTGTAGACTAATTTCACTTTAGCAGGTAAAATTCATGCAAAAATCAGGGGAGTTTCATTCAGAGATTTAGCCGGCTCTTACTGTCAAATAGCCAGAATAGTTCAGTGGGTCATCTCTCATGGCAAAGCTTCTGTTAAGTGATTTTCATTTCCTTCCCTGTTTTGGATAATCAAAGCTTTTGCTAGCAGTGAGCTAACAAAATCTGCGAAGCAAATGAAGAGTGGGATTTGGCACTTTGTAAGCTAAGCACTAGTAGTTACTGTCTTGCTTTCCAGTGATTTCTGTGCTAGAAAGAAACGCATTTGCTGAAAGAGTATTTAAAGTTCACTATTAAGTGTTGCCAGTTTACAATATTATCATTATATTAGAATGCTTACTGAGGAAGGCCACCCAAAACTCTCTATAGTAAAATGCTTGCTGAATTGGCTACTGTGATTTTGGTTTTTTTAATCAAAAATTAATACTTGTTACATTTTCAAGTGTAAATACTGAAAAATAGCCTACGGCAAAATGAAAAGGCACAGGATTAAAAACAGCTGAATTGTTTCCATGGATACACATTCGCTATTTGGCAAAAAGTATTTTACACACTTTCTACAAGAATAAGCATAATTTTGAATATATCTGTGAAGGGAGGGACCCTGTCATTTTAACCATAACAACAGAATTTGTACTCCTAAAAAGTAATCTTTCTATCTAGTAATACCTCACTTTAATGTCACGTTACAGTTGTTCTTTGGAGCAGAGGAACTCAAGTGCAGAAGGAGAGTGCAGCTTTGCGTTGTTAGCAGCCCAAAGGCATCTTAACACGCAGCTCACTTGGTAACAGATCGAGACAAATAGCAATCTCTTACAACAAAGCAGTAATCAAAGTGCAAGTATACAGACAGCACGAGAGTTTAAACTAGCTCTAACCTGAATTTGGGAAGAATGCACCAGAAACTGGATCAGAATACTGGAAAACAGTTCAGTGAAACATCTGAAATGGGTTTGCTGAGTCTCAAAAGGCATAGTTCTAAGACATATTAAAATCATTGTTCCTTGCTGAAAAATAGAAATGTAGTTGTTTGTTGGTTTTGCTTTTTATTTAAGAATTAGTCTTTGTAACCCTGATGCAGTATCTTAATAACAGTCAGGATGTCATCTGAAACAGTCATTTCTGTTCTGGCGCACGCTGTGGCTTTCAGCACAGCCCCTCAGTCACCGAGATACCTGTGTGCTTCCCAGTGGAACTGTAAGAGCGCGAGTGCCGTAGGTTCCTTGATTCTCACTACAGTAGCTGCACCATTAGCCTTGGCTGTGACTGAACGGGGTAACATCAGGCACATCCTTGGCAAGAACTGTTTGTTGCGTCACCAGAGTATGTGTCATTCTTGCCAGTGTTCTTTTTGGTTACCACACTCTGCATTTCTCTGCAGGATGCATGGCTGTGCCTTTTTTACAGTGGAACACCTCTGAGAATGCTTCAAAGTTCTGCAAAGATCCCATCACCCTAAACAAAGAGAAGGAACTTATTTACATGGATGCAGTGCATGGAGATTATTGCTCTGGAAAGCAGAAAGCCATGTCCGTAAAGTGATTTAGAGTCTCATAACTCAACTACAGTCTCAGAATATGGGATACTTTATGCAAGAAAAATACAGCTAATATGACTCATGAAATGCTAGAAGAGGCAGAGCACATAGTAAGTGGCTTCTGGGCCATTCTCTATAGACTGGCAAATTTACCAGGCCAAGCAAAGGAATGTACTCTTCAGCCATGTCCTACAAGCTATGGGAGAAATTCTGACAGTTCCTCTAGATTTATCTTGTCTGTTAGAATATAGCTGCTAGCAGTGAGCCACTGTCTGCTCTGCGCTGTATTGGCTGCACCAAGTTATCAATCAGTAAATCAGTTTGTAAAACCCACCTGTATTTCAGAGGGCTGTGAACATCTGTCTTTATTGACTGGCTAGCATATTCTGGTCTGTAGGAACCACACCAAACCTGGACAAGGAGGATTAATCATTAGTGGGTCAGGACTGAAGGGAATTCATGCTGGGGACTTCTCACTGTTTTTCAAAGTTTTTCCTAGGAGCCATCCCAATTTGTTACAATACACTTGGAGTACGTTTTATAGAGGAGGCAGAATAGATACAATTATTTACTAATTAGTTTTTCTTTTATCAAGTTCTTGGATCAAGATCTGATGCTTTGGGATCTTGATTTCACCTGTGTGTTTCCTCAAGCTGAAGTTGGAGAGTCTGAGGCACAGCACTAAGTGCTTTGGCCTACTGTCAAATATTTGACCTACTGTTAAATATTTGTAACTCTAAGAGTGTAAACACATGGGAGTTTCTCATCCAGGCTGAAGGGTGAAATTCACTTCAGCAAACCTCTTGATTCTGCATTGTAATAAAGTGGCATAGAGGAGAGTAAGTGGAATCTGTAGCAACATCTGTGACCTGAGTACGTATTCCTATTTCAGGGCAGCTGGCTCGGTATTTCTCAAGCATTCAGGTTCCTCCAGCACATGTTAAAAAACGGATGAAACCCTGTCTGTATTGAAAGTAAAAGGAGTCTTCTCATAAATGTTAGTGGAACCAATATTTACAGGAAATGGCAAGCTAATTTGTACTTTCATGCAGCATGTAGTGGCTGCATCCAAGTGGTTTTACCTGGGCAAAGTTGAGGAAGAAAAGCTGTTTGTGGGACAGATTCAGTCCAGGCAACTTTGGCTCCTTCCCTTCCCGTTCCAGCCACTTTAAGTAGGCCTAGAAATGAGCAAAGATTCGATTCAGAGAAGCAGCAGGATGGCCTATTCAGGCACGATGGATACTTTGAATGTTGTTTTGGGATGAGAGATTTTAGTCACAATGTGTATCAATGTGTCTTCCCTTCTGTATTTCTCTAGTTTTTATCTTTCTAATACCAATGGTACAGCTAATTTTATGAAAAAGCTAGCATCGTAAGTACTCCGTTGACTTTTCTAGTAAAGAATGAAACACAAAGATAACTTGCATTCGGCTTCTTAATACAGTAATCTTTGAACTGAAAACTATTCTAAAGCCAGAAAACCCACCAAACTCTTACATGGAAGTAGAGTTTTAGAGGAGTAGCTATTGTTGGCCAGCTGACCTCCCCTGCAAGAAGCTATGCGTGTTCCTTATGGAGTCACTTGGAGACCTGTTCTGAATTCCTGCAGGAAGGTGGCACGCACCGTTTTAGTGAAAGGTATGCCACCACCCCAACGGAGCGTTAGTTTGCTACTGCGTGTCAGCAAGCAAGCATGACAAAGCGTTACTGCTAGTCTCATGTTTAAGTAGAGCTGGTGATATACAGTAAATCCGTAATGCTATGGAGACTGAATTCCCATGACTCCAGTTTGAAGTAAAATCATCAGCTTTCCCATGACTTTTTCTATAGGAATTTCTATCTGGAAATGAAGTGTTAAGTCTTCTCCACAGATCTATGGTGATGATTTTTGTCTTTTCAGGTAACTGCTCATAAAATAGCAGATAATAACCTTGCTCAATGTTAAATCCATTACCTGTTATTGTTACACATTAATTGGCCAATTTTCTTTTTTTAGGTATATTGACATAATGGAGACAAGTTAATGTGTCCTCACGCTGCTTAATTTCAAACGTTCTATTACCTATCCTCTTAGTTGCTGAGCTAGTCCCAAAGCACACAAAACATAAAAGGTAGAGCTGAGGGTAAAAATACATTCAGCACCGCAGAACATCAGAGGATTCTGTACGCAGGCAGTTTACGTCATACCACACTACTCTTCTACATTTCTAATAGCTTTTAGAACGAAGTACATAGTCACTTTAATGAAGTAATTAATTTTAATGGTATCCCTCAGAGTCAGAATTGTCAGTTTAGATTTCTGAAAATTCAGGATGTTCTTCTACAAACACCCTTAACTGTTGCCATATTCAAAACACCAGAGATAAAAAGTTTTACCATGATGTCTGTTAGGATTATTTGTAGGAAAGAACATTCCATGCTCACACCTGAGCTCCATATGGAAGGAGCCTTTGTGCTGATAAACACTGTGTTCCTATTCCTAACGATGGTTTGCAAACCTGGAGGATTAGAGATACTGGACTTGCCTGAGCCTGGAAGCTGACTTCCCCTGGTACAGCAGGAGAAATACGGCGATACGCGATAGTGTTTGTAACAGATAAAACCATGCTGAACAACATCGTTTTTCAACGGCAGCATGGAGGCAGTGCTCTGAAGTACCAGTTGCATTTCTCTTGTTTTGAAAATAACTGACTGGTTGAAGCAACCTTTTACCTTGAAAGAGGCAGGCAGTTCTGAGATTATCAACCCTTGTATTTTTATTCTGCTTCCTAGCTGCATGAAAAAGAAATAGCAGGAAGGTAGAAGGGACTTCTTGGTGTTATTTTCCCGAAGCTTATAAAACGTGTGAAGAAAGCAACAAAAGAGCTAGGCTTTTGGAGATGGGTATTTTGGTAGATATGATCTGTATCCCTCTTGGGAAAGAGATGGTATTTCCATCTATTCTTTTCATGTCCTACCTGACGTGTCACTTTTGAGATCAAAGATGAAAAGTGTGAGAGAAATAAACTTGGAAAAAAAAGTTGCTCTGCTTCATAATATCACCAAAC
The DNA here is from genome assembly GCF_011004875.1 of Balearica regulorum gibbericeps. NCBI lineage: Eukaryota > Metazoa > Chordata > Aves > Gruiformes > Gruidae > Balearica > Balearica regulorum. The sequence continues at coordinate 1,751,652 of NC_046204.1, read as the reverse complement.
TGTGTTGCCAAGAAACTAGTGCTCCGTTGCCATGTGACAAGCTGTTTAAAGTTGTAGCTGCCATTTTCAGAATTAAGGGCTTTAGAAAATGGAGGGGGTTTTACCTTTTTCCTAGCTAATACTGTGCCTATTTATTTACCTGAGACAGAGATATGCAGCATGAAGCATTGCAGTGTATCAGACTATAGCCAGGAGAATTAGGTGGTCTTCTCCTGGGTGCGAGAATGCCAACAATCCTACACAGGGATTGGATCTATGGCGACAATAGCTTCTAGATAGATAATTGAGGCTTTAAGCGTTTGACTATGGTAACAACATGTTAATTCTCAACTTTTGTGTGACAGAACACGTAACCCCATTGCTGAATCCCAGGGGTAAAGTTCACTCTCAGTATATTTGAACGTTACCTTGTAAGCCTGTCGGACTCCTCCATTATCTGCAATATTTTCTCCTAATGTGCTTATTCCACTGACCTGTAAAACAATCATCATTCACTTACTCTAGAGTCAGTAACATCAGCAACCCTAAGAAGCACAAGCTGAAGCACAGTCATACATCACAGATAGACAGTCACGTCTGGAACAGAAGGAAGCAGTGACTTTGTGCTGGGGCAAAGAAAGGAGAGAATGAAAATAAAAAATTAATAAGGTAAAAGCTGTAGATTAGAACAGAGAGAATATATATGAGTATAGAATGAACAGAATATGGGCTGCTGGGCAGAACATATGCTAGCAGGACTGGCAAAGTACAGGAGCAAACACCAGATTTCCCTCCCCCTTGCAAAAAACACCTCATAGGGTCTGGCAGCAAAAGCACACATGGCCCAGTTCACCATTAACCCAACTGCACGGGGATATCGCTGGTTTTCTAGGCTACGCTAGTATCCCTAATTTACAAGAAACAACCCTTGTATCTGATTTCCAGAACAATTAGCCTGAGTATGTGGGGGTTTATGCTTATTCTCTACTTACATTCATTACTTTTCTGTATATAAAATACAGTGGTGTGGAAATGGTCGTTTTTACTTACATTTTGTCCTCCAGCCAGGTCCCATGTGTAGTTCCCATACTGATAAACCATACAACGAGACTGCTCCTTGAAATGCATCGCTGAGAAATTGCTCCACCAGTCAAACATATTTCCATCTCTATCAAAATTCCTACCTGTATGAAAATCCAAGAAAAAAAGGAAAGTTTTGAGTGAGATTATGTTGAGCAACTGTTCTTCCAGTGTAGCACGGGTTATTAACGTTAGAGCCGCACTTCTTCCCCTCTTTTCTCCTTTGATTTAGATGGTTACTTCTTGTCTGACATGCTTAGTTCATGAAACAATCACTGCAAAATGTTCGACAGAATGTTAATAGTGTGCCTGTACTGCTTCCAGATAGTGACTTAGCGCATATGTGGTCATGTGTCCACGGATACTTCAGTCACAGCAGTGTGTAACTTTGATTTCTTACAGTGTAATGAGTGCAACTGAAAGAATAATATCTTCTCAGTTATCTTCTCACCATTGTCATCAAACCCATGAGTAATTTCATGCCCAATAACCATCCCGATCCCTCCGAAGTTCAGGGCTTGTGGTTGGTGTTTGCTGAAGAAGGGGGGCTGTAGAATCCCAGCAGGAAAAACTGCAAAGAGGAGAAGAGAGAGGGAGATACTGTACGGTAGCTTTATTTTTGCATACTTTGCAGACAGATTGTTTGCTTGGTTTAAGTATCAGGAAGGGACATAAAATATAAAATTATTAGAAAAAACATCATGCCTCCTCATGTTAAATTGTTTCTCTCTTGATAAGTGGGAAACGACAAGGTAATAAAGGTTTAATTTAGCACATCTGCAACTACTGTATCTCCTTGTTTGAGAACCAAGCATCCCTTACATTTCAACTTAGCCTAATTTGGTCTATGATGTACGCTGCAGTAAGTCAAGAACAAAATGTTTAGTAACTGTCTTTTGGAGAAAGGTACAGTTTGTGGTTTAGAGCCATTTTATAGGGGAACTAATGGATGTTTTATTGCGTTATTTCTGTTAAAGAAATGTTAGCAACCATATGTGGATTACCAACAATACTTGGTGTGTAAAACATGCACTGCAGTAATTCCCACAGACCACCAACTGCACTTGGATGCCAGTCTGGGGTGGAGGGGGCAGGAGGAAGTTTTATCCTCCTTCAGTCTACTGGCAAAAGCCTTATATAGAATTAATGGGATTTAGTCTTCATCCCATGTACATAAGATGAAAAGCACGTACATTTCTAGAGGAATTAAGACTACAAGCAATTCATTCTAATAAGATACTTTATAAGAAGTGAGATATCGAAATTATATAGCAACTATTTCATTTAGAGACAAAAACCTTTTTTACTATATAGAATGTTTTATCCATACAATTTTGGGGAGAAATATGTTAAGACCGACTGCAGTAAGGCAGAAGCAGGAAATTGAAAGTAGTGTGGAATATTACTTTCCTCAAACTAGAGACAGGAAGAAATGGGATTTAACTGACATCTACACTATTGTGGGTAGCTGTGCTTGGATCTTTGGCTTGTATATTCATCTTCAAGTTGCTTAAACCAGTTACTTCCATATTACTTACAAGGGCAAAGTTGTAGAGGTACCATTCACCTTTAAGATCTGAGTTCCCTGCCTGGAAAGCTGGCTCGCAGCTGATTACGATCAGCATAGAACCACTGTGGATAAATAGGGAGCCTGAGCTTGCCTACAAGCACAGCTCCAGGATGATGTGCACTAGCAAGCTAAAGGAGTGCCCTGCTATGGCTGAAGGACTCGCCACAGCTTTTACTGTACCCGCAATACAGAGGTAAGTGGAAGCTACACAAATGGAAAGCAGCTCTTTCCGATGAGGCTAGAGGGCTAAATTCTGAGCACTTTGGATGTTTCTGCTTTTAGCAATTATCTATGTTTTCCCTTGTGATGGTTGGTTGTGTTTTTTTTCCATTTCTGCCCTTTGCCTTGTGTGCAGGGTACGGTTGCTGTCTGGCCTAAAAAAAACATGGATTTTTCCTCTTATGGTATTTGGCAGTACTTGAATAATAGATCTACTTGGCAGTCTGAGAATTTGAATAAGTGCCACTTAGTAGAAATGATTTGGTTCCTCTCCTGTTTGGGGAGCTCAGAATTCAGTGAGGACTCTACAGCATCTGCAGGCTTAACCTGAACCTCTGGCCACCTGCACCAGCTCAGAGATCAGGGAACATGAGGAGCCAGGCAGGTTCGCTCTGTCTTAAGTCTGAAGATCTTCTCTGTTAAGAACAAGAAAGGTCAGCCCAGCAACTCTGCAAAATCTCATAGATCTGACATTCTGTAAGCAAAGGCAGGTGTCTTTAGTCTTGTATGCCTCTTTTCAGTACAATTTCAGTACCATCTGTACAGATAACAAACTGGAGAGCTGCCCGTATGTTTATCAGGAATGTGGAAACATGAGTACAAACAGCCAGAACACACTGAGCATTCTCTGGTCTCTGAAGCTGGCACTCGTGTAGTAGCAGTTATGGTCTCAGGCTTTCAAACATAAGGCTGTTCCAATTACAGTATATAAAGTTTGCCTGCCAAGTGTGTGTGTATGGGGGGGGGGGGGTGGTGGTGGTGGTGGGTGGGAGTAAGTTGAATATTCATCAACAAAGCAACTGCTTGAAAAGAACAGCCTGTCTACCTTGCCCAGAATTTGTGTAAGGCAGGTTTGCCTCTGGATAGCAGGCTTGTTCCCTTGTGGTGCAAAAAGTGATTAATTAGTTCCATGCAGCTGTTTAAAATTGTTGTAAACCTACCTATCTGGTTCCGATTGGGGGAATAGAATGCATTGACCACTGCAGCTCCAATTATCCATCTAAAAATAAATGTTGCACATGGTTAGACATGGGGTCTTTTTATACATTCTTTTTATTGCATTATTATTGTTTAAAAATGCAGACTGCATATAAGGAAAGGATTGAGCTAGGGAAGAAGGGTGCTATTGAACACAGCTGTAAAGAAATACTAATACCAACTGGTGTCTCATTTATGGGCAACTTTCATCCAAACCAATGCCATGTTAAAGTGAAAAATGCTTTTGCTCTTGAATGTTGAACAGCTACATCAGGGTGGAATGTGGTAGCTGTTTAACACTATCTGAGCTTCAGAAGAAATGAATAGTTTACATTCAAAGGAAAATTGGCATTTAGAGGACACTTTGAGCAGTAGAAGGCAGTTATTCCAACTGGAAGTTAAGACCAAACTTGTCTGTTGAAAAATCAAAACTGAATAATCACAGTTGGATATGGCTGTATCTGGAGTCCAGTATCTCATAGGTGATGACTGTAACTTTGAGAAGTAATTTTTAAATAGGCTTCCTCCAGAAACTCTCTCCAATAGCTAGATAACTTTTTATTCTTTGTATTTGTCTTTCTCCTTCCCTTCTACCTCTGATGTACGCTTCTAGTCAGCCTGCTCTAATGAACCATGCTGTAACAATCTGAAGCCATGAACTTATCATAAGTATTCAGCAGCATCAGCTTAAGATTCTTCTTCCCACATCTCTTGTCCTTACAGTATCTTGTAGATGCCCTAGTTGCTGTATCTGCTATTATTTTGACATAACTGCTTGTGGGCTGCTCTGGAATGGCATCAAACTTCCTGCTTAAGAAATACAGTGCATATCAAAACTGAAAGATATAGAAAAGTTGGTTATTCTGGACTAACAGAACAGAGAGGACTGCTCATCACAGCCTGGGACCAGGAATAAGTACTAGAAACAGGCTGTGCTGATATAGCTACTAGCCTGTGTATAACACGTGCATAGAGGAGGAGTATGAATCTGGCTCTGAATTTGAGGGAGCACTTCAGAACAAAACTGTTTTGAAAAATTCTCAAGGCCAGACTGTTGTGAAAACACATTCTTGGTTTGTAAGCCTCTCCTTGGCATGCCTGATATGGAATGTTTGTAGCTGGCCAGGTAGCTTGTAATAACTAGATACCCCCCCACCCCCCCCCCCCCCCCAAGATGAGCTAATATTGCTCATACTATTAGCTATATACTGTCCTTCAGTTTAATTAAACAGTAGTCTGGAGTGATAAGTGGTTTCATGTCTCCTTGGAGAAACTCTTCAAGCTGCTGGATAGACATCACTAGAAAGATATGGTTCATTACATGGAAAAAGTGGAAATTATTGGTATTTCATATCCCATCAAACTACCAGGCAAAGAAGGCCTAATTCAGGAATCCATGAAAATGTTCCCACAAATGTGCTTTAAACCACACCTAGAATGAGCAGAGGTGTTGGGAATTTTGGCTAAAGGGCTACCATCCGTCTCTGCAGACAGACTGGAAAAGGCAGCAGTGATCTATAAAGCAGTTTGTGCATTAAGAAAACCAATGCTGCACAAAAACTTTTTCCTATGAGGAGCACCATGATTGAGTCCTCAAGAAATGAGGAAGCAGACAAAAATGCTCTGGTTTTTAGTGGACTGATGAGAAAACTCCCTTAGTGAATTATTCATCAGTAATTCACTGGAGGTTTTTAAGTGTCTGCATCACGTGCTCACATTTAGAGTTACAAACACTTTGCAGGAAAAGGGATAGAAAAAATAAATAGGCTTTGCAACAATTAACTTGACTAATGCTTCCCTTTGGAGAGTTTTCATTTACTTGCTTATTAATAACTTGGTGTTACTCTACATTTTGTGAAGAGGTGTTTGAAATTCTTACTGGAATCTACTTTCCTTTGTCTCAAGACATTCTCTTCCAGCATCACACAGGCTGGAATCCTACTAGTGAACAACACATCAAGTTGGTATTAGCTTCCTTACTTCTGCCTTCCATTACAGCATATCTGTCACTCATGTATTCAGCAGTAGTTTAGCAAGATAGCTGTGGTGGAGGTGTCTGGCTCGGGAAGCTAACTGGACTATTAAAAGTTCAGATTGGCTAGCTCATAGGTCTGGAAATCAGGTCATATTCCAAGGCATTTGTTTCTGAACATGCAAGCCAGGGCTTCTGGGACGTATCCATGTCGTGGGCTTGGCAGGAGCTCAACTGCACTTGAAGGGCTGGAGGGGTCGTCCTGGTGATGTTGTGTAGTAATGCTTCTTGCTGGTTAGTGATGCCAACTGCTCGCTTTGGAGCCGTTAGTAACAGTTTATGAACATGCTACTTTTATTTGGTTGTTTTAAGACTAGCACTAGCTGAGGATTTGCCTAAGAGTGGAGAACTGTGAGGTAACAGCTAGGGCAATGCAGGCTAAGCCCCGAGACTTACTCGGCATGCGTTCACAGAGTCAAAGAAGGGATCGTGATGCAGCCAAACTGCACCTATGACAGGAACTTCCTGAAAAATATATTTAGACTTTACTAGGTGCAGTATGAAGGAATTGGCTGGAAATAGACATAAAATAGAGCTGGTGTTCAACTTCCCCAAGATCGGGTACACTTCCAACAGAATTCCGGCCAGAATATTGTAAGCTTTTTTCCCCCTGACTGTTTTTTAGAAGTTTTGTGATACTGCTTATCTCCTCTCCTCCTTGCTGAGTTGTCAGAAAGATCTGTTACTGCTTTTGTGTTAAGTAGCTTCAATGTAATATCTGAATGGGAAGCAACTTGATGAAGGATTAGAGAGATTCCAAGGGAAATGGATGAATTCCTACCACAAGAGGAAATGAACTACTTGTTTAATTCCAGGAAATAACTTATAAGACCTCAGACATAAGCATTCTTGGCTATCCATAGCATATGACTTAAACATGATAACCATTATTTCAGAGTTCAGATTGTGTCTGTAGCATGCAGTCTGGAAACTTACATATCTTGGTCAACTTTCTCTCGAAGCTTTTTCAAACTCTTTTGGGCTCCAGCTCTCAGGTTTTCCAGAATGTTTTCAAAGTAATTGTGTTCACTGAAGTTTAACTGAAGAAACAGATATCCAAGTATATCAGTAAGCTATGCAGAAAGAGGAATTCCTCATGCCACTGAATGTATCTTGTTAAAAAATGTTTTGATTGCAAGGTATCATTTAACAGTTAGTTCTTTGCATGCATTTATTTATAAAACATGCAAATACAATCATGTTTGTATGCTGGCCGGTCACTTGGAAATTACAGTTGCACAGGTAAGTATTTCAACTGGCAAGGAAATAAGCATAGGCTTTTATATTGAGGTATGCACAGCATACTTACATTGGTGTATTCCTGATCTAGTTTTTCATTCTGATCTTCCAAAATATAATCTGGATAGCCGATTTGTTCTTTAATTGCCATTGCCTAGAAGAAAAGAGTTTAATGTTTCCTCTTAATTGTGTTTTGTTGTTGGTTTTTTAAGTTTCAATATATATAATAGTTTAAATGCTTTACTGTTACTGTCCACTTGTTTGTGAAAAACTGGATGAAAATATTTTAAGATTTTGTTCAAATGCACTCTGTTGCCTAGTGAGACTTTTTTTAATATGGAACATACAGGCTTCCCCTCATCTCCTGGTGTCCAGCCACTCTGGTAGACTTGCAGACCTTTCAGCACCATCCAACAGTAATTTGTCTTAACCCTCACTTAGTGCCTTTTTTTTTTTTGCTTGCTATTGAAACAATGCTGATGGCCCTCAAGTCAATGAAAAATTTGAAAAGTTTTCTTTAGGGGATTGCATTGTATTCAATTGTCATTCTAGTTGATGCACTGGGTACCATCTTCTTTCCTCACTTAACTTGGTACATAAGACTCATTAAAGGAAATAAAAATGTATGTGAGCTGAAAAAGGATTAAAAAGGACAATGTAATAGGATAATGGATAATAGGATAGTGAACATCAAAGCTTTTTCCCCTCATTTGTAGAGGAGCTGGGAATAGTGATGCTACAAAACTCCAAAGACTTCATATTCATGAAGTTCTTTGTTATCTCTGACCTTCTCACGAGCTTTCTCTTTAGATGCCTCATCCATCCACTGTAACTCATCTAACGTTTCGATGAACGCTTCCCGAATCTTATCTATTAAGTCTCGGACCTGAAAGAGAGGCGGTAGGAAATTAATCATTTACATTCTATTTTTCCCAGGCACCACTAAGGAGGTGTGCAAAGCTTCCTACTGAAAGATGATGTCCCCAAATTCTATGCTCTAAAACACGGTACTCTGCTTTTAAAAGAGCATCATAAATGAGTTCTTATGCCTTCTGACTCTTGGCTGATTTATACCTTTAACAGACAAAACAGGTTGGGAGATCAGATGGAGGGGAATGGGCACTGTAGACATTTTGGAGGTACAATAGTACAAAGGGTAAACTACATACCATCCTCTTGCTCTCACCAGCAAATGTCTCCCTGACATACATTGCTCCAAGTGCATTCTCCATGTTGTTGTTGACATAACTCACACACTCTCTCCATCGGGCTTCTTCCAGTGTTGTCCCATAAAGTGCCTGCAATGCAAACCAGCTCAGGATTAAGGATGCCTATGCATCTCTTCTATAAATCATTGCCTAAAGAGGAGGTTAACCTAAGACATAGGTTTCCATTGCTGTTCTTAGATTTGTTTGGGGACTACACAACATAACAATGTCATTGTATTGACAAAGACTTGCTTTGGTGACTGTGGGACTCTCTTCCAGTATTATGCTCTACAGTCTCTTTAGGATGAGAGGACATACCTTCCTGTAGCTGGCCCGAGCATCCTTGAAACGCCGACTCAAGCTGCTGACTCGATCAATTACCAATCGCCAAATGAGGTAGTTCTGGATGGTGCTGCGTGGGAAAGCAAAGCTGAGTTTAATCCCTGTATAAAGCAACACTAGTGTGGACAGTCGGAGGGGTATCTTAAATTTTGAATGGAGATAAGAAAGCAAATTACTGCTGCCAGCCATTGGTTTCCTAGCATCTACAGGTGACTTCTTATTTAACAGGCTGACTGACTGTAGTGGCATCCAGACTGAGGACTTTACTACCATGCCTGTTCAGGGATTAATTTTTTTCCTTCTCAAGTGTAACAAGAGCCAAGCCTGTGATGTATTTCTCTTCTTCCCATCTAACCTTTTCTAAGCATGTGAGCAGGTGAGACGTCTAGTACCACAGTACTTTGGGACCCTAGGACCGTAGAAGACGTTACCCGTAGTGACAGTGAAGTGGTGTCATTTCCCAGAGAAGCTCTGGCAGAACTAGGAAGTGGGCCCAATAATCTACATTTCCACAATACTTCTGTGACTTGTCTTGGATGTTCTCCAGTTTGTTTACCTTGCTGAGTACTTTGAGATAATTGCTTTCAGCTCTTGCAGATAGGGCATGCCATATACAACAAGCTCTTCTTCTGGGTCAACTTGAATACTTACTGAAGACATGACACCTTGGATGAAGAATGTCCAGTTAAATTCCTAGGCAGACAGAAAGACATATACCAATGCCAGGTGTTGAAGTGCCTTAGTAACTGTCTGGACTTTCTATAGTCTATGGGACTGAATGTAGCTGTAGTGTTGTTCAGTAGAAAAATGCTTTTTAAGAAACTCTGAACACAAGATTAAGAATGGGGATGATTTTATACCTCTCTCTGTTGCATCACCAATAAACTCACAAAGCCATTTCCAATTGGCATGGTAATAAGAGGAGGCTGAAATTATTAGACTGCTCATTAAACACTTACATTCAATGCAAACTTTTCCTGTAGCTCTTTTAAGGTCATTTTGTTGTACAACAAGGTTACATCATGCCTTTCTTCTGCTGGGGTAGTTGCCTGAAGACATTCACAAGGTTATTACTAGAATCAACTGATACAAGTGTCAATGGCTGACATTGCAATGCATGCGTGTGCACATATACATACTCAATATGCAAATAAAACAGTTTCTTTTGGAGAAGAAATCATTTGATGGTGTCCAGTGCTGCTTTCTAAATTTCAGGAACTGAGTGGCCCCCCCCCCACTATTCGATAATGTTTCAGTAATATGTTTAGCCAAGCAGTTCCCTCTATCCTCTTTAGAATGGAAGACTAAGTTCTTAGAGATTTTTAGGGTGCTGTAGACTTCTGAGAATGCATGGGAGGTAGCCCTGGTGTTATCATAGTGTATGTATAGCTCAAGATAGATTATCCTACTTTAGGAGACTTCCAAAAATAAATATGGCTAGGACTAGAGCAGACATAGTAGCAGTATATACAGTAGACATAATTATACACCCAGGGGCTCTGATTTCTGAGCTGCTCATGGCACAAGAAGTCGTCTTCCTCCTGCTTTCCTGGGTTTTCTGCTTTGTTGAAAACTGCTGCGCAAGAGACTCTCCCCCTTGCCTGCCCTCCCCAACAGCCTGAGAAGTTCTTGATTTCTGTACTCACGTTTGCAATCTCTGTTTCAAGCTCCATAACCTTTGCCATTTCTTCTTGGACAAAGGAATCATCTCTAGACATATTCTTGTCTTCCCGGATCATTTTGGCAACGGTGATCATGAACTGCAGATAAGCTTCTCTCACCTGCCCACAAGAAACAAACATGTGCGTACCACTGTGAAGGAAAGGTTTGTTGTCCATTCACTTTTCATTCATTTTGTTATTTTAGCTCTACGGTGTGCTGCAAAAAAAGTTGGGCCCAGGGGTCACAGCCTCTGCCTTTGTCTCCAATGCAATCCTCCCCACTCCATTTTCTCAGGTGTTTTGGTAGTGGTGCTCGGGGTTTTTTTCCTACAATAACAGATACTACTGTGATATCTAGGACCTCTGTTCATCCTCAAATACCTTACAGGGCAGTTGACAGTCTCAAAATACATAGTGAAAGCAACACTTTGTGCTTCCCTGTGCAATCCAACTCTCTGGCTAACTCATCTGAGTTAGCATTACTACTTGAGCAAAGAGAAAGCCCTGTGCTTTGAGTTATATTATGGGAATAGTGATTCCTGCTAGCCAAAAATACCAGGGTAAATATGGAAGGTTTAAGTTCTCTGAAATTAATACCATAAGTCTTCTAAACACTGTTTTTTGCTGTCTGAAAGAAAAGATCTCTCAGATGGTTCCCAGTGATACCTTTATTTTTAATAGGAGGTTATGGCTGTGATTTATGCCTCAGAATGGACCTTGAAAAGATATTTGGCTGCTGAGAGAGTACTGATCTCTGATACAGGAAAGCTTAATACTACCTATTCTTCTTGCTTACTTGTCTTTCTCCATAGACTTTGGAAACCAGATAAATACAGTAACTGTTGTGAAATTGAGCACTTACATGATGATGATTTGTGGTTTTAGGTCGAATGCTGAGGCCTTAATCAGGCCAGACTCCCACAAGCCTCAGCAGGAGTTTTGCCAAAAGATGCTGGACTAAGCACAGGGGGAGTTTGGGTCATCAGAGTTTGGTTCATTGTCTGTGGCAAGCGAGCTGTTAAATAGCAAATAAATGTGTCTCCTCCTTATTCATTAAGATTAAAACCACAGCCTTAGCCCTTCTTCTTTATAGCTTCAAATTAAAACTGTATTAAGCAGTAGTAGCTTTCTTTTCCTAATTTAGGATTGTCTATGTACTGTACCTGATTTTTCTACCTCCTACAAGTCAATCTAAGTCTGACTTTCATGCAACATTGCATAAATATCTCTATTCTACTGTAACTGCCGCTCTATAGGTGAAACTTGCAGAACAGAATCCTAGTTCTAGCAGCTATCTGCAATTCCCAGCACTACTACATGGAGAATGTTTTGTATCATCAGGCAGATTAACAGAAGTTGGCAGTTTATGAAGGTGTCCAGAAGGTGTGGAAACAATCTCACAAAAACTTCACAGGACTGTATTTTGAACTATACTATACATGAGAACATAGTCAAATAAATTGAAGTAAAAAGAAAACTAGTCTCCCTGTTTTCCTCTAGTACAACCACTAGACAAAAGAGTCTAAAATGCTGATTGTTGTGTCTCTGTATTCCCTTCCATTTGTGTTAGGAAAATTAGTTTGATGTTAGGCTGCAAATGTTCTTGTTAGTGTGACATAATTGAGGGAAATAAAATGTACTAAAGCAGTGTTTTTTCTTGGAAACTGATAAACTGTCTGGCTATGTTTCCAACAGTTTTCTATGCATTTACAGAAACCCCCACTTGTTTGCTCTGAGCATTGGCAGAGAAAAGCAGCTAGAAAATAATTTCTCACAATTTTCGTGTAACTTTGGGGAAAGGGGGGAGTAAGTGGCAGCGGACTTGTACTAGCTGAATATCTGTTCCACTAATATAGCTTTTGCTGCTCTGAGCAAACCACTTTATTTTTATTTTTTAACTTTTTTCCTCTGAATGAACATGTGAAAAATTCTGAATATTTTGGTGTTCAACAAAACTTATTTTAGGGTATTGTATGATCAAATATGACCCGGTATGACAATTCTCTTCCCATGGTACCTTTTAAAGTACCTTGTAAAATAGTAGCCAGAACCAGTGGTTTAGAAGATATAAGTAAATCCAAGATAATCTGCACTCAAAAGGTGAACCTGTCCTTCAAAATTAGAGACTGTTTTAAGCTATAAAACGTGATGATCTTATTTTCCCCATAACCTTCTCATCTGAAAGAATTGGCCAGTTCTGGGGAGATGTCATATTTAGACAGTTGTTCAGTCCTCTTGTAACTCTACAAAACTTTAGCATAATGAGGAAAAAATGTAGCAATGAATGTCAGAGTCTAACTCCGATTGTTACATAACACAAAGATTCATATATTTGAATTTTGGAAAACACAGGGATAAGTAATAAAGTTGTTTTAGTAGCACATAGTAAATAAATCACAAGGAATACTTACTCTTTGATAGTTGCCCCCATTAAAGTAGTAATCCCTGGATGGCATTCCTAAACTTGGCTGGTCAATCTGAAGGAAATCATACAGTTCTTAAGTTAGTGATGAACAGGAACTGGTGTTGTCCAAAGGTATCCTTGAAAGGCAACACAAAATGCTGCATGTGCCATCCTCTCGGTGTTGAAATGACAATAGTACTCTCTTCCCAAACAATAAAAACTTTAGCTTTCTAGGAACTGGGTGAGGTAGAAAGTACAACTTTTTGTCTCTGGATTTCTAGATAAGGACAGGATGGATATTAAGCATGGGTTATCAAGCAATAGCTTTTGGTTAGCATTGAGATCTAAGAATAAATTTAAACAGCTTAGAAAAGAAGCTGCTTGACTTGAGGGCTAGACTTCATGCATAAGCATATATGAAGAGACTCTGAAATATTATTTACACGGCTTCCTGCTATATATTAAACCTCAGCACAGTTTTGTGTGTCACAAGAATTTACAATCCTTAACTGCTATAAATCAGCAAAGGCCCATTGACTTTTATTTCTTTAACTGAAACAAAAATTATGCTACCATAAAATGTCTCCCAATATGTCTTTGAGACAGATCTGCCACTTGGGGTATGGAGCTGTTGCATACATTTTGCCTGTAGTATGCATGTCCACTGACTTATGGAAAGCTAAGCTGTATGCTGTGTAAATAACTATCCATTATGATACTGGCACATAAATAATTCCCTGCAATTTTTTTCTTACATAAATGATGTGCCTGCTGGAATCCCGGTCATCATTCCATACAAACATGTCAATGAGGACACGTTTGTTAAATTTGGAGTTCATTATGGAGAGTTTTTCTTCCATGCTCCAATTTGGTTCTGTGAGATAAAAGAAAAAACATACATCACTTATCAATATCTATCAGGACTGATTAAGCTGTATAGTTTGCAAGCTTATTGCTGAAATTATTTAGAACCAGACCAGACGTGATGTGAGAATATTTGTACAGGACATTCCTATAGTGGCTAGAAATTGCTGGTCTATTCTTACTGGCCTTATCTGTCCAGTGATATAAAGTAATCAGTAAATGATTAGTGCATATATATATATATATATGCAATTGCCTATGCATAGTATAAATCACTGTGACCTTGCCCAGTTAGGCACTTATGCTTGCATATTAATTGAAGTTTGGAGCATTAGAATACAGCTATAATGGTTATATGCTTTTGGTTCCATTATTCATGTTGGTCCTTTAGGTTTCCTAACTGTCTTAAAATGTGCACCTCTCATGAATGAGATTTCATAATACGGGTGTTAAATGCATACTATCTTATAGAGATCACTGCCTGCTAAACATGCAAGAATCAGGGTATCATACATATGTATAAAAAGTTAAAATGGGGGATCTAATTCAATGACAGTAGTCTCCTTAGCGCAGTAACTAATTCTGACTTAACTCTACTGAACTCCTTCAGACGCTGCATTACCTTTGGTCTTATTCCAGTCTGCAGAAGCCACTGGCCAATCTCCAACCATCGTTAAGGCCTCTAGTAGAGGTAATGAACCTCGTCGCTCTATAAGACCTGAGAGAGGAAAAAAAAATACTCTATTTTTTTCATGGGGGGGGAGAAAAAAAAGGTAATAGGCCTAACAGTTTAAATCTGAAACTGAATTGCAGAAAATAAGAGATACCATGAAATCATCTGTCTCCTATGTGAGTTTTCAGAAAAGTAATGAAAATACTTCTGTTGGCTTCAGTACTGATTTTGACTGAATGGGTTTGGAAAGGATGAAATAGGACATGTTTGTGCATTCAGAAGAGAAGGCTTGGCACTGATACCAGAGGTAGGTAAGCAACATCTGTCCTTTCTACATCCCAGAATGAGTATATTAAGCCTTAATGATGTACCAAGGCATCTTCATTCATTTGTAGATTAGCTTTCCAGGCAAGGCCAGGCAGATTAGACAAATATTGACTGGACTTTGGCTTAAAAATACACTGGTACTTTTGTACGTTTGGTATTGAACAAGAGAATCAATGGAACAAGAAAAGACTCACTCTCATTCATGCATGACTTGTAAAGTATTTTAGCTTTCTGAAATGCTTCTCTGTCCCCTTGATCTGAAGTCTCCAGCACACCTGGGGAAGCAACCATTGCAGTGAGATTTTTGCCCTGGAGAGCTTTGATCTTTTCATAGAAACCACTGAGAATTCAGGGCTATGATAAATACTTGTTATTGTAGGCTTCAATTACCATGAAACTAGAGTGCTCTTTAAAGGAGCTATTAATGTGTCAGGAAGAAGAACATGCATACAGCTTGTCCTGCTCCTTTTGAAGTTAGTATCCAATCACCTATGGCTAATTTTTAGTGAGAACAGAATGTTCCCACAAAATGGGTGTAGTAAGATATGTAGAGATTAAAGGACTGGAGAGAAAAATCACAATCAAGGCTTCTCTGGAAGTTTATGTCTCTGTATAATGTGCAGTAAATAACATCTGAAACTAAACACAAGTGCATAACCAAGGACAGAGTAGTCGTATTCCTACCTTTTAGGATGATCTCCAGCTCATCTCTCAGGATGTCAAAAATGCTGTATCTGGAGCTAGTTTCTGGGATAACGTGCCGGTTCAGCCAGCCCCCACAGGCATACTGGTAGAAATCCTTGCAAGGGTCAGCTGTTGGGTCCATATTCTGAATTATTCTAGCAGCTAGGTATCAAAATTGGAGAGTTGAATTCCACAGACTGCCCAGTAATTTCTGGGACTGCCAAAGACTGTCTAAAAGCTCCTTGGCTAGAAGGCACCTTGCTTATGCTGCTTATAGTGGCTAAGACTCATTCTCATGTATTACGACTCAGATGATCCTATTTCCAGCTTAAAAATGCAAGGGAGCATCTGACAGCAGACACTTGCACTGCAACTGTACTGCTTTACGGAGGGAGCCTCTGAATGGCAGAATAATCCTCCCAGAGCACGGTGCCCTACAGCCTGAGCGTGCTGTGCGGTGCTCTGCCTGGGGCTCTCCCTTAGGCACCTCCCCATGAAGTCGGTGTGTCCAGGGGCAACTGAGAACATCAGTGCTGGAGTCTTACCTCTCTTGATTGCATATAATGGAGGTGTATAAGTAGATGCCAAAAATAAGAAGGTGAATAGCCCCATGTGTACAATGCATTCTGTTTGAGGGAGAATTGGATTTAAGGGGATTTTTACTATACTTCATAGACCGTGTTGGTCAAACCACATCCTTGTGGCTCAGGCCAAAGCCAGAGAACTGTTGACCTCACTGGCAATTTTCCTGTACTAATTCCTTATGAATGATATTCTTGGTGACCAAGGAAGTATACAAAGGAGAAGTAATAATAGGGGTGGTTTGTTTGGGGGGGGGGGGGGTTTCTCAGTGTTTCCACATGGAACTGTATTTGAGGACAACCTGTACTTGCTGCCTCTGATAACAACAGCGTGTATATTGCCCAAGGGGAAATGTCATTCCTTTTTCAACTTCTTCAGTCTTAAACCCTGAACTATTGTTTATTTGGGCTCGGTAGAACTAACGGCATGTAAAACATCACCTCTGCACTAATCATTCATAGTAACAATCATTACCTGCTGTAACACACCCAGGCGTGGTACACATGTTGCCTGAATTGGTGCCGTAGTGAGTGCCTGCAGGGAGAGGAATAAGAAAGCAGAATTAGTTGTTTTGGAAAGAAACTGCTACCAACGTCACTTGCCAGCAGCCCAACCTCAGTGACAGCTCTGTTTAGTTTTAGAGCAAGTGAGTGAATATTAGTGCCAGTACAAGATAACAAATGACAACTGGGAAGAAATCTCTTATCTGCAGATTTATGAGGAAAATGTATGTGGAAACAGTATTATGACAGTCTTGAAAGTGAGTTTTAACTCTCCTAGAAGGAGAATAAGACTGGGGTTTGATTGTGTATGTGCGGTTTTGTGTTGTGGTTTGTTTTTTTTTTTGTAACCTGCTAACTGTCTCCACAGTCTATGATATCCATTTCTAGAAAATCTACTGAGATTCTCTTAGCATCTGAGCTCTTTCATGATTTTCAAAGTTACCGTGACTGAGAGGCTTAAACAGGGGGCAAAAAGCCCATAGCT
Organism: Balearica regulorum gibbericeps; assembly: GCF_011004875.1. Lineage (NCBI taxonomy): Eukaryota > Metazoa > Chordata > Aves > Gruiformes > Gruidae > Balearica > Balearica regulorum. Next base: position 1,734,823 of record NC_046204.1, on the reverse strand, counting down.
GGATTACTGCTTTCACGCTGTTCTGAGTCAAAGATCAAATTTAAGAAAATAAATGATTTTTACTTGTCGAAGGAGGAGGTGGGGAGCAGGTAACAGACCTATGTATGGTCAAAATTTCAGACATGCCCTTTAAGGTTACCCCTTGCTGCTCAGCAGAGAGATTGCTCCCTAATCAGTAATGTTTATGGCTGATGAAACAGTGTATAATGAAGGTGACTGTGGACATATGCTCAAGTCTGCATTCTGCCTTTGAGATGAGCCTGGAAAAGTCCAGTGAAGTCATTATCAGTCATCTCGATGCACCTCAGTACTCTGAGTAGCAGACCGGAGTAGGTGTGCTAAGAGCTAATGGGTGTACTAGTATCTGCTGTTTCAGTTGTGACACAACACACCTCTCTAGTAAAATAAGAATTTTGTTCTGTTAAGACCTTGGCTCAGTCCTGTTGTTCCTCAGTAGTCTGAAAGCAATCTCAGGCACTCTGGGGACCTTCATGACTTGCTGGTTTCAGCCCACAGAGGAGTGATGTGACAAGGAATCAGAGAGGGAGCACACGCAACGAAACCTTAGGAGAAGCATTCTGCTGTGACTTCTAAAGCAGAAGAAAATGATGTTTGCCTCTATGTGGGGAAACAGGTCTGTATGCTCATTCCAGCAGAAGCCGGAAAGCGTTGCTCTTGGCTATTAATTTTTGACCACTTAGTCTTGGTTTGTGAAATTCTTCCAGTGCAGAAGACCTACAAAAAGCCTATGCGCTCCTAATGCATCAGTGGTGAGCAGAAACTGGAATGGTCTCGAGCTCTTATTGCTTGGTGCTCTACACTAAATGTACCACTATGAGTCTGATGGCAGTAATTAGAGGGTCTTGATGTGAATTTGGAGCCATAAATTCTGCTGCAGACTTACACTGAAGCTTTTGTACGTGAACGTGTAATTTTTTATGCTGAGTACTAAAGTGACTGTGTTTGTGATGCTGGTCATGTCACTCTCTTGTGTGCTGTTCATGACAGAACTGGCACAGCAGGTATCTAAGCACCCCAGCTCAATACCTACCCTGAACTGTGGCCCTGGGCACAAGAAAACTCATTTTGCTGTTTTAATTTTCCATTTGTGAAACTGGACTAGCTTAGTATCCATTTATGTTAAATAGACAACTACTCGATTCCGCATTGCAAAACAAAAACTTGATACCCTTACTTTCCAACAGGATTAGCCACATCTTTAATTTCTTTTTTTTATCCTTACACTAGGATGTTTGCAGAAAAGAGTCACTGAAAAAATCCTTCCAATGAAAACAAGTGTTTTACATGAGAGCAAACAAGATTACAGTAATTCAGATAGAAATAAAACAGTAGGGAAGAAGAGAGGGCTTTGAAGTTCATCAGTGGAAGCAACATAAAAAGCCCCCACTGTGATTGGGAATGTAACATTCAGGGTTCAGCTGAGTGCTGTCGTGCTGTGTGGGAGTAGATCTGCATTAGAATAACTGCATGCCTTATTATAGTTTAGTGTCTAGCAATCTGAACATGGGATGAGCAAAATACGTGGAACAATGTGAAGCTTCACATAGAGGGGTTTAGCTTTCTTTTTTCTTTTTTCTTTTTTTGTGCCAGATGAAGCAAGCCAAATTTTTGCAGTTTCCTAAACTCTCTAGTAATTTTAAAATAAAAAACCCTAAAAGCTCAGGGTATTTCCAAGAAAAAAGAAATCCTTTTGGGGGGAAAAAAACTAGTAGTTCAAAGGTATGTGGAAAATTTCCACAAAGGAGAAATAGTAATGGGCAGGGTGAGAAAGACCTAACTGTACTACAAGTATGCTGTATTTCTCTCGTCATCCCTCAGGGACCAGGCAGGACTCAGATGAAGCTTTTCTTTTTCTTTTTAATTAAAGCTTCTCTCTTTAATATAACCTGACAATGTCTAACTTCAGTTTCTGAAACCAAACTGCTTTCAACAAGCTTCTAACTCCCCACATTCAAAAAGCCCTCGTGATTGTGATAATGTAATTGAGCTGTATAAGCAGGGAAGCCAGATCTGTTTTGAAACCTTAGTTGCGCACTCGGGGCTCTGAAACTCTGCCACAAAACCAGATAATTAGAAATGGCTTGTGAGGGGCTCTCGGTTTACTTCTAAAAGTGGCTCCTTTGTTTTTCTATCAATTATCTCTTTTATGCCTCAGTACCACTCCCGACAAAGAACCAAGCCAACCTGACTGTATGAGATATGACCGACACTGCCCTCTTTTACTGCACAATGTATTTGTTGGGTCCTTGCTGACTCGACTGAGGCTCTGTCTACTGCACCTCTTGAACTTCAAATAACTAAAACAAATGTAAAATGCATCTTCTAAAAGTCTGAGCTAGAAACTCTCTGCGCTTCATTTTCTCAAACTACTTTGTAAAAACAACTGCTCAAGTTTTCAGTATAAATATAGGTATTTCTCTACATATTAACTTTTCTGTGCTGGTTAAATACTGCTGAGGTTGAGCTATAATGGCACAGACTCCTGCTCTGACATCCACAAAGACTGCTTAAAGTACCAACATGGGAAGGACAACTCGGGTTAATGTTCTACAAAGCCTAAAAGTTGAAACAAAACAGATGTCTAGCAGGATTTAGATGGATGTGACAGGAAATTTCTGAATGTAAAATTATAAGTGGGACATGGGTTCACGTTTTACAATAATGTAAGGCATAAAGATGGTGATTTGTGGCAGAGGAAAACTGGTACAGATTGTTCAGCTCTGCATTCTGTGTTCCTCCTGCTGCATAGAGAGTAAACACACCAGTGGAAGGGTTTGTGGGGAATCAAGACTCGTCTCGTCTCCTATCAAACTTTACCTCCCCCTTGTCTTCTCCCACAGCCAAGTTCACCTCGGGTCTACCTTCTTACAACGTTTTTTTCTCTTTTAAAATTAATTACTCCTTTTTCCCACCTTTTTTCTTCTGAGATACCCTTCCTTGAGTATACCTTTTAAAACTATCAGAGGAATGTCAAAAGAACAGAAGTGGGCCAGAAAGATTTCATCACTGGAACTACTTTGTGCAGTACTAAGTTCCTTTATGGTCTCAAAATCCAGGACCTCTGCAGTGTTACGCTTGCATTTACTTCCTTAAGAAAGGCATATTCTTGCTCTGTTGATAGTCTTGTAAGTAGAAAAGAACCAATGAACCCTCTGCAGACTGAAGGGTTTCCTTGCTTCTAGTCTGACAAAGCCCAATCAAAGAACTGGTAAGGGAAGGTAAGCTTTAATGGAGCTAAATAAAATTACCTTAGCTGTGGGACTACTTCAGAAGGAAGAAAATGAGGGAAAATAAGTACTCCAGACTCTGCTTCAGAGGTCAATAGCTCACCTGAAGAATCACAGAGCTGGGATGTGTTTCAGACCCCACTGGACTCACTGTAGAGAATTCCATTGCCTTAATTTGCCTTTACAAGAAGCCACTGAACAGTATTACATTTACTGGTCCGCAGCTGGATGTAAGAATACCTTCTGAGAACTGCAGAGCACTGTAGTCCTGTTCAGCTTTTGAATGACAAGTTTTTAAAAATACAAGTTGCTTTTCACAGCCTTATGGAAGTTCCTTTTTAGACAACAAAAGCGAAGCAAATTGTTCTGTACAGTCCTGAAGCACAGTTTGTGTTTAGTGTTTTCCCACTGTGCGCTTTGAGGAGCACAGATGGCTGGGGATGGCACACACTGAAACAATTAGATCCACAGTTGTCATCAGGCAGTCAAGTGTGAGCTTTACCTTTCAGCACCGTAGCTATTTCTGACACAGATCTCATCTGCAGAAGTGCTGTCAGCGCTGCAGATTGCCTTTGTTGCTGTTATAACAGTGAATTGTTTGCAACAAATAATGTAATTGCCAAATTTAGCTTGTTTTTTCTTCCTCTGAGAGGGCTGTCTATACCAGATGTCACTGTCTTCAAATGGACTCCATAACACAAGTGCCTGGTTTTTATTCCACCTTTCTTATGATTCTTACCTATTGTCTATCTATAAGCATGGCTGAGACAGGATTTCATGTGAGAATCAGTAAACTATTTGCCCACTTCTGCAGCCCTGTATGGCCCATAACCGCACATCCACGCTTTATGCTCATGCAGCGCCATCTGAGTAGAATTGAGAAGAGTCTTGCCATCTAAATGTCATTTCATTGTGACTTTTGTGTTGGCTGCCACTCCTTTAAACTCTCACTCTCCTTTGAATAGATATCTCATTAATGAACAGTCACAAAGTCAGAGACTGACCAGGCATCGGTCTAGGAGACAAGCCAGATCTCGACCACAACCTTTGCTTAGTGTGCCAGTGACTAGTTTAGATATTGCCCCTAGTCAGCAGGTTCTTGTGACTCTATTATTCAAGTGCACATTAATTGCACTTGCAGCACTGGGAATGCAGGAGCATAATATGTCTCTTTGAAATCCACTCCCAGAACAAGGTGCTGCTTAGTCCAAGGGTTGTATTTCTTTACCTGTTTGTAGCTTGCCTAACCGGCTAGAACGTAGGTGCAGGAGCCTGCCCTCTAGCTTTCTCACAGCCTGTACAATAGATCTGAATAGTGGCAACCTGTGGGGATGCAGACACATGCACGCAAAAACCTGCAAATCTTACTCACGTGAAATCCTACAAACTTGGGAGCCAGAAAGTGAATAAAATATCAATTAAACTAATAACATGACTCTTGAGTAGTCAGGACAAGCAGTTAGGTGAGAATGTAAGTTGTTTGTAACTCTAAGTTGTCTGGAGGAGTCACCGACTGTGACTTGATGTGTCAGCAACAATACATGTTGAAATGTTCTTCAGACTGTAACCTTTCCCACAAGTGATGAGGTTTGGAGTTTAGTAAATATTTGTAGAACATTCCTGAGAGCTGTGAAAAGGCTGCAAAGATGTATGTGTGGGTGTGATGGAAAGATTGAGAGCATGGTGTATTCAGACTCAAAAAATGAATGATTTCAGTTCTGTCTGCTTCTCTTTCTATGATCACCCAAATATTACTGTTATTCTTACTATATTTTCTTCTAGCTTATCTAGACAAGATTTTATGGGTACAAAAACTTCTTTAGATGTCAACAATCCCCAAACTGCTTCTAGAGGTATATAAACTGCATTGCTGTGAGAGCTTCCGTGTTTTTGTTGTCTGGGTATATAGATAAAAATCAGTCAGTATTAACATGTACTACATCATTATTGCTATAACCAGAGGCCTGTTTCATGCACCACAATTCTCTTCTGCAAGCTACATACAAGAGAACAAAAATATACACCCTGAACCACAAAGTCTACATATACCTTCATATATATATATATAAAAAAGGCAGGCCAGGTAATCCTTTTAATTTTCCATTAGTTAAACATAATTATTGTTTAGAAGCCTGTCTGGGTAGTGTCCTTCTAATGAAGGACGTACAAAGCTGAAGTGGCAAATCTGAATCTGCTCTTAGTAAACAATCTAGCATCCCTTATACATTTCAAAATTAATATTTGAGTGAAATTACAAATAGAAGAACCCAAAGGATAACATTTTTGGTTCCATCACAATAATGCTGCTCAGCTACATTGTGGTTGGTTTTTTTCCTGCTGCTGTATAGGATTTATGTGTTACGCAGCTTTGAGCAATATGTGGTTTTCACGTGGTTATGGCTAAGACTTCAGCCTCCTGACTAAGCACTGGGTACAGGCCTAGATGTAACATTGAAACAGAACCAAGTGGAGTATTTGGACAACGCTTTTCAAGACAAAAAAACGTTCCTGTTCTGCAGGAACACCCACTGGTTGCACTGAAGAGCTCTTGCTTTCTCAGTGTTAGACCCAAAGAGCACATATAGGCATGTACCTAAAAGATGGTGTAGTCTGAAGCTCCTGCTGCTCAGTTCCTACCTGTGAATTACCCACAGCTTGTGGCTACTCTAGGGTATGAGTACATCCTGGTGTCTTCTGTTACATTTAAGTGTGCATAGTTGAACTACTGCAAAGTGAGAGAGGGAGAACTTGACTCTGTCAGTGCTGAAACCACTCCTTTAAGGCACAAGAAAACAGCCGGGAGGAGCTGTGTGCTGTACAGGACAAGCAGTGTATCAGCTCCGCAATCACTTTGCACTCGCATTTTGCTCAGGAATGTCTGAATCTGGGAAACATTTCCAGTGAAAGCTTAATTGCTGATACAAGCGTGCAAAATATTTAGATTTTGGATCTGCTTGCTCACAGATAAGCCTTTTGTCACAAATATCTAATGGTTAGTGCTTGTTTTACATGCACAGACTCTTCCCATGGATTTGGATGAGACACCAAAATTTGGGCAAATATTATTAATACCTGAATTCTGATTTGCCTGAACCCAAGAAGCAAGGTGTAGAGTGAATTCCTCAAATCCTTTATCCATGCAAGCAACAAAATTCTGCATAGCTCAGTATTTTGATAGAGAAACTCCTCCCCTAGACCTAGCTCTGGGGAATTTTTTTTTTCCTCCTGTCTCCTGAGCTAATAGAAGAAATATAAGCAACTTTCTGATGAGTATTATGAATAGCAAGTACTCAGATTTCATTTAACACTGCAACAAATGCTGGTAACATTCAGTTGCTGGTAGCAGAAGGAGTAAACAATAAAAAGGCTTTTCTTATGAATTATTAGTCAGAATTGTGCAGTGTTGTACTCACAAGTGCTGAAGAAAGCAATTCACTGCAGGCAGGGGATGCAGAGACAATGTAAGGAGAAAACTAATGCCTTGCTTCGGTTTTGCTATTCAGACTCCTTAGTTTTATTTCCCTAGTGTTTTACCACAGCTCTGAATCCAAGAGGCATTCATGGACATGACAAACACGAGGCAGGTGCTGCTACCAATCATGTCGATTGCTTCACAGAATTTTTAAATAGGACTCTGCATTCGGTGTGTTACTGGAAAAACCTGGCTTTGAGAATAGGCATGCTCTGCAGTTATATATTGAGGCGAAGCACCTCAAAGATACGCCTCATTGTCAAGTTCCTGGCACATTTGCATGAAAGTTATTGAACCAAATCTCACCTAGAGATCAAATTGCCTGATGTAATATTAAAACCAGTCTCCCTTTCCTCAGCAGCACACTGTAGTGTGTTGGGTTTGGTGTTTTTTTTTTTTTTAAAAAAAAAGCTTTCACACTGTAATAAGCAATCTCTCCTTTAGCTCTGCTAAGCAGCTGTTCCTTTAGAACTCCTGGCAATAATGAATCCTGACTCAGGCTCCTATAAAATAAGGACATGTCAAGCCTTACACAGATGCACACCTTCCCCTCTAAAATATTGCATTATTTTTTTACCTTTTTCAAAACAATGCTGAATTCAATAAAATGCATAGAAGTAATTAAAAACATAGAATCTTACATCACATAATTTAAAAATGAAATCCAGCATAATCCTCTCTGCATGAGCTTGGAACAAGGCAGAGATAGCCAAGTCCCTCACAGAGGCGACCTCACTGTCTCCCTGTATTTTTGTTTTCCTTTAGCTCTGCAAAAAGACTTAATGTTGTTTGCAGAGGGAAGGGGAGAATTATTCACGGGTTCCTTACCTCTGCTGCTGGCATACAGGATCACCAGGGCGACCACTGCACAAGTCATGAGGAGCAGCAAGACAGCCAGACCAATTGCCACAAAGTTCCAGGATTTCTTCCCAGATTTTGCTGATTTTTCCACAATATCCATTTGACTTTCTGATTTCCCCATTATTGTAACTCTAAATTGAGGAGGGGAGGGTAAGAAAGAATTAACAGCACAGCTAAATCAATATAGGATAAATGCATGACAAATCAGGGAGAAAAAGGAAGTAGAATGATAGCAAAGGCAGATAAAGAAAACTTCCAAATTATTACATGTATTTATCCATTTGATTGTCCACAGATTTGCCAACCTCATTCTCCATCTCCTGCGCCCACCAGGTTGTCTGCACTCGGGGTGTGCTGCTGGGGGGCTGTTCCGGACTAGGCTACCCTAGGCTCTCAGTGGTGCAGTGTCATAACTTCAGGAGCCTGCTTTGGGGAAGTATGGAAAAGTCTCATGACCAGGTTGGGCAACTCCTTTCTTGCAAACGGGGAAGGAGGGGAAAAACTGCCTCCTTCCACTCCCTGCTTCAAAAGTGTCTTGCTGCTTTGAAGAATTTTCCTCTTTTTTTTTTTTTTTTTTCCCCTCTGTGGATATAAGTAGGTCTGCAGAGCTCTGTTAACAGCAGTAGAATCCAAAAAGAGATCCTTCCAGGTGTGAGTGCCTTTGAGCGTCTGCCCTGTCCTTAGCAGAGGTGAAGGGTTTGGAAAGCAGATGGCTCCTAGAACACGTGTCAGCTCCCAGGTCCGCAGGAGTTTGTGACCTCCAGGTTCTTGGTCTTCTCAGAGCCATGCTCAAACTTCGGAGCTCAGGCGAGCGCGGTTCCCAGCTCCAGGCAAATGCTCCTGAGCAGCAGAGGGAGGAGGGGTTGCATGACAGCAGCAGACAGGGCTGGGCACTCCGAGCCTGCAAGCAGCACAAGCTCCGCTCTGCTGCAGCTTCTCCTAAGTTTCCTCTAGCTTTCCTGAAATCCGCCGCCAGGTTATTTGGCTGCTGTGCTCGCAGAAGGAGTGAAGTCAGAGGTGTCAGCCTTCTGAAACCCCCCGGCTCCGAGTGTGCTGGCAGCTTTTGGGTGTAATACGTGGGAACAGCTTCTTGTTTGAAAACACACTGATCTATAGATTGTTGCAGGCTATGCACAGAATTCTTTTAAGCTGCTGCTTAGAAATCTAGCTGGTAACAACTGGGAAAGACAGTAAAAGCAAGGGCAGGATAAGCATGTGATTTTCCCTTGAGTTTTATTTTATTCTCTTTCAGAACTTACTTTGGAATGAGGAGAAGCAGGTTGGTGTTGCGGTTGTTTTGTTTTTTTTTCTTTTGGTGGTGGTTTGGGGTTTAGGGTTTTTTCTTTTTTTTTTTTTTTTCCCCTGCAGGCTGGTTTATTGAGCTAGTGTAACTTGCTGCCAAAGTTCACACTATATAAATTTTAAGGTTGGTACCTCTTGACCCGAGTGCATCACCAGCTCTCCAAGTTTTGTGTGCATCCAGGAAGAAGTGCTGAGGGCAGAGCAGGGATTTCTTTGCGGCCGTTCTGTTTACTGGGAACGTACCCGCAGAATGTTCCCAGAATGTGAAGGCAGACCTGTTTCCATGAATGGGGCAGGACACAATGAACGCCAGTTTCTTCTGCCAGGAGTCTAAGCCCTCCTCTTCTAGTCAGTACTGTGCCTCCAAACTCCTGTGAGAATTTGCCTTTTTTTTTTTTTTTCCAGAGTCACGTTATCTTAGGCTTCTGTCAAGTGTGAAGGCAGCTATTCTCATCCCACCATCTGAAGAGGAGTATAGGAACACAAAGATCCAAAAGAAATCGATGCACTTGCAGATCCTGGGTGTCCATATGTGAAAACTAGCTACAGAAGGCAAGGTTGCTTATAAGGACAAAGCTATACATTTAATGATGAGTTAAGTGATCTCTTATTTCTGTTTGCAGGAAGTTCTACATCTAACAAAAGATTACTTTCCTACATATGTGAATCTTCCCTATTGCTGAACAGTTTTATTGTTGCCTCGCAATGTAGCTGGCTCTGAGATAGGCCAACCTAGTTAAGGTCTGTAATATTACAACAGATAAGCGCCTCACAGGCTTTAATGTAGTAATTGTTGTAATATGGCTGCAAGATACTGGAGGGCATTATTTTGCTGGTTTCACAGGTGGAGAATCAAGATGCCAGGAATCCAAGAGCTTTATTCCTACCGCTTTCTGTGCATGCCTCTGGTAGCCATTGTGCCTAACACGGTCTCCGAGGCTGGGAATGCTATGAGTGACCAGACCGCCTGCTGCTCAGGGTGCAGACCCCAGCCGCCTGTGTAATCAAGAGATAGAGGACTTAAAGTCCTAAGTAACATGTGTAATAAACGATTTCAACATCGCCCAAAGCAACTTAAGTGAGGTCAAACATGAGCACCAAGAAAGTAAATCTCCCTTATTTCCCCAGAAAATTCCTAGATTGCCTCAAAAAGCATTAACGCAATCATGCAGAAAACACTTTGTCCTTTTCTTTAATTTTGGGAGGAAGTGGGAACTATATCAAGAATTTTTTCCTGTATCTCTAATGGCTTCACTTCCTTGTAGAGCTGAGGAAAAGGTGTACTGTTTCCAATAGGAAGCACAAGAACTTTGGGTGTAGCAATGGCATCAGCTTGCATTTTCTGAAAGTTACGTTAGACTGATCTGAACATTAGATTGGAAAGTCAGTAGTGACAAATATTCTGTATTTCTTTCTACTCTTGCAGTTTAGCTCTGAAATGCACTGCTTAGTATTTGTAATGAAAATACTTCCATTGTCAGTTCTCAGGCAGGTATCAGTGACAAATGGTTTAGGTAGTACTGAGCCTGTTTTGGGTTAGAGAATGTCAGAAAAGGTATTAGTAAGTTTATCATGTTCCTTCACGTCCTATTTTAAAGTATTTCTTTACCTGTTTTTCTACACTAAGTCAGCATCTGCATGAGCAATAGCAGTGCACAACCCAAAGCACTCATCCAGAGCTTTGCAGTTTAAAAAAAAAAAGTGCTTCTCTCCTGTATGAGGAGAAGCACCAGCAACTGTAAGGGACATATTTGCAGAATCATTAATTTTGATTGTCTTGAGCAACTTTGTGTGGTCACTGAAATAGGGTAATCCGTCATTTTGACAGCTCTCTGCTAGTGCAGTGAGGTCCCCGTTCTGTTCATTGCTTTGAAGGGGAAAGACCTATTTTGGTTTCTGACACATCTCAGTATCACCTTTGTAGCATTTATGGCAAAGGAGATCTGATGATGCAAAGTGGAAGTCGGTTTTTGTTTGGTTTTTTTTTTCTTAAAGCTCACATTTGACTAAATTATACATAATTTTTTTTCTTTCTGCAGTGCATTTCAACCAGAAATTGCTAAAAGTAGTTCAGTTCCTTTATACCCTAATGCAGAAACTCAGGCACAGGAAAGTATTGTGGCTTGTCGAAGTTACAATGGCAGCCACTGCCTGCAGAAGTTTTCATGTATTAGTCTTTGATCTGCTGGTGTAGTTCACAATCTTAGACCCTTATTTTACAAATTAGCTTAAAAAGTATAATCTCTATTTACAATAATGTGAAGGTGAACACTGATCTGGGGATTCCTCTTCCAGAAATTGAGGAAAAGTAGGAGTTTTCAGTTATTAGAAAACATGCTCTTTCCCCAAAGCAACCTAGATGGGGGAAAAAAAAAAGGCAGTGAGGCATTTGCTGTTTGCATTGGGCTACTTTGAAGGGATCTTTCCCTCTTTGCTTGCTTTGTAACTAAAGGAGGTTCTTCTGTTACTGGAATTCAGATTTGTAAAGAGCTTGTAATGGCAGGGTTGCAGTTTAAAAAAAAAAAAGCCTCAAATCATAGATTTTTACACTTGGATCCTGGAGGGGTGGAGCTGAAGCAGCCAATCTGGATGACTGCCTCCTTTTAGGATGTTTTTAGTGTGAACTTGAAGCCCCCACATATGACTGTTTACTGAAGAGGTGCTTCCTCAGGCGTAAGGCATCCCAAACCACACAGAACTGCTGCAGTTCTGGTATAGAGGGAGCTGGTCTGGAGTGTGAAATGCTTTTCTCTTTGGGAAGGTTTCTCAAGTTCAGGAGGAATTTATGGTCAGAGAGCTCCAGCCCTGAACAGCAAACAGTCAGAGCCAGTGCCTTGCTTGCCTGGAAGACTGTACCTGATTCAGGGCTGTGAATATTTTTGCTTTCATATTTCCCTTGGAGAATCTGGAATAAGCATGGCTACAAACCTGGGACACTGTGCTGGGAGAAGATGGTATTCGAGGATACTACTACCTTTCTCAGAAGTCTGGTTGTTATATCTTAATTGCCTACGTCAAATTGACCTTCAACTCCTCATTTAGGAGGAATTGATTCTAAAGATAAAAATTCCAGGGAGTTGTGGATTTTTTTCTCTGCGTATGTTTGCTTTACCATTGGTGATGTGTACCTCAAACCCTGTCCTAGGATTGAGAGAATATATGACCTAATCTAGTTCCCTGCCACCCTGAGGTTTTGCAGAGTCTTTCCTCAGTGCTGACTATGACCTTCTCCCAACACCTTACTCAGGTTGCACTAAGACAATTTGTTGTGTTTAGTATTGATGTCATTGAACGTGCTGGGTCACCTGAACAGATATTCTAACGGTTGCTGCTCTCTGTATACTTTGAGAAAATCAAGGACCGCATGAACAATAGGGTAGTTATTCCCCAGCCAGTGGTCTGGGGTTCTCCTGCAGGTATTAAACAGCTACATCAAATATATGAACAACTCGATGTCCTAAAGCAATCAAAACCAAGGAGGATGTGGTGCTGACATCATCTTTAGTATGATGTGTCTTAAGTATTGCTACCATGGAAACAAGTTATCATCTCTATCTGTTGCACTTTGTAGCTCCTTATAAACTGATCCGTACTAAGATGTGAGAGAACATCAAAACCCCAGCATCCAGAGGTACGTGTACTTTGCCCATGCAAAAAGTCACATATAAATCTTGATTTGAGGCCGCCATCCAAAGCCATTAGAGTGATGTGGGCATGCAACTTTTGTCATGACATCACTTCTGTACAAGGTGGCTAATGCAGAGGCTTTTGAAGGGCATGGGTGGGCTGGCCTTGGCAGCTACTCACAATGTGACATTCCACAAGAATTCAGTGCAACTCCTATGATGTGTAACTCTTCTATAAATTCGTTCCCCTGGAATGGGCAAACCACCTGTTCTGGGTATTGCTGGCACATCAAAGCGTGAAGAGCTATCTCTATTTTGATGCAGCAGCACTATTGTCAAACCAGCATAATGCAGATACGGCTTCCAAGGAAGGTCTGGAAAGGACCCTGCGCTGCTTCATGCAATAATGTCTCTGAAAATTCAGCACAAATCTTGCAGAAAGGGCCTTGCTTTAGTACTTGTTGATTGTATGTTTTGACTCTGGCTTTAGAAATGAGAACTGATTAGCTGGTAAACTTCTCTCACTCTTTCATTTCCCAAGTCTGTAACGTATGCGCAGGTACAAACACCATTCATAGACAGGCATTTTTTTGACTCACATGTGCAAAAAGAAGGATGCTGCAAATTCTGGCAAGCAAAAATTCTGTAATATGTGTTTGATGAACAGTTTTCTTCCAATAGCAATTCAACAAGAATTGCTCTGTGGAAAGGTATTGTCCTTGTCTCTGATACAAACAGCAAAAGCAGCTTGTTTTGACAAGTCATCCGTAGGTGAGAAAACAAATAGTTTACCAATGAATCTCACACTTTTTTTGTCCTATGTGTCTGCTTTTTTCCCTTCTGATTTCTTTGAGCCCTTTCCTCTTTGAATAGAGGAAAACACAGCAATATGGGATATTGTGTTCTATTTAACTTATGAGTTTTAGGACTGGGTTACACCTTAATTCTGGTGGGGACACAATAAAGAATGTAAACAAATGTGGTAATAGGCAAAGCACATGCACGTGCTCCCCTGCATTGCAGCTTTGCGTTTCACTTTGATTCTGTTGCTTTGGATTCTGCTACTGATGGATAACAAATATTTCACACTCAGAACAGATGGGTCAGTTAAGAGTGGATTTTTTAGATGTGGGAAATCTTTTTTTTTCCTTTCAGTCAGTTTTAGTCACCATGCACAATCCAGCAACTGTATCTATTTCCATATCCCGGTAGAAGTGAAATCACTTGCATGTGAAACGTTTTGCATTTCTTCTTTAGTGCAGATCACAAATTTCCACCTCTTCTGTGTGTGTGTGTGTGAGGCAAGACCATGAAGAGTACCTTCAAAACTCTTCAAAAACTGCTTAAAAACTCTGTTGTTGCTCATCTCTGTCTTTAGTACAATAAAGAACCACGAGTCTGGAAAGATAACTCATCTCTGTTGTGACCCAGGTTTCAATGTTCCGGTTACATGAATACAAAGATAAATTTCTTCTGTGTATATGAATTAATCTAAATAGGAAAACTCATCTGAACCCAGATTTATAATGCATGCCTAAAATGTTCATATTTACTATCAACATCACTAGTTTTGTTTAGTATCCAAAATGCACTATTCCAGTACTGTTGAATATTAATAAATGTTATCATTAACCTCAGTCTAAGCAGTTGCTTTCTTAAGAGTGAAAGGAGTATTTAAGAAACTGTGATAGAAATGAGTCTAGTATACGCATTTACCTTAAATATAGAAGACCGTCTGCAGCTATAGGGTGACATTAAAAAACCAAACAGCTTAGCCCCCAGTAAGTCAGCACAATGAATGACTCCAGGACAATGGTTGGATGCTACCCTTTGATTTATTGTAGCAGGAATGCCACTACAGAGGATAACTCATTGTGCTCAAAAATAATGGGTTTGTCTTTGAGAGCCAGTGTAACCCTGTCATCTAGCGTAAAAAAATAAAATGCAAAAATTGGCACTCAAATATCTTCTCATAGCTGGCTGGCTACCAGATGTGTGTAGTGTACATAAGTCTTAGTAGATGTACATCCAATACTGATTAGAATTGGGAAAACCTTGAAGCTTAGATGCTGTTTCAAAACTCTTCACTCATCCTCCCTTTAGAGATAATGATCTTTTGAACATCATCAGAAGAAAAAAATATTAGATATTAGTTGTATTATGTGTAAAAGGTATGCAATGATTTCTGCAATTAATTTCTAAATGCATGCACTTTGCACAGAAAAGCAGATAAAAAGGTGCAATTGTCTTACCTCTGTCTTGTAGAGAATGTTTTCCAGCCGCAGAAGTCAGGTGGCTTGTGTAGTTTCTGGGATGTAATTGAAATGTTTAGTTTTCTGGCAGTTGGAAACAAATGCTTATTTGTATTATCAGCATTGATATCTTTTAATGGGCTCTCCCCAATAATGGTCTTCCAAAGTACTGTGCTTAAATCTCCCTCTCTTCTCGCCTGCGTACGTTCACTCTCACACACAGGTGGCTTAGAATGCCCGCTGAATTAAATGCTCTGCTCGGAGACTTATCAGGGAGAATTAACCCTTTCCACCATATTTGAAATCAGTTGATTCTATATCTGGACTGGAAAATAGATTGTGCAGCAGGCACAAGCAATGCTGTCCTTAAGTGGACAAGATGATTTCCTAGCTTGTTAGCATTTCCTAATTCATTCTTAGGAAAGATCTCATTTTATATGACATGCTTTACCTCTTTCCCAAGAGATTTTTCAAGTATCTGTGGCAGGAAGACTTCTTCTGGAAGGCAGTGTCTCCTTTCCCGTACACTTCAGTACAGTGATGAATATTGCAATTACATTTTTAATGACACAATGTTTTAAAATTACATGTGCATGACTTAAAAGATATATTTTTTGCATTATTTTGCTGTATCAGAAAATGGATTACAAACAAAAGGAATTTAAAATATTTTACTTGTAATTATTTTCAACTAAGGAGCACGTATAAATTTCAGCTGTAACATCTATTAAAATGTACTGTTTATTTCTTACAAATGATAGATAGTTCCAGTTTCCAAGGAAAGATATTCAGACCAGTGGAAAAATTTAGAGTATATAACCATAATCCTATGCATTTAAACACCATGCACATATCATTTAATTGAACATAGAAGACCAAACCATAAAATCCTCTTCAATAAACGGGTAGACTTGGTTTTGGCAAGACTGTCCATGGAGCGAAGTCCTGAATTATCAAAGTGCTTATAAATATGCTTAACTTCTGGAAAACTTCCCCTTTTCACCCATTCCTTACCTCTTTCTTGCATGCTCACTGACAATTAGGACGCTGTTGAGGAAGCTAGAAGGTTTGCATCATTCGGACTGAAGAGGTATTGAACTTGCATCCTGAGTGACCAGTTGGTAGTGGTGTGGAAAGTGGCTGTGGCAGTATCAGGAACTGCAGGATAAAAGAAGGCAGAGAGGTCTGGTCAGTTCTTTCAAGTAGTAACTGCTGGCAGTGCACTTCCAGCGGGAATGGACCTTGGCTCTGGAGATGTGGAGAGGTACCTGACTGCCCGCTAGAAACAGATTTGGATTCTAGATGCACCTCTGTGGTTAGAGTTTCCCATTAGGTAGAGCTGGTTGGCATACGCTTCACTCTCAGAAGCAGCCAATTCTGCATGCAGTACAGGGTGCCATGGCAGCATGTGGGTTCCAAAGGACAGCAAAGACTCTGGGGCTAAATCTTAGGCAGTGGCATGCCAATAGGAAGGTACCTGTTTTTATTGTTTCCTAACCCTTGCCATAGTCAACAAAGTAAACCCAAGATCTGCAGCAGCAGGCTGCATGCTGTGGGATGCCCAGGATGCATTCTTGTTCCCACCAAGGGCTGAGGCTCTGCCTTTACTTGTGTCAGAAACAGTTGTACAAACAAACAAGAGGGTCTCAGACACAGAACGGAGGGGTGACCTTTACCAGCATTGCTGCTTGGGGAAAGGATGTGATGACAATCTGTAGCTCTTTTACAATAACGTAAAACTAATGTAATCTTCAAAACACTTTGTACCCAGAACTAAGAGATACTGACAAGCACCTGAAATAGGGTTATCCCCCTTCTACAGATGAAAGTAAGTCACACAGAGAATCAAAGTCAAGATTAGATTAATAGACATTGATGCCAGAGGAGCTGTTATGTCTTGCTTGGTATCTGGCAGAACAGATCAGAGTTTCACACAGATTACTCCATTACATCTGTATCCTCTATTTGGCCTTAAAAGACCTCTAGACCTGACATAAAGATACTACACCATCTTTAAGTAAATTGCTTGCAGGGCACTATTGGAAGTTTGCATCATGTTGCTAGAAGTTTATTTAACTTGTAGCCACTTCATCTAGTTTTGCTTGAATATTTTGTTTCAAGAGGCCCTCATATTCCCTAAAATCTCCTTTGTGTTTCTGCTACCTAGAGATAACTATTATCAAGTTGCTACCTTCTCCAGGATAAGCTGACAACCCTGAGTTTCTTCATTCCTTTAGTCTATGTATGTGTTTAACTCATTCTTTTAGGTGACAGGACTTAGGCTTTCAAAAATTTCAGAAAATGCTAGATGATGTTTAGAAAGTATCTATAGTATTTATGGTTAATTTCTTCTTTCCCACCTTGTCTGTTTTATTTCTCTGCTGTAATTTTAAAAACAAATTTTTGGCCCCTATTGCAATGTCTATTGTGTGAGAATCTTTGGAAATATGAGTGGTCCAGTGTCTGTAGAATTAGAGCCTTCATTAATAAGGTCTTATGTGCATTGGTATTTGTGTGTAATATAACAAAAATAATAGTAATACAATCAACTTGAGAAACCTTAACTCTGCAGTTGGTGCTCGGGTGCCTGACCACAGACTGTTAAAAGGCAGTTTACTGGTGAAATTACTGCTTAGCTTAGCTTAAAGTAAAGCTCCTAATCTTGCCTCTAGGACTCTTATCACTTAACATATTTGTTGAATAAACTTTTTAGATGTCAATGCATTGAATAAATTGATGTCAGTGCATCGAATAAATTGATGCCCCTATGAGATTGAAAAGTCTGGAATATAAATAATTTCAGAAATGGCAATAAATTTTAGCAAATCTTACAGAATGAAGAGGACTATTATAGGGGAAGCTTTTGGGAGAAACCTCAGTCAGTAATAGACTTATGCAGATAGACTGGAGAAGGTCCAGTGGAAGGCCACAATGATCAAAGGGCTGGAGAACCTGCCCTGTGAGGAAAGACTGGAGGAGTTAGGCCTTTTTCTCCCTGTAGAAGGGAAAGCTTGGGGTATCTCATCACAGTTTTCCGGTACTTAAAGAAAGGCCAGCTACAAAGAGGATGGAGGCTCTCTCTTCACAAGGAGCCACATAAAAAAGATAAGGGGCAATGGGTGCAAGTTGCACTGGGAAAGATTTCCTCTTGATACAAGAAATATTTTTATTTATTTATTTTTACAGTGAGAACAATCAATCACTGGAACAAAAAGCCTCTCCAGGAATGTGGTAGAGTCCTCATCACTGGAGGCTTTCAAAATGCGATTGGACAGGGTGTTAGACAATCTTGTCTAGGCTCCCTTTCCCATGAGACGTTGGCTCAGATCATCCTTTGAGGTCTCTTCCAACCTGGGCTATTCAATGATTCTATGAAAAATGTTTTGTGGATAGGAATTAGTTTAAGTGTGTACTTAAAAGGTGTGTTGAATCAGGTGTTGGATACCAAATCTACCACCAGTTACAGTCAATTAGAAGTTTCCCTGTTGAGAAATGATTTGGGTCTTTCAAAATGACACAGCCTATTCTAAACTGTCAGTTCTGTGGCATTTCCCTCTACATCTCTACTTGATGTGTGATTATATAGCAGTTCATCAGTCAGGTTTATTAGGAGGCTTAATTGGATTGCATTAGCTGGCATTTAAGCCATCCAAAACAGTTGAGAATGCAATCAATTAAAACATCCAAACACATTAATGGTGTAGACACAGGGCAATTTATGTAGATGGCTAATTACCTGTTTTCTCCAGTAAGTAGATTTTATTGCCCAAGAATGGACAAATGATGCATGAGAAGAAAAGAAACAGCATTGCAAAAATACTGTTGGCCAGGTTGCAAAAAAAAAAAAAAAAAAAGGGCAAGGTGTAAATGTTTCTATTTTAAAACACTGTACTAAAAGAACAAACCCTACACCATTAGCAGCACTTAGAAGTACTCCTAATATTGTAAGATTTTACTGTGACTTTTAGAGAACGTATTGAGTACATTACCAGTGTTTGAATGTCTCATAATATGACATCTGAGGTTTCTAAGCAATCAAGATGCTCCATGAGATGGTCATTTTAAGTGGGAATATACTAATCACTGTCAGTTTCTTCATTTCATCCACTACTGATCTGCATCTAAAAACATGGCCCCCTTGTGACTTCAGATCCCTATACATCATGCTATGTGACACCCGTGAAGCATATTTGCTAGGTTGCATTAGGCATACGTAGCACTGACTTGGAGATGAAAGTACAACTGAGGGGGATAACAAAATGTGAAACAGGAATGGAATGGAATCATTAACATCCTCCTGTGTTTCCTGCTCCCTCCTACACTCCCCCTCTGGCTTTACAGCTAAATTTTCTCATTTACTGTAACGCAGTTCAAGAATGAGACATGCAAACTCATTATCAGATACTGTTCTTAATTTCCTTTACAGTCTGTGGGGAAATCCTTATGCTAGTTTATTCTCTGTAGCTCTTGACTTTTTGGAATCATGTAGGGAACATACAGATACAAAAATGATTGAGCTGGACGGTAAGGCACCTAAAGCCACAGCTAATCCGGCAGGCTAAACTCAGTCTTGCATTGCACGCAGAACAAGTACTCAGTGGTTCTCAGGAACACAGAGTAGACTTGCCAAGGTCTCAAGGAGGTTTTGGCTACACATCACATGCCCAAATTAAACTTCAGAAACAAAGTGAAAATTAAATAGTTGCATGGGTCTTAGATGTGTCAGTTATACATCTGTATTGAGGTATGGAACCTGAAGGTCAGTGGCACTGTGCTATGACAAAAGGAAAGGCCAAGACTGGGCAATGACAGCTGACCAGAACAGAAGCTGTATTTTTTCACTTGCACACCTATTGCCAGTCTGTCGG
Source organism: Balearica regulorum gibbericeps (assembly GCF_011004875.1). NCBI lineage: Eukaryota > Metazoa > Chordata > Aves > Gruiformes > Gruidae > Balearica > Balearica regulorum. The sequence continues at coordinate 1,715,194 of NC_046204.1, read as the reverse complement.
TGAGAAACTAACACCATTATAATCACAATTGTTTTCCACTGTCTGCTGACATATCTTTGGGACTGCCTCACGTTCTCTAACCTTGTCATTTGGGATGGCAATTTGTCCCCCACCTGTCCTCATACTTTCTCAACTGCTGAATGCTACAAACAGCGATATCATCCTGTGTTTGTCTTCTACCCTCCAAGCACTCTTGTGACCAAATAAACCACTGGTCCTGTGCTTGGGGTGTCAGAGTTGTGCACATCTGCGAGGCAGGTGCAGGTTTGCAGTATTCTTTGGCAACCTACAGAATAAACGAATATGTAAAAGTCATTCCTGGAACCCACGACAGGAGTAGGAGGAGAAAGAGCCTTCTGAATCCCACAGACTTTGGAGTACTGTGTCTTTGAAGTAACAAGTTGCTTTCCTTAAGGTGTTATTGAGTAATGGCTGACTGAACCAACAGATTCCAACATAGACCAGTTTAGGTGAAATATGATTGAAATAGCCAAGACTCTAAAGGCAGACTATAATGCCAGCGATAATTTCATGTAACACATTAAATTAATGGTGACAGTGACTCCTCAGAGCCCTGGCAAATTGGAAATTGCTTGATGCAGAAGCAGTACAAAGATAACACAGTTAATCTTCTGCAGGGAAATGATAGTAAAAGAAATGGCTTTTAGATTAGCTGTCATTAAAGTGAAACATCTGCCCCTGCAAGTCAAGTGGAATGTCCTCACTTATGCACACAGAAACTCATTAAAGTTACTGGGTCTGCATGGCTGCAAGCCAGAGCCGAATTTCCACCATGATCTAAATCTGGGAAGCACAATGAATTAGGCTGAAATTCAGGAAGATGATTTCCTAGGCAATATGTCTGCTTCAAAAAAACATTTGATCAGTTGTTGAAATTGGCTGATGTGTTTAGATTCTCTTAATACCTGGGAGCATATAACTAACTGAAATAGAAAAAAATAAATGGGAATCATATGATTTTAAAGGAAATAAAACCTTTTGAGATACAAAAGTTCAAAGTTTAGCTCTGTCTGAACTCTGAGGAAAAGTTTCCAGCTGAATAATTAATTCCAAACAATTTGCCATCATTTCTAAACTGTTCTTTGCTGCTGGACTGCAGAGCATAAGGTCCAGAAACTTTACTGGTGTACCTGTATTTGTGATGCAAATATTCTCACTTTTGATTTTCCTTTTATGTTCTTGTAAGGAATGTTGAATACATCATAGAGGCAAGACTGGTAGGCAATTTTTTGTGGAGAAGCATTCTCAATCAAGATTTTAAAGTTTTCTTTCATTACTCACTACCTGGTGACAATGTGCAACAAGGTAGTCTTTCTGCAATTATTACAGCCTGACTGGTGCATTATTAAGGTTGCAGAATACTTTGAAGGAACAAAAATCATAGGGAGCGAAGAGTTGAATAAACTACAGCTCAGAGTAGAATAAACTACAGATATTTAATCTTTGCTTGGGGTGAATGCAGTTTCAAGCTGGTTTACAAATAAACAGTATCCAGTTCCACTACTTACATAGGTTATCTGGCCATATTCTCTTCTTGATCACATTAGTGTTGATTCATAAAAATATACTTGAATTCTTCACAGTTTTCTAACATTTACAGCAGCACGTCATAAGGACATGTCCTAAAACATGCTGCACAAGAGACTTTCAAGGAGCAAGTGTTACAATAGAGTTCCTTTTTTAAATAACTCCAACCATTGGCTGTGTGCACAGAGTGATGTGTTTCAAAGCAGTTGGAAACAGCTCCACAATCTTGATGAATTGCAGCTTAATGTTAAAGAAACAGAGAAATGACCACTGCAGGTTTTCTGTCCAGATTCTTCAATCTGGAAGGAATGGAAACAATATCCTGTTAGAAAATGGTATGTATATAATGAAGTAGGTGATTCAGCTGAGTAGTCCCAGACTCTGGTATGGGTATGGCAACAGATAAGAATTGAGATTTATCAGCCTGGAGGGGAAGGAGATGTTTGTTGATAAATACTGATAGATTTCTGGTGCGTAACTATTGCTGGCAGAGGAGACTGGGCTGAAAGGAAAGCAGCCAAAGCTAGCTCCTAGCAAGAACAATGCCCTCTCTGCTGATTGCTGATAGCTTGTTTAACATAGCAGCAGTCTGGCGCGAGCCAGACTCGAGCGCAGTGATCCTATTAAGGCATCTGAAATGGTCTTCATGGCCTCACTAGCTCTGAGTGAAAGATCACAATTAGCCTGAGTTATAACCAAAGCCAGGGATGGTGACTGTCTATTAAAAGTCTGGGTACTCAGAAAAGAGTCCTTCCCTGCAAACTGCAGCATGTTGGGTTGTTTTTTTGAAACATACCATCTTCTGGCAAAGCTTAGCGTGACAGAGCAGTGGAGGTATGTGAATGTGCAGGTGTAGGGATGCTTTTGGCCATTAGGTGCATGGGCTGGGCAGTAGTTGAGAGAGAGGGGTCACATTTAATCCTGTCTGCTCCCGAGGACTCCAGGAAATGAGTGTCAGAATGGGTTGTGGTGAGTGTGAAATTGTGCCAGGCGTGCATAATGCAGTGACGCTGCTAATCAAACCCCTCTCACTGTGACTAATCAGAAAGATCTATTTGATATTCTACAAAATTAGTTGGAAGAGCAAGTACGTAATGGAGAAATAAAGAACAAATCAGAAGCTTAGGCACAGGCAAAGATAAGGACTTTGATCACAGTAGTTTAGTGGGCACAGAAAGAGGACAGAAAAGATAAAAGAAACAAATAAAAATACTGATGACAACAGTTAGGATCTGCTAAGAGAAGCAGCCATTAATCTAGACCATGAGCAACAGATAAGAAGTTATCTGGTGCTTAAAGAAACAGCAGCTATAGGAACCTGAAAACAAATTTGTCCTCAGCATAACTCAATAGCAATCTTGCAGGGATGCACATGGTCCCTCTTATTAAAGAAAAATTTTGTTAGGGGTAATAAATGCACTCTATTCAGAGCAGCAAAGAAAAATATATTGCTTAACACAATATTCCAGAACTCCCCAATATATTGCTTAACACAATATTCCAAAACTCCCCAAGCTTCCTAAGAGGCAGCCCAAGGCCAATGGATGGAATATTAGTATGGGAGACAGGACAACTAGATTGTCTTCCCAGTACTGTCTATGACTATCTGGTGGTCTGAGAAAAGTTGAGCATCCTGTTTTTACGTAATGGAAAGACATGGGGCTTTAAGAAAATCTCAGTTCACTAGAAATTACATAGTAAAAATCAGAAAGTTAGTACTGCTGCTCTCAGCAGAGAGGCTGCTAATCCAGTAGGCTATGTGGACTGTCTTCTTCTCCTTCTGATTTAAACCCTGATTCTTTCTTCATACCGTTTTTGCACTGATATTATTCTTATCTGTCAGCATGAATAAATGAGAGGAGAACCAGATTCGTGGTCTCTCTGTAATGAAGTTATTTCACTTGAGTGCAGCTGAGCACCTGTGTGTCTGTTCTTTGCATGTCTAGACTTCCATGGTTGTATAACATCTTCAGCAATATCAATTGTGGCAAAAGAGTCTATATGTTGCCTCCCTTATCTACACAATGTGAGTATATTGTATAGCCATAGACATCTTGGACTAGATATTAGGAAGTTCAACAAAGCCAAATGCAAGGTCTTGCACATGGGTCAGCACAATCCCAAGCACAACTACAGCCTGGATGGAGAATGGACTGAAAACAGCCCTGAAGAGAAGGACTTGGGGGTGTTAGTTGATGTAAAGCTCAACATGGCCTGGCAATATGCGCTTGCAGGCCAGAAAGTCAACCATATCCTGGGCCATATCAAAAGCAGCGTGACCAGCAGGTCAACGGAGGGGATTCTGCCCCTCTGCTCTCGTAAGACCTCACCTAGAGTACTGCATCCAACTCTGGGGTCCCCAGTAAAAGGACATGGACCTGTTGGAGTGAGTCCAGAGGAGGTCATAAAGATGATCCAAGGGCTGGAGCACCTCTCCTATGAAGACAGGCTGAGAGAGTTGGGCTTGTTCAGCCTAGAGAAGAGAAAGCTCCAGGGAGACCTTATAGTACCTTCCAGTACCTAAAGGGTCTACAGGAAAGATGGGGAGGGACTGTTTGCAAGGGCATGGAGTGACAGGACAAGGGGGAATGGCCTTAAGGTGAAGGAGGGGAGATTTAGATCAGATCTGAGGAAGAAATTCTTCCCCGTGAGGGTGCTGAGGCCCTGGCACAGGGTGCCCAGAGAAGCTGTGGCTGCCCCTGGCTCCCTGGCAGTGTTCAGGGCCAGGTTGGATGGGGCTTTGGGCAACCTGGGCTAGTGGAAGGTGTCCCTGCCCATGGCAGGGGGGTGGAACTGGATGGGCTTTGGGGTACCTTCCAACACAAACCATTCTAGGATTTTATGAAAGTTTCTTTACCAAGAGGGTGGTCAAACACTGGAAGAGGCTTCCTAGAGGTGGTCAATGCCCCAAGCCTGTCAGTGTTTAAGAGGCAATTGGACAATGCCCTTAACATGCTTTAACTTTTGGTCAGCCCTGAAGTGGTCAGGCAGTTGGACTAGACGATCGTTGTATGTCCTTTCCAACCAGAATTATTCTATTCTAAAAGCCACAGAAGGATCAAACTGCTAAAGAGATAAACTATTGGCTGAGTGACACTAAGCAAACATGCAACTAAAAGAGGTAATGCCAATAGAATAGCAATCTGAAGCTGTGAAGAGATTTATTATTCCAGTCAATCAAAAACACAAAAATCAAGGGGGAAAAAAACCAATTCTAAAGCTCTGAACAACTGCTTCTCAAAAATTTCAGCATAAGACACGGAGAAATTGATTACTATTTGAAGAAAAATCAGCAAAGTTCTTTCTTTAAGCTTGTAAATGTAGCCAACAGTTGTTTAAGGATATAATTTCATGCTTGGAAAGAAACTATCCTGTAGCATCTTGATACTGATTAGGAGCAAAAAGTACTCATCAGTGTCACTAGGATTAAAATCAGAATAACTTTTCTTGCTTTTGAAAGGAAAGAAGCCCACTCTTACCTGTGCTCTTAGGGAGGAAAAAAAAGGCACATGCAGAGAAGAAAAAAAACAGATGCAAGGGTACAGATGGTATCATTGCCTATTGGGTTGATTGCATGGCTGGTGAATGAAGTGTCACTCTGGAATGCTGCCTTTCAGAAAACAATGTAACAAAAAAGAAACTTCCATTTCCCTTTCATCCTAATCAAAGCAGGAAAGCAGTTCTCAGTATTGCTTTAATCTTTGTTTTCAATAGTAGTTTCTATTTTTGTCCATGGTTGTATTATCCCACTCCAAAAACAGTGGGATGAATTCACTCAGAGCAGTCAAAACAAATATACAAGTCTGTTGTTTGGGGCCCCACCTCGTTGTTTCCTTTTTGCACAGCATAGGCGTGCTGCTTCCAAATTAAGCTATAGTCTCCCACTGCATGGATGAAACCACAAACCACGCAGAAATTGGGTATATCGGCACTGTCTCTGTGCTGGCCCCTCAGTCTAGCTGTCCTTATAGGTGGTGAAGCTAGCTTTACAGGTGACAGCAGGCAGAACCCTTTGGAGCATGTGAGATGTCGATTCCCATCCTGTCCAGCATGGATGATGAGGAATGAGAGCTGAATCACTGCAGAGCAATCACATTACCATCTTGGCTGTAGCCTCCAACCCTGACCTCCTGCTTGTACATTGATCGCTTCTTGATTAGTTCATGTTCCAGTGCTGTCTTTTGCACACAAATATCCAGGAGTGTGAAAGATGATACTTAGCAGGCTCTTGTAGACGCCCCTACTAAGAGATTATCTCCAGTTTGCACTGGCAAACAGACACACGGGGATCTGGAAGTCCAAGGTGAAGTCTGGAGTACAGCTGCCTGTGGGTCCTACATAACAGGCTATTAGTCACTAGATTGGATGTTTCATCTCTGTTGAGTCTCATCCTTCATGTTATCTATGTTCCCTGGGACAGAAAAACAGTGTACTTTGCATTTGTATTGCTCTGCTCCCCTATATTGGTGCTGATCATTGTAAATCCACTAGATTCTGACAAGGGCAGTTCCTTCCATTCAGGAGTGGCTCATCTGAGTGGTGTAACACACATGGTCCTTCACAAACACATTACAAATGTTACTTTTGACTGATCTTTTTGACTGGCCCATAAAAATAAGGCTACTTAATTGAACAGTATGTGTTAAAGATAATCAAATAAATAGCAAGGAAATACGTGATTATTATTCATAAACTGCAAGCTATCTGAATATTTTCCTAACATGTGGCTTCCAATCATAGTGAAGAATTAGTTCAGTTCAGCCAGACAAAACACTTTCTTCACAAGGACGAGTTTACATACATCCACAATAATTTTAAAGAATACCAAATAGTGCAATTTGCTTTTTGCTCATAGCTCTCTTGGTCAGTTTTGTTTCACTATCTGAAACTTTCTACGTCTAATCTTGCTGTACCGTGTTCAGTGCCATGTCCATTGCATATTTAGCATGAGCGTCTCATCTTTCCCTTATTCTTCAAGCCTCATAAACAAATTAGAAAGCAATCAGACACTGGAAAATCCCCAAGTAGATAAATTAATGTATGCTACAGTTTGATGCCTCTCGTTTAAGTCTTGTTTTCAGCTTTTTAAGTTCTGTATTTTTATCAATTTTAAGACCATAATCTGTAATTTTCCAGGCCTCTTCATAATGCTGCATTTCAAAATTACGTTGTGCAATCTTATGAAATGTTTTGGTTAACATTTCACTGCCAGGGCCACTCATGATGCTGCATAATGCCATAGATTCATCCAGCTGCAGTGCCTCAATATACTGCTTAACTGCTGCTTCTTCCTCAGCCATTGACAATAGCAGGTGTCCTTTCGAGCAGTGGTCCTCAACACGTGTTTTAAGGCTGCTACAGCCATGCTTCTGGATCACTTTCTCCATATCTTTTAAAGCTTTGTCGTATTTTTTCAGGTGCGTAAGGCAAGCAGCCCTCTGTCTGAGATACCTTGGATTATCTTTGCTTGTCAAGACAGCCAGGGTATAATAACCAAGAGCCTTCTCATAGCAATATCCTTTAATCAGCACATTTCCTTCCTGGGCTGCTACCTGTGGACAGAAAGTTATTTAATATTAGTTATTAGAAGGGGGGGAGAAGGTAGACACAGATACTAAGAAATAGTGGATACTTTTTCAAATGTTAAAATTGCATTGAGTTGGAGAACATATAATTGGCATATTTTTTGCATGCAGATATAAAAATCTCTGAACAATGGGCACTTGCTGTTATCTCAAGAGTTTATGAATCTCTTATGAACTCTTCTTTGTTTTTGCGTATATTGCTAAAACTTTTCTCAGAACACTTCTTCTGAAGTTGTTTAGATTCCTTAGGAATGATATGTGAATTGAAAACTGAATGGACCAAACTCTAAAAGTAGCCAGTGTTCTTTTCATGAAGGCAAATTTCTGCCGTTGTCTGCTCTAACAGGTGACTATACGGACATTGCACCTTCTGGTCAGTAGATAGCCCCAGGTACTGCCCCACAAATATTTGCATGTGCTAATAATGAAGGTTGGTCTGTACTGAAGTTTCCCTAAGCTATAGGAAACAATGGCCAACTGCTGGCTTTACTAATCATTAATCTCAATTGCAAGTGAACTATCTGCCCTTATGTGAAGGGAAAAACAACAAGAAGAAAATAGAGAAGGCAGAACGAGCCACATAATTTTTAGGTTCATAAAGGTCAATAAAGAGAACTCCATTAGAACTATTTGCCTCAGATGGATTTCTCATTATTTCCCTTTATTGGTAATAAACAAAGCTTTTAACATGCTGCAGCAGAGCGAATATTTAAGTTACAAACAAGGCTGCCACCAGCAGCTTAAGTCTTACAGAAGGCTGAGCCAAGCAAGCTGAGACTTCAAACACAAGATGAATGTTTTCATCAGTCTGTTTCCATGGGATATCACACATTGCCTTTGGATACTTGTGGCTCCCTAAATTCAGTTAGCCCAGCCACTGTCTCAGTAGCTGGCTCGGGTCTTCCAGTCACTCTGTGTGCTTTGTCTTTTTATTTTGGTTGACTTAGATTAGAATTGATTGCTGTTGAACCAAACTAAGGAAAACAGGTTCTGGATAAAATGGATCAATATTGCAGGTCAAGTCCAAGCACCTCATCTGAGACCAGTGGCATGAAATAATTTCACCATTCCTAACAGTTTATGAAGAATTCTACCCCAGTTTGCCATAAAGGAATGTAAAATCCTATATGTAGTTATATTTATTAGAGAGTGTCTCAGCTTCCAAGCATAGAAATAGAGATAGGACCTCTCCTCAAATAGTGTTGATCACTGGCTTTAATAGTTCTGGCCATAAATTGTAAGGTAGCCTGTCCAAAACCATCTCAAGTGTCTGTTTGTGTATACATTTAGAGAGAAGCAAATTTACTTTGTTCTTTCAAGTGTTTTTAAGGCAACTAGTCAATGCAAATGCTTTCTCAGTGGCAGGAGTTTAACAAGGGATCAAGGTGGAATTGCATCTGCATGAGAGGAGCATCCTGACGAGAGATTTTATTTCCTAGAAATGCTAAAGTTCTAGATCACATTGTTCTAAAAAGCACAGTGCAGTCCCTCCAAATACCTTGCATTCATATAGTTAAATCGTAATTTTCAGCCTTTAAAGTGTATTTGTTGTCTCAGTGGCAGAAGAAAAATACAATTTTTGTTGTTCAGCTGAATGACTAATCTAATGCTGAACCTGCTAGCATGCTAACCAGGATCACTTTGGTTTACTGCACCACATACAATGTTGCCACTTATTAACTGAGCCACGGCTTTGACTTCTTCACATTTCACTGATGGTCCCCAAAGTAAGCAAGCCACAAGATTCTGGATTTCCTGCTGTACTTGGAGGAAGAAGGCACATCTGAGAACAAATGATTCTCTCTCATCTTCACCAATGGAGTAAACATGGGTGTTAGGCAGCTGGATTCTCTTTTGGCTCTGCCTGAGTTAAAGGAACTGACCTGGGACCCGTTTTTGGTGTGTAACACAGACAGATTAATTAGTGGCTTACTTGCACATCATCTTCTGAACAAAGATAAATGTAAAAAGAAGACTTATGGAAAGAAGATGCAGGAAGTGCATAGAAAGCCAGAAGGATATTGCAAAACTGAGTTCAGCTGCTGCATGTGGCCTTTGAGAAGCACTTGCCACCAGCCTCATTGCAGGTGACTTTGGAAAGCCAAGAGCAGGCTATGTAGTCCATTCACCGATGTACTGTAGTCCATCTTCCAACTTGTCACTAAAGATTCGATTATGACTTCCAGACTGAAATAAGTCTAGTTCCATCTGGAAAAGGCTAGCAGGCCATAAGTGACCGCTGGTTGGACTGCTTCCTGGATTAGGTCTCTGTGTCCCCTTCTGCCATCTATTTATCTCACTGTGTGATAAAAGACTGAAAATACACATATTTTTGCTGCATTTTTGGTTCCAGTCCCTAGTGGCTGATGTTATGTTGAAATTGATGAAGGTTCAATTCCTTAGAAAGAAAAGGAGTGAGGAGTTTAACAGACATGGAATTACGGCCAAGGGTTAGTCTCTGAGCAGTGAATACCAGAAGATGGACTGATAAGCATTGAGCTTTGGAAGAGGGTTGGATGTTTGCAGAACAATTTGGAGCAAGTCTTTCCTTCTATACCTGCAGACGCTAGTTGAGGTCCACATGCCATGATGGCATGTGGTATGGCAACTTCTACCTTGGGCTGAGGGCTGAACTCTGACACAGACCATATAGGTGTTGAGACCATTTTTGTAGGAGTCAACTCTGGATATCCTATGGCGCCAACAGAAAGCACAGCTCTGAGGATCTGGGCAAGGAGCAAGCAATCAGTCATGAATTTAACCTTTGACATAGGAAACTGAAGGGTTGAAGCTGCACTAGCGGCAAGCAAACTCCCTTCCTCTGACCTTTTGCAGTTTAATAAATCTTTCAGATTCCTATTCCCATGTGGCTCTCCCAGTTGTTTACAAATTTCTTAGCATGGGACCCCTTAGACTATAAATAATGGAAGAATTTTATTGCTTTGTTTTTCATGAAAAAAATCAGTACATCAAGGAGATCTCCTTCCTCCACCCTTTCCTATTCAGCTTATGTAGAATTATTTTTAGCGTTTCAGACCAGACTCCAGGATAATGATGACACATTTCTATAATGCCTGTAATCTCCAAACACTCTAAACCAATCTGGCAGTAATACTTTTGCACATGGAGTGCTGAGACTAAGGGCTGAGCGTAAACTGCTAAACTGTTCTTTGCTTCAGTCTCCTTATTTATGAAATGGAGGTAACAGAGCACCCTCCCCAAGAGTGTAGTTAGGAGCCATGGCAAAGTAAGGCCATCATTGGGCTTTTTCGCACTAATTCTGTCTGTAAGCTTTTTTGCTTTTACTGAGATCTTCCTTTTGCACACAAACTAGAATAACCTTGCAGGCAAAAGGAAGCGCTACCGGAAAATCCTTTGAGAAACTGGGCAGGTGGATTAACCAATTCTTTCCCGACTCCAGCAAAGTACATACTTAGCCCTTGTCAGAAAATACATATTAAAAAAAAATGTGATTCTGGGCTAATCAGTAATAAAAGTAATCACACTCAATAAATCTTGGAAGATTAGAGAATAAAGACTCCCAGGTGCTTGAGTCCAAATGTTTGCTCAGTTGAAGAAAAGCACAAGATTAAAGATTTAAAAAAAATAATAAAATGACTCTATTTTACTTCTAACACTGGTATTGAGTTCCAGTCTTGAAATCAGTCTGGTCACCCCTATTCTCTCAAGTGGCAGAGAAATCTTCCATGATAAATAAGCCACCAGTAAGGGGTTTTATTCCAGACTCTGTTCAACAGCTGCCAAAAAAAGACAGAAATAAAGTGCCTCTCCCATTTTAAAGGTTTCACTAATCTTTGGCACCAGTGAGTTCCTAATACACTGGTGCAGTTTAAGCTGGTTTTTTTATTCTCTTTTTTTTTTTTCTTAATGATAGCATAAAAAAAATCCTTCTGTTTTCTCGGAAAGCAGCACGCATGGACTTAGCTGAGAGACTTCCATACAGAGCGAGTGATGTGGCAGCAAGGGAAAAAAATTCAGCTGTAAAATTTATAGACACCTCCTTAGGGCCTTAGACACATTCCTGATTCCTTAGACGCATTCTTGATTGTACCTTTATTAACTTTATATAGTGAAAGATTGCAAATTGGCTCTAAAATCTTCAAACTCTTCCCCGTAAGACTGAACTTTTTACATTATTCAGAAGTGAGGGGCTCTTTTCTCTGTAATGGGGTATATCTAGGGACTGGTAAATTAATACTTGTTTACTTATATTCTCCTGCTGTTTTGCTAAAACACATACAAAGTACTCCTCTCAAGATGCATTAAGTCTATCAGCATGTTGTTTGTTTTATAACCTGGGAGAAAGCATAACAATATAGCTTCTCACCAGGGCGCACACAATCTACAAATTGAATAAAAGGAAGCAAACGTTCTCAGAACACGAAGCTTCTGGGTAATCAGAATTGCAGATGCTTGAGTGAATGTTAAAACTCCTCACCATCAATCTGACCTTGTCCTGTCTTATTATTGGAGATGCTTTCTCAGAGGGTATACTTTAGGGGAAAAACTTGAAAAAATTACTGAAAAATACATACTTGAGTAGACTAGAGCAATGTGCCATTTTTGTGTCAAACAGTTTTAGCTAAGAAAACCAATACCAATTTCAAAGGCTAGCCATTTTATAAAAATGTGAATATATTTAAATTTCCAAATGTTACCCAAAAGAACAAAAAAGATTGACGCATTTAATGTGACTGAATCAGAACCTTCAGTTTCATTTCATGAAGAAAATGAAGAAATCATGAATGCCCCTTCCCCAGAAGCCAGCTATGAGCACCATGTAACTTATACAGAGTACAATACTAGCAGCAATCTTGTTATATCTCCAGCTGCTGACCCTCACATGCCCTGCATTTTAGTGTTGGTATTAAACAGGTCTCGTGCTAGGGAGACCAACCAGAAATTCACCCAAGTGGTAAGAAGTGGTAATGATGAATTATTAGAGACTGAAGCAAGGTCACTGCAATGAAAGAAGTTTGGATTCAACTCCCTAATCTGGCTGAAGTGAAGGGTGCAGGAATAAGTCAATTTGTTCCTCGTTCATCTGATAAATGGTCTTCCCACACACTTCTGTTCAAGACAAGGCAGGGAAAATCTCTGCAGCCTAATTTTGCTTCCCATTTCTTTCTCCACTGTATCCTCAAATGCGGCATCAAAAAAGGATTGTACCTGAGAGAGGTGCTGCTGTTGCTTAGCGTCTACGAAGTTCAGGAGAAACCCCAACTCCCTTTCATCTCTCTTAGCTAGGATGCTGAACGAGTGAGCTGCCGCTGCCACGTTCCTCCTCTTCAGCTGCAGCAGAGCTAGTCTTGCACTAGCAAAGTCATCAGCAAGAAAGTGGCCAAATGCTTCCTGAAGGTGATCAAGGGCCTCTTCATACTTTCCTGTTGGTTAACACCAGTACAAGCTATTTAACCCATTCCACGTGGAGAAAGAGACATCAAGAAAACTTATGGAAATGGGATTTAGGTAGCCTGTCTGCAGTCTACATCTAAGGGTATTAATTACTTCATGCTGTTTCCCAAAACATTTGCAAACTTCTCTGGAAAAGTACTATACAACAATACGCTTGCCATTTAACATTCACTTTCTTTCAATTTACTGCTCATTCACTTAGTTGGATCAGCTATACAAAAGAATGGGAACTTACCATTTGCAATCAAAACATCTGTGTAGAAGATGTGATGTTGTGCATCCCTGCAAATTTTAATTAGGGCTTTTGCAATCATGAGAAGATCCCCGAGGGTTTCTTCTTTTGAAAAGTCTTTAGTAGCAACAAGCTCAGTTAACGCAGTCCTGCCATGCTGAAAGAGCCATTGAGTGATCAACCCTTGGGCTTCGTGCTTTAAAGACAGGATTGCTGGGATCACTACTCCTGCCTCCACCTTCAGCGCCGAGATCAAATCTTGCACTGCCTCCTATGCAAAAACAAGCCCCAAAAATGAAATGGTAGCAATAAGTGTGTATTGATAACTTGTGCTTTCAGTTCTCTGCTGTCCCGCAGGCCATCTGCACATCTTTGGAAGCTCTTTGCTCTTCCCTGTCCTTGTGCTCCCTCTTTTCCATTTGCAAAGCTGATATAAAAGCATAAAGACAGGTTTGAACGACTACTTGCAAAGTGTTTTGAACTCCTCAGATTATCATTGAAAAAAATTCTTAGAGCAACAAGAAAGAGATGCTGTGAATGAGTAAGTGCAAGCAGGATTTGGCTCAGCCAGGATAAACCAGCACAAATCCATACACCCAGTCGTGACATGCAGGTAAAGTGTAAGGCTACTGACCATATTGGAAGCAGATAAACCATGCAGACATCTGACATGATTTGCAGGCAATGCTATCCTGCAATCTCCAAAGTCCACTGTAATGCTAATTGCACACGAGCTTTTCATAGATGACGGAGAGGGATGCACTAAACCTTGAAACAGTTCTTTCTTTTTTCTCTTTCTACATTTCATCTAACACAACAACATGTCAGGAAAATGTGAGATCAAATACAAGGGTGAGTTTGCAGCATTGCAAATCAACGCACGGTAGTGACAGTGAATAAGATCTATGATTAAGGTTTAGTCTTCCTCTCTCTAGACTTGGGAAAGCAAATCACTAGTGTCAAGTGGACTATTTATACACCCAGCCAAAACAAGAGCCTTTCACTGCCCACATTCTGTGAGAAACTCTCTTGATTTCAGTAAGTCCATGACAAAGTCTGTGGTACCTTACACTAATATTGCTTAATACTGTCAGAAAAATCACCAGCAATTAATATAGTGATAATACCTTCTGCTGCTTCAGAGCAAGGTAGATGAATCCTCGTCCGCTCAGAGCTTGCACATTCCTAGGGTCCTCTTTTAGGATGGCATTAAAATCAAAAATAGCAGTTTTCTTCTGACCAAGGCGCCCATAACATCGAGCCCTGATGAGAAGGCAATCTTCAGCATAACCACCTGGAGGAGAGAAATGCAGCCATGCTTACTTGAAATGTCTCAAGTCTACTGCCCTAAACCAGGGTGCAGTAAATCCCAGCGTGTGCCAAGCACTAAGCCCCATCGAAGGGCTTCAAAGCAGCTAAGTGAAAATGATGCGGTAGATCTATGTGTTGCGTTACGGTGACTGCAGGAATGAAAAGTAGCACTTTATTCAGAGCTATGGCATGGGTGGAATAAGAGGGGTGTGCTGGAGGGAGGCAAATGTGCTGTGGTAAGGAACTGCAATCCACCAATGTGACTGGAAGAAGAATAAGGAGGGTGCTGTAGAAGACATCCAAGGATATCCATACGAAGCTACAGAAAAATTCCACTTTGCCTGAGGATACCTGAGGAAGTACAATGAGAGTACTTAAGTGGTAGTTTCCTTTATTTTTGTTGCCAGTGGAATTCCTATCGCATACTATCAGTTCTGAGTTGAAAGGAAAAAAAGAACCGATATCACGCTGGTTTCCAAAACACTGAATCAGTTAAGTGTCCTAGTGAGGCTAGTAGAATTCTGTCAAAGAATGAATTTTCACTGGGGAAGTCTTGAAAGTGTTTTCTGCTGTGTATTACAAAGACCAGGCTACTCTGATGTTCTAGGTCTTGTGGTGTACTTGTCATTCTGCAGCGAAATGGTGAGTTGTGGTTCAGCGTTGCTGCTCAGGACTGGAGTTCAACCTTTAGCTTTGCTTCAAAATTCCTATCTTACCACAGAAAAAACAATTTCTCTGTCTGTCATCATCTAACTTGGGAGATGCATCTGTCATGGCTGGTTGGGATAATTTCAATATGTTTGACACAAGCCACAGAAACATTAATGGGACAGAGAGACAAAGCAGTTTGGGTGTTATGCTAGCCTAATTGCAATGTCAGCCTAAAGCTTTCCCACGCGACCAGCAAGCCTCCCCACTAATGTGAATGTGAACCTGGTCTTTGTGCCATAAAGCTAGCCATGTTTCTCACTTACAGGTGGCTGACAGCAGAAACCAGTGCATCTTCCTACTTGCTCTGTAGGCCACCAAGGAACAGGCAAGCCTGGACCAATAAAAAAGACTGGGCTGCAGTGTGTGCAAAAAAACCTTTTCAGGGCATATATTTTGCTACTAAGATGAATTTTTCATAAGAAGAAAGATTCTACATGTTATAAACAGAAGAACCAGTTCTGGAAATAGCTAAAAAGATGTATATATATTTTCAGAAAAAAAAATAATTCTAACAGTAATTTACAGAAAGAAAGGGAACTTTGCTGAGAGTAGTTGTACGGCTGCAATTTGATTTATAACTGTAACTGTTCTACTGTGACTCAACTCTAACTTTCCAGACAGGGACAGGAACCATACTGTGCCAGGCACACCAAAAACACAGGCCCCACTTCAAAGAGTCTTCAGTCTAGTTAAACATGCCAAAAGAACATTGTAATAAAAAATTTGAGTGAGTGGAAAAGGTAACAGAATGAAAATCATAAAATCACATTGCTCAACTAGCTCAAAAGCTTCCTGGTTTCTAATAGAAACAAATACACATGTTGATCAAAACTGTCTCTCCTTAAATACCCACAACTGCTTTTCTGATTGCCTCAAGGTCTCAGCAAGAGTGGCTCTCCTCAGGAACAGCCAAAGGAAACAGAAGGAATGGCCTGCAATTATTAAGCACTCAACCCTCCCACGCAGGCGATTTTTTTCCTACCTTCTCTGGGATACCTAGACTCAGCCAGCTGACAGTATAGGGAAATTCCATGTTTGCCAGTTGTCATGAAATGACTTCTATCAAATCTTGAGGTCTGGAAAGCTTTGCCCTTTGTTATTCTGCCCTATGGTCTTCCATGCATTTTCACAGGCACCTCTAAAAAGACAGCATTGTGATGCTGCTCTGGAAAGCAGCAAAAGGAAGATGAGGCTATTGTAAAAGGGAATGTCTTCATATCTCCATATCTACCCCTTCACCACACCTTTCTCCAAAGACATTTATGTGCAACAAATGGAGGCAACCTACCAATGATGTGACCGTCATCTCAGGATCTGTGCTGGATTAGGATCCAATTCATCAGAAGGAATCCTTGGAGTTTTTAGTATGATGGAATAAGAGTGGCACAAATGAGAAGAAAGCTCTCAGAGCAAGATAGGTGAGGATGGAGGCACAAGGCCATTTGGCTGTTTTCATAAAGCGGAGTCAGAAGGTACACATTGTTTCAGATTAAACAGTATTCCAGATGGGACTGACTAATTTACTGCCATACTTCATGTGCACTGGAATTTGTGATACTAAGATTCTTTTTTCTCTGCTTTCACTGAAGTGCTGCCCAAATAAACACATACAGTTGACAATGAAAATCGTAGTCCATTCAGTCACTGGTTGCAGAGCATATATCTTTCTGCCATCCACAGGCCCTTTCCTTTCAAGGCAATCTTGATAAGGATCTTAATGTGCTCAGTGTTGCAATCAATAACTGTGGCATCCCAATACTGGATGATAAATCATCAGTGTCACTGTAAATATTTTTTCATAGAGAGGTCAGCAAATGCAGCACTGTGCACAGCTGCCTGCAGAGATGAGCCAGCAGACAGGCTCCTAGCAATTCTTTTACAGTAATGAGGCTTTTTCTCTCTCCTGATATGCTCCAAAACTTCTGTACTAAAGGTTATTATTGCTCTGGAGCTCTACCAATTGGCTCCTATAAAGACAATATCTATTTCTTAACAAGCATCTGTTCTAGCAGGTGGGGAGTTGATAAGCTGGAATGCATGGGCTGTGAAATGGAACATTCTCAAAGCAATTAACAGGTTTTTTTTCCATTTTCATAAACCAATCTCTCTTCTTCTCAATGCTGCTGTCATAACATTTGCTCAGAGTGAAAGGCAGATTTCCATACAAACATGGTTTTACTTGGACCATGCCAGAAGCATTTCCATATTAGCCTGATCTCTCTCCTTAGGAAAAGCTAGGATAATGATGCATGTAAGTGGGTGCATTCACTCTTTTGCACTGGAACTACACGTTCATTGGTGTGTTGGAACAAGAAGGCAGGTTGTTTGCTGCAGTTACTGTATTTGTGGCACATTCATTCTATTGACACAGGAGGTAGCAAATAAATTTCATTGGTTTCCAGGGTACTAATTGATGTAACAAACTAAGGCTGAAACAGAGGAGTCTTCTACTACTACACTGCTTGTCTAAAATGGGCTGAAGCTGGGTCTGTTTGAGTAGCTTTTCCAAATTACTCACCAGCTAGCATCTCCCCTAAAACTTACACAAAACAAATAGGATGAAGGTTGCTTCTTTCTTCTGAAAGGGGGACTTCCTTCATCTAGATGATTTTGTGAAGTGTCCCCTCATTCACACTCTTTCAAGGACTAAATGCTCACAGGGACCAAATTCCCTTCTCATTTATCACAAGTTTGGCTTTGATCTCTTTAAGAAACAATTACATTGTATTTTCAAAGAAGGTCTCATCTCTTTCTAGATAAAATTTAATTTTCTGGGGAAACATTTCCAAAAATATAGTTGTCCAACCTAGCAGTTGGACAACAGCATCAAAAAGCCCTGGCTTCTCTTGACATTACCAGGCTTCAGGCTTACCTCAGTCACCTGTGTGCAGAGTTACTTACTGAAAAGTCACATTTTATAGAAGGAAAAGTAACTCTGTAGGATTTTCTTGAGACTTTTCCCTGTATTTTGAGCATGTATGTATTGCTGTGATAAAACAGCCTCCCTACATTAAATACAGAAAAATCCCCCTGCCATTCCACTTTTCCTTTACCAATGGAAGAACAGCATTACACTGCTTATCCAAAAAGAGTCTTTTTTTAAACTACAGTAAAGAAGTAAAGCATGGCACATAAAAAGGAAAATAATCTAATGTCTCTGAGAAGATAGCACTGCCAATGTTAAAACATGTAGTTTGTTCAACAGCACAGCTGTACTTGTGAGAAAATCTGTGACCGTACCTATGAAAAAATTATGGTTACAGATCAGTTTGTCCAGACCAGTTACTCAGAAGCAACTTAGAGCAATCAAACAGTAATTGCAGTCTGATGCTTGGTAGCAGGTCTACCATAACAAAAGACTGTAAAGTGTAAAGAAGATATACAATGTGTGTTCTGTACTCTCTACACATTACATTTCTGGAGCAGGAAAAACAGGGAAATTATTAGATCGGAAATAGATGGGTTCAGGATGTTAAAGATCTTTTCCAAGTTATGAAGGAATTGTGGGTTCTCTGTGTTGATATGGCCCAGTAAGGGTGGTTTATGCCTGAACTTAACTTTTAGCATGTGAAGAATGTAATTGAAAATAATCCTCAGCTGTGCCCTAGGAGGATTTCATGCGCTAAACAACAGAACAAAATCACATGGACAGGTGAAGAAAAGGGGCTGATGTTCCTGTAGAACAGAACTGAACCCTTCCACCCATTTCAAGTTCACAAGCTACTTACACAGCAGTAAGGACTGCAGTAACTGTTTAATTGCACTATTTCACGGTCCAGATGAGTTGCTACTTTAATTTCATCCTGCTCTTCACCTGCCTTTGTAAGTCTACTGTTTCAATCTTCTCATTGGGGAAATGACAGATGAGAATTGGTTGGATATGCTTGCCTACCCACTGATTTGACTTCCCATATAGAAGTAAATCTCCTGTCAGTATCTTGATAACCGTACCTGCAGCAATGATGGCAAAGGAAAGGTAGGCAATGGCCTCTTTGATGTCAGCATCCTCCTGCTTGTCCTTCAAGATGGTCAGCGCTCTGAAATGGCAGTGAGTTTGCATCAACTTCCTGTCTTCATCTTTGAAAATGTCCATGATTGGCAGGAGACAGGAGGTATCTCCAATTCTGATCACTTTCTTTAGCAGCTTAACAATGTGAGAGAAAAAGGCAGAAGAGAAAGATTGGCATGAAAAGGTAAATGAAGTCATGATAAAGCTGGAAATACGATGTCTGGTGAAACAAGTATGCTCTTACCCAGTGCTTCCCCACATTTCAGTGGGGCTTCAGCCAGCCACGGTCCAGCCAAGGACCATGAATCTCTTTTAATCAACTCCTCGGCTGGCACTAGTGTAAATGTTGGAGAAAACATTGCTTCTTATCTTTTTTCACCACCACTGCAGCTGTGGAAATCATTCTGGGGAAATACTAATGCTGCTTTGCTTACTTTGGGCAGCATCTGCTCCAGACTTGCAGTTAACTGTTTTTATAAATACAGTTGAATCACAGGCTGATTGCCCCAAAGAGAGAAAGTTTCTGTGGAACAGAAGGATTCCAATGACCCCTTTTACTGTAAAATGGAAACCAGTGAATTAATGGAAAATCAGTGAAGTGCTATGCCTTTCTTTTAGTATTGCTATTGGGAATCCGGGAAAAGTATGGATTCAAATCCACAAACTACTGTCCTCCTGGAAAAAAAATCTTGCCTGACATATGGTATCTTTGCCTCCGTTCACTACAGTGAAAATCACCAAACACTTTTTTTTACTACATGTCCTAAGGAAAAGAATCAAAAGGTGTTTCCTTCAGTAAAGCAAATGTGCTTAGCAGGTACTCAACATTCAAATCTGAACCAGAGAAGCCAGGACAAGAACAAAGTTATCTTGATTGATAACTTTGAATAAGTTCATCCATTGAACTTATTACCTTCTCTATTTTTATTAATAAATACAAGTGTCTGGGTGCTGACAGGCGGGGGGGAGAAAAACATTTTGAAGATAAATTTTTGGTGACACGTATGTTCCCTCTAGAACTTCTAGCAGAAGCTGCAGATAGGAATCCAACTTCCAAGAGCAATGTATGAACTCTAATAAAGTCATGTCATTCATTAATAGCCTCTCAAAGGCAGCAAATTATACAAAACTTTTATTTTTCGTAGAGAGTAGTGAAGTGGTGACAATGAAACCTTTCTCTTCATGGCTAGTAGAATTTATATGGGATTTTTAAAAATGCAATAGTTCCCTCTGATGGCAGAACCTGGTAATTCAGCTTTGTAATCCCTGGTAGGAGAATTAGCACGTTGGAATCTTTCATGGTTTCAAGCACAAGTCATTAGCCACTGAAGAAAGAAAACTGCAGACTGATATTTGAGCTTCTGGTTCTGTTTCTTTCCCCATCCCCCTACAATGTCTCATTAGGATAATCAGTTAGGTAGTAGTTCTGCCTTCTTTTCTCTCAGGGAAGATTACCAATCCCATCAATATTGTCACCAGGGGCAGGATGCTTAGTCACACTCTGCCTAGTTAAAGTCTCTGATGAAGTGCCATTAAATAGCATGTGATGAATGGGCTGCATTTAGCTAGGAGTCCTTGCGCGGCCTGTACTACAGACAGACAGTCCTACTCATAAGGCCAGTATTTACCAGTTTACCATCATTCCTGAGAAATGTCTGGAAACACAGGCTGGGGCAGGTGCAGCCCCACTGGAAAACCCATCACGGGTTGTGCGACGGGGTGGGTTCCACCTTTGCGGCATGTGATGAGGTGGCCTCACAGTGCCAGAGCCTTACAGCTGTCATGTAACGCTGAGAAGCGGGAGACAAGCAGAGCGCTGTGCTGTGAAACTGAAAGCCCTTGGAACACCCTCTGGCAAGCCTACGTCTCTAAAGTGGTCCCTCTTAAGTTCTACCATGCATCTTCTGTATCGTCCAAAGGGCTGTTAACCCTCTACACCATACCATCACTGATGACTCTCATTCTCTCTGCTACCCAGGTCCTCCTTACCTGGTTGCCATCATATGTGAAACCTTTCTTCAACTGCAGCAGTGCGAGTCTAGCCAGGATGGGAGAACTTTGTGGATTTCTGGAGAGTGCTAGTAAGAGAAGCTTGTGAGCTTCTTCTACACAGCCCGTCTGGTACATGGCATCAGCACAAAGGATCTGTGATGCCTCATCAGAAGCGTCCAGCTCCACCAAGAGAGAAGCCAGCTGGTAAACCCCAGGGGCATCTCTGGAGGAAAAAAAAAAAAAAAAAAGAAAAAGGGAAAGATCACCTTCAAGGAATTCCATAATTCCATAATCATAATCCCTCTTTATAAAAACATGTTCTTAAGCAGTTGTGGCTCTAAAGAAAGGTTAACAAAACATGATTCATATCTGTGGCTGCAGCTGATACCACAATGGAAAAGGAAAAAATGAAATAAAAACAAACAAAGTGAAACAAAAAAAAAGATCACCATTTCTAACATAAAAAATTCAGTTTTGGAGAAAATGGAAGACTTTACCTGTGGTGGTATCAGATAAAACTTTGAAAATGAAACACTGAAATGTTTACATTTAAATGGTAGCTGGTTTTGTGTTGGAAAAAATGAAAACTAATAAAGACACTACTTTGATAGGCACTCTTTTCTGACCCTTAGAAAGATGATTTTAAGTATTAAAACCTCAGAGTGCCTCTGTTACACCTTCTTCTACTTTTAAACTCAGGTTTTAATGGATTTAGCTGGTGTTTGGTGTTCCTGTCTCAGATCTCCCAGCCTTAAATATGACATTAATACAGTTAGCATTGAAAAAAAAAATTTGGATGGCCAGCACCAAGTACATGTGCAGTAGCACCTCAGCTCTGTCTTGGAAGGACATTTACTTGGGCTTGGTACTTCGTGGCCCACCAAATCCTTCAGTTCAGAGCTGAGAGTGAAAGGAGCCAGCTAGCACCAATGAATCCGTTTTATTATGGGTGTATCTACTCTTTTAGATGAGAAATCGCTGTCATATTCCCTCTAGCATCTTGCTTGCTCCATGCTTAGGCCAGTTGGTATATCATGGATTAACTTCCACAGAAAGATTGAGCTATTTGGCTGCACGGATCCTATTGCATTCTGACATACCAGCAAAACAATATTTTGCTGAAACAGCCACACCTATGCAGTTTTATTTCAACCTGTTATCTTAATTAGGAACTTTAAAAGGGTCTATATCTTATTCTCAGTTATCTGAAGCAAGTACTCTCTATACTACTCAAGCTGCTCTCTTTCTGTTAGGAATCTGCACAGCTCTGTTTCTTTTCCTGCGCACTGGCTGAACTGCCTCCTGGTTACCTCTTCTTCTGGAGCATCTTCTGTCCTTCTTCTTGGAGAACCTTTACCAGCAGTCCTCTTTGGTTCCACGGCACATAGGATTTGATTGTGAAGATGGTTTCTTCCGCTTTTAACTGGCAAGCTGTGATATAATCCAGGGCTGTCAAGTAACGGCTGCCACCAGAAATCCGGATAAGCCCACGCCCACATAAGGCTTTAATACAGCTGTTAGGATGTGGGGAATCATGCTCAATGACCCTTTGAAAGTCCTGCAGGGCTTGCTGATGCTCATGAGCATGCAGGGAGCAGAAACCTCGCAATGCTAAGAGAGTATTGTAGTAAGTTTTCTGCTCTGCTGCCAAGAGGTGGTCACAGATGTCCAGGGCAGTTCTGATGTGTCCATGCAGGAGATGGCAGTCTGCTAGCCGAACGCTGAGCTCACGTTTGGACCCTGGGGAGATGTGAAGGAGGAACTGGACTGTCTGGATGACAGAAGGGAGCAGTTCAGCACCGTGATTGCCTCTGAGTTCAGCCCGAGTACGCACAGCCTCCCTGTACGCTGCAAACTTCACCTCCAGGACAGTTCTAGCCTGTTCTTCTATCTTCTCAGTGTCATGTGGTGAGAAAAGCTCTTCAAAGTGTTTCATTGCCTGGGCAGGGGTTGCTGCAAAGGCTTCTGTTAAATCCTGCATCATTTCCTGCATGCGTCCACCCAAGAAGAAATATGCAGCAGCCCGTTCCAAGAGCAGACCCAAAGCTTTCTCATCTCTGAGATTATTATCAGCTGAGAAGCCCTCGAGGGCCTTGCTACAAAATGCCACACACTCCTCAAATTTGCATTTCTTAAAGAGGTAAGCTGCCTGCACCCTGCAAACCCAGATATCATCCGGTGCCACTGCAGACAGGAAGTCATAGCAGTTGCCCAGCCACTGGTCCAAGGAATTGCAGTCTGGACTTGCTTTCTTATATGTTGAGAGATAATTAGAGAAGGCCTGGATGACCTGTGGCAGGTGTTCCCTTTGCCTTGTACACACATAGGCCACGGCCTCAGCCCGATCCATCACAAAGGCTTGGATATAGTCCGCAACTCCCTTCCCACCTTGTGTCCCTGAGAGCACCCAGGCCAACGCCCTCAGCAACAGCAGTTCCATTGAATATTTTGGGTTAGCCTTGAGCAGAGTATTGCATTTACTCACCACCTCCTCTGAGCATCCTTGCCTGAGCAGGGTCTCCAGTTTATATACTGAGGATACCACATTGTCGGGACTGAGGGTGGACAGAAAGATGGCAGCTGTTCCCACACTGAGGGAGACAATGGCCAAGTTCTTGCTGTGGATCTTGGGAATCTGATTCTTGCCTTTGCACCACATCTCCAGGGTGGCTATCACCTTCTCCCAGAGCCCTTTGCCTAAGGAGTTCACTTTCTGTACTGCTGTGGGGGCACTGCAGCTGAAGGCAGCCGTGTAGAACGCAGTGGCTATTGGTAACTTCTGCTGGGCGAGATGGTGGTCCCCTTCTCTGCAGAGCCATACAGCAAGCTCCTGAGGTGACATTTTCTGCACTTGTACCTTCACCAAGCAGCATCACACATGTACTGTGGCTAGTGCCTGTAAAACAGAATCAGCAACATGAGGGGCTGTGGAGCACAGGGTTTTTTGCTTGGGGAGCAGCTTTCCAACTGACAGACAGAAGCAAGCCTAGGTCCCGTGAAAAGCCAGCGCTTTGTCACTGACAGGATTACCCAGGAGCAAAGCCACAGGAAAAAATTCTACAGAGGTTCTTAGTCCACAGCCACATAACATTGGCCAGAAAGCTGCCACACAACCTTGTCAGTGTTCCCTACCCCACTGAGTGGCCTGACACAGGGCTGGGGGCCCTACCGGGCTTTGTCCTCCCTGGCTGGGATGTCACTTTGATACATTTTTAATCATCAGATGGTACGTCAGTGCTGGCGGTGGTGGACAAGGAGAAGACAGAATAGCACCTTGATACTTTGCCCGCCACTTGCCTTTCCTCCTTTGCCTTGGACAGGCAAGAAAGGCAGAAGAAAATTTGCACCATGTCCCCGTTTCTACCCCAGGAGTCAGTGGGAAAGATGCGGTTCAGTGCAAGGACCCGAGCTCCAGAGCCTGGCCCTCGGCCCCACACACCTGAGGTCTAGCCCTGCCTGATGCCCGGTGGGCGCGGCTGCGCGGGGCGGAGAGCACAAATACCTGAGAGCGGGCGGCTACAGGAGCTGCTGCCCGCCGCCGAGGGGGCCCGGGGCCGCCGCGGCCCTGCGATGGCTTCCGGGGCGGCCTGCTCCCGCCGGGAGCTCCTGAGGCGACGCGACGCGACGTGCGCTGAGGTGAGGCGAGGCGAGGCGAGGTGAGGTGAGGCGAGGCAGCCGCGGACGGGACGGAGAGCAGGGCCGGGCAGTCAAGCGCCCCGTTGCCTGGAGACCGCAAACACTGCCCCGGCTCCGTTGCCGGCGGGCGGGCAGGGGAGCGGGCAGCCGCCCGTGGCCTTCCCTGCGGGGGCGGCCCGTGAGGAAGCGGGGCCTGCGGCCGCTCGTACCCACGCGGGTCCGTACCGCGCGTTTCTGCCGCGGGGTGGCCGCTCCCGGCCAGCGGCTCAGCGGAGGCCGCGGCCCCTCCGAGGCCCCTCCGGCCTGGCGGGCAGGCGCTTCCCGTGGCGGCGGTGGGGCTTGGCGGTTCGGGAGGGGCCGCGTCGAGTTGGTTTGCGCCTCTCCGGAGAGAGCCCGGCGCTGGAACGGGGCGGTCGGGGGAGGCAGCTGGTACCTTCGGAAAGTGCACCAGGGCCCTTGACCCTCGGCGGGCCTGTATAAGGCGAATGACTTACCGAAAGCAGCAAACTCTGTGGTGCAGCCTACGGTTTTGACCTTATTTTTTAATAACTGTTTCTAGCAGTAAATCGGTTATGTTTCTAGGGGTGTTTAGACCAATGATGTTCCTTTAAGCCAGGGCCATTTCTGAAGTCCGGCTTTTTCCCTATCCGTGTTCTTTGACATTCAAAAGAGAAAAAAACCCTATGGTGAATAGAGATTTTTTGACATTTTATTAAGAGTTTGCCCATTACTTTGATTTGATTACTTTAATTACCCTAATTAGCCATCAAGATATAATTTAGCATTGTTGTCACATTAGGCCACAGGTGATATTACCAAGAAAGACTTGAGGGCATAAAAAGAAACAGTTCTGAAATAGAAATCACATCAAAAGGAGCTGGGTTGATCAAACGCCTGTGCCTCTTTGCCCCTCCGCTGAGGTTCAAGCACAGCTTGTGGGAATAAAACCGAGACTGGTGCCTTCAATGGATTGTGGTCCAGGCTGCAAAAATCATTACCCATAATTTGACTTTGCTGCATGACTGAGTGGTGTGGAAGTTGCTCCCAGCCACATTTTGCCTTGTAGATACAAAGAACATGGAGGATGCCAGTATCCTCCATTTATCATTTCTAGCATAAAGAGTCCCAGTTTAGTTAAGAATCCAGTGTGCTGACTGCGATACATGGATGGTTTTAAGGGATGTTGTTACAACCTGTATGAACAAGGCTGGCCAGAAAGGTGTTAGCAGCAATGTGAAGAAATTATTTTGTTGACTTAGGGTTATATAGCAGGTATGAATACAGCCAATTTTAAGTTGGGCATCAAACTTAAGCTTAGATTAATTTAGGTTCCTAACTTTGCTCCTTAAAGGGGTAAAAGGAACAGCATCTACAATAGCTCAGTGCTGATGGAAAAAAGAGAGTATCTTCCTGGTGGAAGGGACTGTGGCCTCATATGATACCTGAGGTGTATGAATAGAGCCCAGCATGAAAACCTGTTGTTATAAGTGGCAAAACCAGCAATGTAACGTAGAGGCCCTGGCTCCTGATGTTTTTCTCAAGTCACCAGACAATTTGCTATTTGTCCTGTGGGACAGATGTGGCAAGGCCTGTTTCTGGGGGGGGGGGGGGAAGTGTGGAGATGTTTATCTAAACATTAAATATGCTACACACTCATTAAATATTAAGTATGCTACAATAGCACCTCGTGATGTCTCTGACTGCTGATAAAATTTTAAAGGGAGGTGGGTGGGGAGGGAGTAAACACAGCACAACAAGTGGAAGGCTTTGCAAAGCAGGAGATGCACTAACACGTCTGCAATAACCCTTTTCAGAGACGTACGTGGCTGAGAAATCTTGCATTTATTTCTTCTAAAGGCTCTTGGTGCCTGCAGTGCATGTAACAAGTCCCTCCCCTCAGGGCTTGTAAATGCTAGGTGTAGCTAGGACTGAGGATGAGAAACCAGTAATATGTGCATTTAGTACAGAAGATTAGAGAATGAACTTTCTTTGTTAGAAAGGAGTGTAAGGGAGTGGGGCATTATAACTTAAAAAAAGTAAACTTTTATTTATTTGACAAACATTCTTCACTCTGAGCTGTACCTGGGTTGGAAAGCAGATACCAAATTCAGCTCTCGTTTAGGCTGGTGTAAGCATGCAGGCTAGGGAACAAAGATGGCTTGTACTGAATTATACAGGCTGGGTGACTGGATGCCCACAACACTGAAGTAAAGAAGCTCTGGTGATGTACTAAGCCACACGATGAAATTTCATCCCTGGGTGTATTTAGTTCCACACCCGTAGTCTGCCAGACCAGCAGTTAGACTGCTGGTAACTGTTGTCAAACTGAGGTAGGATATTCTGCTCTCGTGAAGGAAATGTGCACCCATGGCCACAGCTGCTGCTATTCCTTTGGGTTAGACCAGCAGACTTCAAATGGAGACCTCTAAGCTTTGTTATTGACAGATCTACTTCCTAACATTGTCTCGTAGGAAAGCATGCATGGAACATTTTGGGATGTTCAAATTCTCATCCAGCCTTTTATATGCTCTTCTTTGACAGAAGAAGACAGCAGTCTGTAAGATTGTATAAACCTATCAGCACCCCAGATAATCACAGAAGTATAACACATCCTGGGAAAACTATAAGGTGATTAAATTGGTGTTTGTAAAGAGCTCTGAAATGTGTGGGTGAAAGGTGGCATGGGCAAGAGAAGAAGTTTTAGCCGTGTCATTTTATAGTCTGACACAATTACTCTGGATCTGGTGGAGTATTACAAAATTTACCCCTCGGCTCAAGCTTCTTACTGAAGCCTTGAGGAAGTAACGGTCTTAACTTTTCACTTGGCTTTGCCCAGTTTAAATATAAATGTGTTAATACATTAAACATCCCAGAGGTCTCTGAGTGCATAAAGGTAGATGGTCACAGAAAGCCAAAATGCTCTCTTTATGCACTGGACTATTTTCACCTATGTTCACCCCAACGAGAATGACAATGCAAAGGATTGCAGGGCTTCTTGATAAAGAGCAGGATTAAGATGCACTTGAGCAAGATTACAAGAAAAAGGCTGTCATTCCATTAGAGAAAGAAATAATCCCTTTGTTTATATTCTAGAGATTAAAGCAGCAACAGCAGAAACCCCCCAAAGGTCACCACACACATACTTTGCTGTCTCAGTTATTGTCTATAATTTAACTGTGGGATTATGCAATCGCATAATTTAATCAGTTCTCCTTCTGCAGGGACTCCTGAAGCAGCTCTCTGTATGAGGTAGTAAAGTGATCTGCTTACTCCGCAGACAAATAGGTGTGCTTGATTTTGAACAAAAGGTTCATGATGTGAGTGAAGTGTTTCCAAGGAGTAATAGTAACTTCAAAGTAATGGCCTTTCTTAGTTGCTGAAACCGCATGTGGTTCTTGAATATCTGTGAGTTCAGTCTTCTGCAAGGTTTCAGTTTTTCCTCGTCTACTCCCATAGGTATGATGTGTATGACCATCAGCAGTAATTACCTCTAATAAGCTTGTGTTCAATTGAAAAACAATTGTCTTAACTGAAGAGGACAAGCCAAAGGTTGCATTGTCTAAGACCTGAGAAGGAAAAATTCCCCTTAAACCAGTTAGATCATGCCCAGTGGTCCGCTTCCAGAGTGTGCGTATCAAGTGTACCCCTTAATGAAGTATCATCTGTGTTCCCCTGACATTCAAGAGTCAACACCCATCTTCCCCTCTCATGCCACATCATCTGATAAAAAGGCTCAAGGATAGAAATTTCTAGCTGAGATTTCCTGCTCAGAGTTAATTCACTAGCATTTCCCAGCCTAGATTTGCAAGTACAAGATTTTCTAGATAGAGACTGCTGAAATCAACAGCAGTTGTGCCACGTATAATCAGGGAACAAGACTGGCCTCTGAATAGTAAAACATGTCAACATACTAGACTTCACATCTCTTGTGCCCTAATAGCCAGCCAGACTGATTTTTCAACTAGCTCAGCACCTTAGTGTCCAGTGAGGAAGTCATCGGAACAGGTTTGCTTGTTCTCAATGTGCCAAGCAAATGGTGGACCAAAAAAAAAAAAAAACCACCCCAAAAAACCATGCTCTCTGCTTCCATTCTTCCCAGTGCCAAATGGCTGTATCAAGTTCTGTTTTTGTGATATGTTGTTTGCTGTGTTTATTTAGGATATAAGCTTTTGAGGCCAAGGATAGTGCCTGGTATGATGAGTACGATGGGCTCAATCTCAGAAGGGATCTTCCAGCACTGCTGTAACATGAAGAATAACAAACTGTGAGTTATAATAAAAGGAAGCTGTTACAACATCTCAGTAGATATGCTGCCAGCTCAGATTAGACAGACGATGTTAACCACCCTGCTTTATTCCTTTTCTGTTAATATTGAAATTTACTGCTTTTATTTCCTCTCATTCTTCCCCTACTTTACGAACAAACAAGGATAAGAAAACATTGAGGGATAACTTATTTGGTTACCCTAAGTTTCCAACTCGTATTGTTTGAACTAAGTTTATCAACCAGCCATGGAAACATTAATCACCCAGAAAAATAGCATGCAGTGAAATGACTTTTCAAAATGTCGTTGGTATAATTATCATCTTGGCCATTACATTAAATGCCACCATTTATAACTGTTATGTTTAAGTATGCAAACAGTAATTAACTTGGTAATGAACTGAGGACCCCTGTGCCTCTCTTCCCTCAGCTAATTTGCATGTTAATTATCATTAGCAACCAGGGAAACAAGTTATAAACAGCTTAATTAGCAGCTTAATCATTTTTACAAGAAAACGTGCTGCACTTTGATACATGAGCAAGAGTTAGATTAATGAAGTCAGATGAGCTTGTTTTTTCAGTGCTATTCCCTGCTGCAGCACTGGGCTTGTACTAGGGCAACGTGGATAACAGACGTGTCCACGTGTACACACACACGTGTGCACCCACTTGTGCTTCAGGTGTCTGCGCTTCATTTTACAAGCGTTTCTGCAGAAGGCACTGTCAGCCTTCTGAGAGGAGCTGCCCTTCTCTTCTGTGTCTGATAGCAAATAGTTATGCTAAATAGATGCCAGGAAAGCTGAAATTCCAGCATGATCAAGCAAAACACCATGAGGCTAGTTTTGATAACAATCCTCATTTAATCCTGTAGTTTCTAGGCTCTCTTTGCTGTGATGTGTTTTGATTCCACTTGTAGTCCCTGCTTCAAGCAGCACTGCGTTGGCACCGCTTCGACCACCAGCTCAGTGTGGCTCTGGCCAGGGCAGCTGAGGCTCTGGGGGTGCCACGGCTGTGCCTCGGTGGGCAGCGCTGTGTGTGCTGCTTCCACCACGCCCGGGGGTGTTTAAGAGCAGGCGTTCAGGCTCGCTGGTGGTGCTCTCACTCCAGGTAGGGCTTCTGCGTTTTAGGCTAGGCTCACAGTCAAGGGCTGAGCTTGTTTTCTTCAGTAGTGTTGGCTGTGACTGTCTTAAGTAGCTCTGAAGTTTATAAGGAAAAAGAATTTGCTTTCTCTCTTTTTTTCTTTTCTTTGTTTCCTTTTTGGCAGAAACTTTCTGATGATTTAATGGAAAATTTGGGTACAATTTAAGATTTTTTTTTAGGTTATCATACTTCCATTCCCTGATACACATTACAATAAATAATAGCTAGCTCACACGCATTTCTGAAGGTTTTTTCCAAGACTTTTTTTTTTACTACATTCAGAAGTTAAATGGAGAGCTGGAATAGGGCCTTATTACTACAAAGGACATAATGATTAAAGGAAGGAAAATCTTAATAGGAAGGAGAACTGCTCACTGTGGCTTATAGCTGGTGTTGCCCAGTATGTCTGATGGCAGGCATGCGGTGTAAATGGATGCTGATCTGTGTGGAGTTTGGATTTCTGTGCATGTACTGAGGTCCTTGGTGGGTAAGCTATCCAGATGAGGCTCACCCTGTTGCTTAGACAATGGATAAAATGTCAGTCTGGGAATTATTCCATGTTAGTTTGCCAAGAGCACTTCTCATTTGATCAAGAATCAATCATTTGATGAAAGGCAATAGGAATTTTGTCATAACATAAGAAAGCGTTGTCCAAGGAGATTGTAGAATGTCTGTCACCAGAGATTTTAGGAATGGGTTAGATAAACATCTGTAAGGGATGGTTTGGGTATTGTTAATCCTGCTCCAGGCTAGCAGGGTAGACCTAGGGTCTGAAACCAGACAGTTTTCTGCGATGTGGCTGCAGAACATCCGTGATGCTTGATTGGGAGATTCAGCATCTGACAAAACTCATTTCACTGCAGGTCTGATCCAAAATCAGGCCGGCTTCCTTATTCCATGGGAATCTAGGTGTTCTCTCCATCATGATAAAGATACTCATTGTTATGATGTGTAAAGAAATATATGCTTGCATAAAATTAAACTCAAAAGGCGTTATAACCTTGATGCAACTCATATTATTGGTGATACAATGCCCATCTATCTGCCATGACAAACCATTACCAGTAGAGGGTACCAGTGTACTGTTTGCAAGGATAGAAATTGTCATCTTTGGAAATCTTTTAATTATTGTTTTATTTTTATTTTGTATGATTGACTGGGGCTAGCACAAAAGCAGGAAGCTGCTACCTTGTGAGGCACAGAATTTGCCCTGAGTGGCTGCTTGCAAAATCCTGACTGTTACAGCAGAATGAAGGAGAAGATTTTTTTTTTTTATTTTGGACTTTTGAATTTATCTGCTGGCACATCACTGGTCCTTATTAATTCAAGATAGTTTGTAAGGATGGGCAAAAATCTGAAAGTTCCCAGTTCAGGCAGGCTTTGAGTTGCTATACTGGAGATGAAGTTTGGTGACCTATGTGGACCTAAGCAGAGTTGTGTTTCTGGCTCTGGAGCATAGCTGAGTGAGATCTTACACTGCAGGAGCAGCTTCCTTTCAAACTAGGACTAGTAATTTATCCAAGCGTTTTTCTTAAGAGCCTGTGTAACTTACAGTAATGAAGAACATCTCTGAGGAATGCTTTCCAAATGCTTCAGGTTTTGTGTTTGCAACTGTCCTACCTCCAAAAATGGAGCACAGCCCAGAATAGCTATCTGTGCTGAGCACTCTATTCCAACCCTGTTCAAGTCAGTTTGGCCACTGACTACAGTATAACCATCTTTATGGTTCTGAAAGTTTGTTGTGTAGCTTTGAACCCAGGCAAAGTGAGCTGTGCTTAGCAAGAGTAGTCCTGTCACTAACCACAGTCAACTGTGGCCATAACTTAATAAGACGTGGTGCTCAGTTCCCACATGAACGACAGCCCAAACCCACTATCCACCTTGTAAAGTCGTTGTGTGACCTGAGAAGATAATCCAGTTTTGGATTTAGACAGTCCTGTTGTGTCTTTCAGTCTGCAAAAGCCCAGAGCTGAGTGCATTTGGAGACAGAACTAGCTGCTTACTGCTAGAAGTAGTCCTCATAGTTCAGGGCTCATCTGAAAAGGAAGGAAGCTTGCATAAAGTATTTGTTGATTTATCTGATCTCTTAATAGACAGATGAGATCAGATGCTGGCAATTCGTCCCTCTTCCTCAGATACCTGGAAAAGAATTGTCACATACTTTACAAATGCACACACAGAAGACATCTGTTCAGGTGGTTTACCAACTGAGATGATGATGGCAGGAGGGTATGGCTGTAGGTTAGTGTGTAATTTTACCAAAGAAAAGGCAGTAAATGCTAAAAGGGGACTGAATTGTTGCATGAGCAAAGAGTGGCAAGCATGTCTAGAGTGCTCCAGACAGCTCCACAGCCCAGCATGGCTCGAGCAACGGCCCAGTCAGTGAAGCATGGCTGATTTACGCCAGATGAGAATCCAGCCTAGTGGGTTTCATCGCTTCCTTGAGTGGGGCACTGCCCTGTGGAATGGCAGCCAGTAAAGAGCAAGCTTCCTGTGCTATGTTCCATAAAGTCTTTATCAGCTCATGTAATCAGATAGCATGGCTGGATGTTGATTTTGTTACGGTACCTGGAGCGAATCTCTATATGTTAATTTAAAGCCATAAAACTGCAGCTTAGGGTTTCGGCATCCTAATTGAAACTTCCTCTTCTTGGAGGCATTCATGCTACAGCGGAATAATAATCATCATAAAAAAGCAAGAGGCAGATAAAATGAAAGTGCATTGTTTCAGGTAACCCATAAATGCCAGGAAGACTCTGACACCTAGTGCCGAGCATGCAGTTGTGCTGAAGGATCTCCACTGGACTTTCTGCTTGCTTTTACCAGCAGTCCAGTAGAAGTTCCATAAGGAGATCTGTCCTTGTCAGAAATGTGGTATTCAGTCTTCCTTGCCAGAGAGTGTCCTTGTTTGAACTGTCATTGCATGAAGTGTACACAGTGTTTGGCACAATGGGGCTATCGTTTCTGGTCAATGCTATTTAATTGCCCCTTTGACATTCTGCTCTGGAGATGCTGCTGAGGTCAACAGGAGAACTGAAGAGCAGGGTATTTGTTCTCAAACTGTTAAATCTGGATCCTGAAAACACTCGCTGTCAAGGCAGTCACTTACAACTGCAGATCATGTCCTTAAAGTCTCCTGTCTGTTAGTCACGAGTGGGATAGAGGAGCATCAGATGGAGCTAAAGGAAGGAGACAGCTGGTAGGATACTTAGGGCCAGAGGTAGAATGGATAGGAATTGGTAGAAGACCCTCACTGATTTCCCTGAAGTGACTTGGCCGTTTGATGGGACCTGTCTGAACGCAGACTCTAACCTGCTTGCGCTGGCAGTGGTGTCTCAAACTGGAGCCATGTGCGCTGAACAGCCTTTGCCGCTGCAGGCCAGGCCTCAAGTTCAACGTGACGGGCTTGAGCTGGGATCCAGGTTTGGTGGCTGGCTCCCTTCTGTTGATCTATGGCTTCCTCTAGCTCAAGGTGTAAGCTCTGCTCCACTACACCCACCAACCTCAGGGTCTTGTCTCCCAAAAGACCATTAAAGCTTAGGCAGGGGTATAGGACCTCGTGCTTAGAAGCGAAGCAGAAAGGATAAGACAGCACCAGCCTGCTGACTAGACTGTGAACCAAATGCTATAACAGATCAAAGGGAAAACTAAATTATAGATTGATAGATGCCTTTAGTTTATAAGTTATTAAGCACCAGGTAACAGGTTAGATTAATATTGTGCCTGGAGGTTTCTTTTTGCTGCTTTTTTTCTCTCTCTCCTTTTTTAAAAATTGGAGAAAACAAAATATTTTTCTAATTAAGTAAATCTACAGTGCTTGCTAATGGGGCCCGTCTGTGTGCTTGTCACAGGGCACAGGGAGAACTGGAATAATGATTTTATTTTTTCATTAAATAGAATTATAGGCAGTTACTCAAAGCAACTGTGAGTCTAATTGAAAGAAAACCATTTCTTCTTAATTTACTTTCACGGTTCTGGATGATAAAAGAGTGTGTTCGCTGGAAAATTAAATAAAAAACACAACATGAGGAAGCTTGAAATAATGTTGCTCAGGCACAGGTGGGCAGAGAGAGCACAGTAGTTTTCCTGCTAGTTATTAGTGAGTTCAGACACTAGTGCTTTCTCTTACTGCCCAAAAGGTGCATTTCTCCTCTCTCAAGGCCCTTCCCAGGTTTTCATTGCAGCCTCCCCCTTTCACTTCAAGGACATCCCTTTGTTTTCCACTTTAGTCATCCCCCACATCAACCATGTGAGCTTGACTCTTCCTGCAGGGCTGGACTATTACTTCCCCTCTCCCTCCATGAATGACAGCAGCCAGATATCAGTGCTCCTCTGTATCCCAAATGATTCCAGACTGGTTCAGGCGTTGGGATTACTGGGATCCTTCAGCTCATGGATGCGCCTTTCTGGGCCCTGGCTCCAAGGGTGCCTTACAGAGTTGTCAACATCTCGTGGGTTGGTTGGATTGCTCTTCTCTTACTAAGGCTGCAGAGAGCAAGTAAGGTTTGGCTCTTTCTCAGCCCTGAATGGCCCCAGAAATCTTTAGGCACTGCACAGTCCCCCTGCACAGGCACACGAAGGGTTAAGAAAATGGGAACTGATTAATTCCATGGCGAGGGTCCTTATCTGGCCCTGGTGCTGCCTCTGAAATGGACACATCTGGTAGGGTCACAGCATCAAGGAATGGCTGCAGCACTGAGGCAAGGGTCTGTTTCCACTAACCGTTTCTGCTACTTCTTACACTAAGTACTTCCTAAAAAAGGCACGGGATAATGTTTCACTGTGGCTGCTGTTAGATTTACGGGGATACCATTTGCTCCAACTCTTGGATTCACTCAGTCCGGGACAAGATTAAAACCAACCCTTCAATTTCCTTTTTTCTTTAGGAAATTAACTGTGGCTTTTCTGCTAATGAAAGTCCAGAGACACTAGCTTATTCAGGCTCTCTGCTGGCTCTGTGTTTGTTTGATATGTCTTCAAGGTGCACCTGAAGGAAACAAGAAGTTAAGGCAGCTATTGGCAATTAACACTAAACATTATTTTCTGCCTTTTATAAATGCCTGTGTATGTAAGGAAGCCAGAGCAGGGCTTGGACTTGTCACTTCAGGAAATGCTCTGTCTTTTCTGTTTGAAAATAGGGTAAGGAAAAAGGCAGTGAAAACTTTCCATGAAACAAAACCTATTTTGACTCCATCTATAGATGCTTGTGCTCCTGTGATCATGTTACACTAAAAATCTGTTTCATTCCAGGTTCATCTTTATTTCTTAATGTTGTATAATACAAGAAACATTTCTGTTCTGCTTCTACTGAAATATTTCTAAGAAGATTCCAATTTCTTTTGGAATTACTTCTTTATTTTTGTAACTAGCTCTACTCGAAAAGAGTGGCTTCTTACAAACTGTTCTGCTGCTGATGCCGTGAGACATTCAAGGGAAAGAACTTCCCTGTAATACTCTTTGATCAGCTGTGTGTTGGGTCAGAACAGGGCAGTCGGGATGATTCAGAGCAATGGGACAAGATATTTATATTTTTCCCATCAGTAGATGTATTTGGGTATTTTCTGACAAAAAGGGTTTTCACTGGAGAGTGCTGGTTCAGCCAAAATTATTTTTCTTCCATCTCATTCCCAGAAAACACTACCTGCTTTGTTTCCTTCTTCAGCAGCAGAACCTGGGCCTCTGGGATCAATGGTTCCAATGCTGTCCCAGCACAACCGTATCACCTCCTCCCGTTGGAAAATACGAAGCCTTCCAAGTAGTCTGGAGGAGAACTGGACACCATAAAAATCCCCATGGAGGCAAGCAAGCTGTGACTCTGGGATCCAGTTGAACCCTGGCTTGTGTTGGGTTTGCAAAGGATTTGCTAAAAAATGGTTGTTGGGATTTTTTGTTTTATTTTTCATCAGTATCTGAATTGATGGGTTTAGTTAAAGAGAATTTCTGGTTAACAGACTCACTGGTTTTTACTGACAGCTAATACGCAGGGAGGAATGGATGACCAGGCCCTTCAAATTTTTAGATTTGGAAAACATACTTCCAGTCTAATTTGTTGAGATGAACAAAAATGAAGAGAAATATTGCTTGATCTCCTATTCTTATTAATGGGGAAGCTTCTCCCCATTCTGAACATCCTGCCTAAGTGCTATGAAGAATAAACAACGTTATATGAACTACCTGATAAATGCTGCTTTCAAAATAAAGATTTTTTTTCCAAACTCTTTAATACCTTCCTAATCTGAAGTATAATTTTTCTTGTCTATAATCACTATATTAAAATTTAATGCCAAGTGTTAATATAACATACTTAATGGCAACCTGCATATTATTCTGAACGTAGCTGCCCTGCAAAAGAGCTCTGTGAGCTTGAACAGGAGAGCGTTTAACTCTTCCCAGGCGCTCAGTGGGTAGCAAAGGCACGTGGTCTTAGTTGCTACTACATGGAGCAAACTTCAGTGCTGGGAATTGGGTTGGCAGCTTCCAAGCAAGGAACCAAAGCCAGCACAATATCCTTATCATTTGTCTGCTGGGATCACTTCTGTTTTCTAAGATGTTTCTTCTGAGCCCATTCTAGTAGGGAAATTCAGACTGGCAAGATGAATGAGAGAGTGGAACTGTTATGAAGGGAAGGCTGTTACTTAGATGTATGTGTTTAAATCATGGCAGGGTGGAGGATGAATGAGTGAAGGTTAGACCATTCCAAAAAAAGAGATAACTGGAGAAACAGGATAGGGAACTTGTTTTCTTGGCCCACGCAGCAGCATGGTGGTTAACTGTTTTTATTTTTTTTGCCTGACTGCCACCTGGGTTGTGTCTCTGTGTGTGAGTGTGGGTGCTGCATGCAGGACTCTGAAGTACAGAAAAGCACTTTGCCACCCTTCTTCTTGTGTGCTGCATCTCCCTGCACTTCTCTGGAGAGTAGGTATTCAAGATCTTGTGCTTTGCTGTTCCTGGAGACTCTGCAGCCCCTAGCTGCACAGAAAGCTCCTGCCCTCAGCTGTGCTCAACATGAGGACCAAAATGCTCCTTCACTTGGCTGCTTGCTGACTGACTTCTCCCCTTTCCATCCTAAGGCTTTAGAGCAGGAACTGACCCATGGAGTTTCACTTGCTGTGCCTAGGAAATGTGGATATCTGGCTTTTAGAGTTTGGTATTCTGTAGTATTACAGTGTCAAATATTAGTATAATTACCCACCAAGGAGTCTTACAACATGGACTGAGCCCCAAAATGATGAGGTTGGCTTAAAAGCAGAAGATTATCATTGAAAGCTATTGTTTTAAATTTTGGATTTTGAAACTTTATGTTTCTAGCTTTCAAGCTGTGTTCAACAGGAGAGGTAGAAACTTGTTATAATGGGAAACTCAATTAACATGTAAACACAGATATGCAAATACTGCAACTTAATGCAAAATGCTGACACTCATGACAAAATCTGTGTGGTTGACAAAGCCATAAAACCTCAGATCCACTTAGAGGAAAGAACACAGGAAACAAATATTTCCATGCAGGTTTGATTCTGCGAATGCCCCAGCCCTTTTCCCTGATTTACGTGAGTGTGTTCTGAGGAGCTAAAAGCAGCAAGAGTTAGTTCTTTTACAATTTTTTTTATAGAAGCACAAAGTAAAATATTCTCACCTGGAAAGGAGTCTGTGCTGAGATGGACGGAGGGGAAAGAAATTAGAAAAAGAAAATAAAGAAACAGGCAGTGGGTGGCAAAAGGGAGAGAGGTACACAGTGGTGAGTGTGAAGGATGACTTGGAAAGTAGAGGGATGCTATTGAGGAACAGCAGTAGGAAGGAAAAGGGGGGCTGAGGGGAAAAGCAGGAGACATGGTAAGTTAAGTAAATTCACATTTATTTCTGCAAGAATTTGCTTCAAACGCTCTTCCTGCCCTCACTGAACATTTGCTGTTTGGACGCCCTCCACTACGGGGAGGAACAAAACCGCTCTGTTAAAGCACCAGTGGTGGAGGTGAATAGCAGGTCACTGGCAGGCTGCTGTGTTCAGTGTCTGTGTGCTCCACCTGAGTGAGGCACACTGTGCGTGCAGAGGGGCGAGCCAGCAACCTCTGAAGCTCTTGCAAAGGCTCCCTTGGGTCCTGCCTGTGCCCGTGGTCTGGTACAGGAAACCAAACCTCACTGCTAGTTATTGGTCATCTCCAAAAACTCCTTGGCTTTCAGGGTAGCTTGTTCTGATCCCTAGGGAGCGGTGGTCATGGTAAGGTTTATTAGCATCGCCTTGACAGTGTTTAAATGCATAATGGACAAGCTAGACCATACAGCTGAAATTCTATCCCGTGCTGCCAGTCAGATGTGTTCGGAAAGAGATGGTCCCTGTTTAAATTACGGCCTTGAATATCAGTACAAATGAAAGGGTTTTCAGCACCAAGGAGGACAGAATTATTTTTACCCTTAGCTAACCTCCCTGTTGCCTGCGCACTAGATAGCAGATATGTTCCAGCTTATTGGGACTACAACCAACCTATTGTTTTGGTCCAGTGTGAGCTAAAGCGAACAATGGGAGACATTGTTGGAGATCTGTTGCTGAAGGTTTTTAAATGCATGTTACGCTGTGAAGGCACAGGGCATCTGCAGTGTAACTGTCTGGAGACATTACTGTACCGTCTCAAGGAGTCTCCTTTACACACAAATCACTCTGTTTTAATGAAGACTTCCCATTCCCTATGGAATCCTACATGATTTCAGCTTTCATTAACTATGAGTTTAGGGGCTTCTCTAGACAAAAGCTATAACACTTTAATGATCATTAATCTGTTATACTCTGTCTACTGTGTACTCCAGTCATGGATGTATTGCATGGCAATTGCTGTTCATAACTTCCCATAGGCAAGCAATATGAGCACAATAGCATAGCTATGCTTTTATAAAGCATACTTCTTATTAAAGCTGGCATAGTTGTTTTGGGCTGGTCTAGCTAAGCTCTTATTCGTTAAGTGTAAGATCTTCTTTGCTTCCAAAGTATGTTGCTTAATGGTGTTTAAGAAAAGAGCTGATCCATGTTCTACGTCCATTAAAAGATACCATTTCACTGCTGTATACTATTTAGTT
Source organism: Balearica regulorum gibbericeps (assembly GCF_011004875.1). Lineage (NCBI taxonomy): Eukaryota > Metazoa > Chordata > Aves > Gruiformes > Gruidae > Balearica > Balearica regulorum. Next base: position 1,676,265 of record NC_046204.1, on the reverse strand, counting down.
CATGTGTGACACCTGTAATTTTAAAGAAATCTTAAAGCTATCATTTGAAATCCCCTGCAAAATTTATTTGGCTTTATCACCTGCAGAGAAAGGCTCTTACAGATAAATATTGAATTACTTTCTGAGATGGGGAATACCTTCCTTGCCATGTGAACTGGAAGAGAATGTTTGAGGTAGACCAGCATGACTGGCCGATGGTTTGATAATTGAGCGAACCTAGTATGTCATCTGGTGCCGGTCTTGGTTCCTGCAATAGGCAGCTCCTTCCAATAGGTAACTTTTCTCTTCTGAATGTAGGATCTGCTGGCTTTGCAAACCGGATGCTGTTACCCTGTATCTCTGGCATTCGCAGTGATGCCAGTGCTAGGAGTGTGACAGTTTGCTGGTAGAGGTCAATCCCTCTGTGAGAGAGAGAAACAGGGAGAAGACTGTAGAGTATGATGGGGCTTTTAAAGGATTTTTTTGGTGGTTAGTTGTTTTTGTGGTTGTTGGGTTTGTCTTTGTTTTTAAAAAGCAGCCGATTTATCCAAGTTCCCCACTGACAAACAGGCTCCTCTAGTCAGGGTGCTCTAATTGACTACTAGGAAACCAGAAGTTGATACCTAAGTTTCATGGATCAATTATTGGTTACTAAAGGTGGAGGAGGTTGAAACAAGGGATACTTCTTATGCCATTCATCTGTAAAGTTGCTGGTGAGCCCTGAAGCCCTGATAAATAATACAGACCCAATCGGGACAGAATGCAGCTTACAGCTGGATGACATTTTACACACGTTTAGAGTGTCTCACAAGATGTTCTCCAATTAGTCATCATCACTCACAATATGTTTTACATATTACCACACAGTTTACAGTCAGTCAGACTAATACAATTGCAGTGCAGCTGCTCACAGCAAGACACAAAGGTTATGGCACTGTGTACATAAGCAAGCTGTGAAAGTTACAGCCATCCAGCTCCTTTACCCTCTTGTGCTTTTAAAAGCCAACAGAAGCAGAAACAAATAGTGAGTGCGCCTCTCATTTCAGCCCTGGAAAAACATTTGAAAGCATGGAGTGAAAGGAGGGATTTTGTTTTTATAATTTGATTCCCATTGCTGCAGCTGCAGCCAAAACCTTTGGATTCTGGAAAAAGTTCAGAAAGTGCTGCTTTTTGGAAGAGGTCGTGTTTATTGGAAAATTACATCTTGCCCAGTAAAAGCTGACAGTATAAGTACTCTAGTCTATTAAAAGCTACAGAAGACACCGTTAAGAGTTTATTTAATGATTGCTACAGATGGGGTTTGGGAACTCGGAGCCTGGCATTGGTATATTGGGTTTGAGATTCTGTTTTGGGAACACAGAAACCATCATTGCTTTATTAGTGACCCCTCTCATCCACCTACATGGTTAAAACTAGAACTAGCTGCCACAACTAGGCCTATTTTCCTGAAGAAAAAGAAAAAGGTATTGGAAGTCAACACAGCAGCTTAGTGAGAACAGCTGAGACACTGTGACCAAGGAAGCCCAAAGCTGGCAGACTTGGGATCCTAGCCTGAAAGTAGACTCTGGCTCAGACTGGGGGCTTGACCCTGTGAAGTTTCCTGGAACTCTTTGGATTATGGAACAAAAATACATTGTGGAAAGAGAGGAGCCACTGCCTTGGATGTTAGACCTGCTCTAAACTCCATCAGAATGTAAAGAGCTATCAACAGTCTTTGAGCTGAGCTGTTAAAGCTGTAAACCGTCCTTGCCTCTGCAACAGATTCTCTGTGGAGAGAGGAAGCAATCGGAACCTGGACTACTAGGAAAGACAGGGGTCTATTTCTCATAGCTGTCCTGCCATTGAGGAAGGGAACAGCCTTCCCCGTTGCTCGAGGAAGCCTCCCATTCCTTTTCTGCCAGTTGTCCAGTCTCTGCAGATCATTAGAAAACCCAGGAACAGCAGAACAGATCAGGTGGTTTCTGGTACTGGTGTTATAGTAATCTTAGACATAAGTCAGTAGAATTAAGAGTAGGTAGGGCTCTGCTCATCTCCCTGGAATTTGGGGGCTGTAGTCTGGGTTTTGTTTTGTTTTTTTTTTCTAGGAAAGACAATGTATGAAGGAGTGTTACGATTTTGGAACCGTTTTGCTAGGTATATGCACACATTGCTCTATTTTCATTGAAGAAAATGGGATTAAAATAGTGACACTGATATTTATAGCAGAAAGTGAGCACTATGAGGTCTTTACTTTCTGGAGGACAGGCATAGGCATGCACACATCTTTTCTGTGGCTGTCGATTTTGTTACTCCTTAATTATACATGAAGTGTTTTGTATTGTTAGAAGTACCTGAGCATCCATATAAGAGATGGGTCAGGAGGAGTTCCCTAGCAGTAAGTAAATCCAGAATTGTCTGTAACATGTGTCCCTGGTGCACTGTGATAGTATGCAGAAGGGTGCCCTGCAAACACTTGTGCGTTGTCTTGCATCTTGCAAACATCTTGCATCTGCCTCTTGCAATTCTGCTCTGTCACACTTCACTGGAAAGATGTATAAGCCTTCAGCAAGTGGAAGCCTGTCCAGCGGCATCAGATACTTGAGTCTAGCCCAACCCTGCTGACTTCCTCTTTGAAGCAAATATGGTAGCTGAAATTTAGTGGTGCCCGCTGTCTTTGGGCTTTACACCCTCAGACAAGCTTATTGCCTAGAATTTGTATGGCAATCTAAGCACGTGGGCCATTAGTACTAAGTTCTTGTGTCAGGTGAATGCAAGTGTTATGAAATGTTTTGGTTTGATTCTGAGGTCTGTTGGCCAGAGACTGACTGAGATTCCAGGAACCCATGTAGTAGGTTCTGCTCCGTCTCTGTGATTGACCTGGTATTGGATCCTCTACGGCTGTCTAGAAGCCAGACTCTCCTATGAGTTCTCTCACTTACTTCACTGGCTCCTGAGGCCTGGATAGAGTGGATAGAGCCTTTCTGTGCTTTTGAGAAGATCTGCCTTTCCCTGAGCATCAATTGCAGTTTTACTATAGCCAGCAGAGTGGGGGGGGGGTGTAAAGATCCTAACGTCACAGCTGTTTAGAACAAATTCAGTGTAATTCAGTTTTACAAGCAGTGTTAGGCTAAATCCAAATCAACATTGCTTTCAGCAAAATACAGTTATAATTCTTTTGGCCTGCTAACAAAGTGTGTGTTGCCATATTTGTCTTTCGGAAGCAAAATAAAGTATGACATTTACTGACAGCCTGCTTCAAAAGTGGAACGGCCTGATCTCACTTACACGCCGAGACTCTGGAGGCAATCCATCATTGCTCCTGATTCCATGGGTACAGCTGCCATCAGAATGTAACCCACTGCAAAGAGGAAAGCTCATCTAACAGGAGGGGCTGTAGTCTCTTGTAAGTAGAGGACTTGCTCTGCTGGACTATGGTTCTTTCAGGAGTGATATTTTCAGCAGTTAGCTCATATGATGGAGCAAATTTTGAAGCTCCCCTGCAAGATCTTCTGGTAGGTGACCTCAGGGCCAGCTAGGGTGTTGGTGCCTACTTCAAAGCTAACAAAGGGGCAGAAAAGCTGTGGGGTTTTATCTTATATGCTGGGCTTAGGCTACATTCAAGACTTTTCAGGCTGGTAATTCTGATAATTTTACAACAGAAAAATGGAGAATTCAGTCTTTAGTATGAATTCAATGGTATGAAGGATGTTGTGTGGCTCCTAGGACATCCTCAGAGAGCACCCCTCAGATCCAGAGTACTCACTATTCACTCAGCATCACTGTTTCCGCTTTCTAAAAATTTTCTGCTGTGGGCAACATCTCTAGGGTCTTTAGTCAGCTGTTAGAGGGGTTCATTTTCCGTTAGAAATAGCCTCGTTAGCCTACATACTTGGATATCATCTTATAGATCGATTTTCTTCCCCATCATTAAGCCTGGGAAAAACAAATGTGTATGTGCACACAATTATATTCTCTGTCCCTCTTCCCCTTGGAGATATTCTCTGGACTTTCTCCTACCCAGCCGCACGCTTGCCCATAATACTTTCCCCTGTGAGCATGCGCTCAGAAGCAGACACCCTCCTTTGCTAGCCCCACTTTAGCCATACAGTATTTGGGCAAGTTAACAGCTAAGACAATGTTGGCTGCTCTCCTACCATTATTCTGTACCTCTTCAAATCTTGTTACGTTACTTTGGTGATAAATAGTCATAATAAATTCTTTAATAGTGTGAAGATAGGTCATTACTCATCACAGCTAGGCTGCGAAAAGATCATAAATCTGGAATAAAAGCCATTCGTTTGGTTGGAGAATCCAAAGCTTCACTGTTTAGAAGGATTCATTTCCACCATCCCCCTCAGTTAATCATTCTCTAAGTCCTCATAAATATCACAGGCAAAGGAAAAGAATGACCTATTCTTGCTGTGCCATAAAATGTATGATGATGTGCTATGAGTTTTTACTTCTCAGCTCCCATGTGAAAAAATTTAGCAGCAAACCAGGGGTTGCAATGTGAAGTTTCTTGCTGACTATGCTTTCTAGGCCAAAAAGGAGGTGGGCATAAATGCATTCAAAACCAATATAATCTCCCAAGAGAAAAAAAAGAGACAGCAAGGATCACATGCGTGCGTACACATGTAAGTGTGTATTGATATATTTTCTCCTTATAAAATGTATATTAGTAGGACAAACTTTAAAAATACTGCACCAGACTACCTCAGCACCTCTAGCAGCTAGACTTGAAGCAAACTCAATTACTTCATTATTTTATCAATTTACCATTCTAAACTCGGAGGGAGGGAGGGATTTTCAAGCTTGACTCTCAGTTGTAGAAGGTAGAAACATTTTTGTTGATGAAGGGTGAGATTTTCAGGCATTTATTAAAAGTGTCTTAAGACAGACACTGAAATAATGACAAATGAGTCATGAAGATTTCCATAGTGAAAAAAACATTGGAGTGTATATATTGTATGTCCATTATATATGTCCATTATAAAGATTAGGAGCATGTAAAGTGTGAGCAGGCTTCACGCAAGAGTAACTGAAATAGCTATAGTATCTACTCTGTGGCTGATTCCTTGAGGATCTAACTATGAGTCTACTACAGTTCTACAGGTGGAACTGCTGCTAACTAGACCACAGTTCATGAAGTAGTGTTGGCCAAGAATTCATTATCCAGATGCGCAAGTTATTATTTCTTCCTAAAAATGCCAGTTTTCCTTGTGGGAAAGGTTTCTGACAAATTCTTGGCTTGGATTGTGTTTTGGAAAAATCCTTTCTGTTTGTCAAAATATATTATTTTGACATTTTAAAAAATGCAATTGTCATCTTTCTGGTTTAATGACTTTTTATTTTCAAACTTTAGTGAACTGAGGTAAAGATACTTTAAAAATGATCAAAACTGAAGTGCTTTGAAGTATAGAAAAGACATTTTGGTTGACAGAAGTGATAAGATTTTTTTTTCAAGTGTTTACTTCAGGAATTTCTATATTTCTAGATTTTAGCACATTTAGCTGGATCAGTGTTTTCCGTATTTTGAGATTTTCTTGAAAAAACCCAAACAAACCTCATCTATAAAGCTAAACCCCAGAACTCTTGCAGCGTTTGCCCTTTGTGGGACCACATAAAGTACCTTGCAATGTAGGTACCCTAACTCAGATGGCTGAGAACAACAGGGCTTCCCAGCCAGGCAATAAATAAGCCTTCTCTAGGAATGCATTCAGAGCTGGAGCTTAACTTTCCAGGTGGAAAAGGAGCCCTTCTCTTCTACAAGCAGTAGAAGAGTCCTAGGGGGAATGTATGGGCTAAACCAGCTGGGCTGGTACCTAAACCTGTGAAGAGGTGTCGTTCACATCTGCCACGTGTGATTCTTCCCCTCGCTTTTCCTTCCTCTCTGAAGGGAAAGGAAACAATATGAGGAAATACTACTTTATTTAGGCAAGCGAATAAATACCGTGAGAAACGGGCAGGGCTTTGGTTCCAGAGATGAGCTATATTTTGGTGACATGAATATCTGCTCCAGCTTCTGGTTACTGGCAACGGTTGGTGGTTTTGGTTGCTTATAGCCTAAATTGTAGAACCACTGGTGATTATTAAGACTACGGGTACTCTTTAATGTGATTGCACCTGTCTTCCCTTCTGTGGCTGTCATCAGCTAGCCCAGTACTGCTGCCATCGGCACTGCCAGTGCAATGGAGGAAGACTCTTCTCTGTGTGCCTGCTGTCCTGCTTAAGAAGGAAGATGAGGTTGAGAGGGTCATTTTGAGATGCGTATGCTAGTCCTCAAAGAAATCCCGAGTGAACTTTGGGGATGGAAAAGAGGGAGGTTGCTGTGGTGGTGCTGAGCAGCCTTTCTCAGGGCTACAACAGAGAACTTCAAATGAATGTATTCAGGGGAGCAACCACCGCGATTGATTTATGCACCTAGCTTTGAACCTGAAACTGTATAAGCAAGCAATAAATCATGGCACTGGAGGAACACAGAAGTTATTGCCTGGGACTCGGCAAGTTATGAGAAGGAAGTATAAAAGAAAAAAAGAGAAAGAAAATTGTCTATTTTTAATAAATTGTTTGAGTTTCAGTGTTAGTGGGCTAGGCTTTGACTTGGGATTAGGAGCCAGCTTGGGAACCAGCGAGTGCTATCTTTGCCTTCATATAACCTCATTAACTCTGTAATGTTAAACACATTCTTCAGCTGGGCTCCTCGGTTGTCTCTCTGTGGCCTGCTTTCCTCCCAGGGTAGCAGCCCATCTCATAAGCATCTCTGTGAAACCCTTGTAGTAAACGTTAGCGATCCCTTCTTAGCTGTTATTGTCTCTGCCTCCAGATAGCTAAGCAGGTATACGCTTAAGTCCAAGATAAACACTTCCTTGGCCTCTCATTTATTGCAGATATAAACTCCTATAAAGCTCGCCACTGTGCTAGCTATCATGCCCTCTATCGCCTTTTTGCAAAATGTAATCCATAAAATGCTTTCATGGTAACCTTATACATCGGCAACCAGTGATAACATCTCTAGGCCCCCGTGACAGACAGGAACTCGCAAGCATGGAGTTAATAATGCAAACTTTCAAAAAATGAAACTGGCAGAAGGAGACGAGGAGGGGAATAAAAGGGGCCGGTGTGGCTGTAATTGGGACCATGTGAGCTTCCTTAGAGAGGGATTAAGGGAAAGAGACAGGCCTCGCCCGCGAAGATTAGTTTCAATTAGACGGGCTGGAGGCGAAAGTCAGGACTTGGTGAAAGATTAAAACAAGAAGGGAGAAAGTTTCCATTGCTTTTGCTCCAGGCCTACACAAGAGGGTTCAGTGAGATCATGCTAATTGAAGGCAAAGCTTGCATGGAAGTTAGGAAGAACTCGCATTAATTGATTCGATGCTGCGATTTTTTTTTTTTTCTTTATCCGCAGTGTTCTTTTGGGTTGTTCTGGGTTTGTTTTTTTTTTTCTCTTTAATTTCCCTTTCAGAAAATAGAGAGGGAGAAATTATGCACAACTTTTGCTGTGGTTAAAATGAACCAGAAGGGAGAACAGTGGACAGTCGCCTGGTGCCATCTAGTCAGTGCACATCCCATCTCCGTGGTCCCCTTTCAGTTTGGTATCAGCTGTTAGAACCGAATGATGCTGTCATTGTTACTACCGTACAGCGGAGCTCCTTGCTTCACAAATTAAAACGTCTGTTCTCTTGACAGATTTGTTTTTCCCACAAGAAGATCCAATTTAGAGCATTATTTAAAAGTATTCTCTGAAATGTACAGTATGAGAAGCAACCAGGCTTGCATTTTCCAGTTCAGAGGTTGAGTAGAGAAAACACATGGTTTCCTTACGGCTACCATAAAAAGGAGCTTGTCAGGAAATGGCAAACAGTCTTTTAGTCCATCTCTGGCTGAATGCAGCTGTAGTGTAATTGTGATCCTAGGGAGGAACTCTGTTGCTTTTCTCCTCCTCTGCCTCTCTCTCCTCTGCTTCCAGCTTCACTGAAAAAGGAAATAATGGAATCGTAGAAATTAGAATTGGGGAAGATGGGCTCGTGTCGTCAGCCAGTGCAGAGTTCCTCTCTGTGGTATAGTCTTCAGTGCTTTGTCTGGTTTTCAGTGCAGTGAGCGCTGAAATTACAATTACACCATTTCCTTTAGGAGGAAACTATTCCAAATATGAATAGGTTTCCATGTTAAGAATTTTCTCCCCTACCCCCTTGATAATACTGAAAGCTATAGGAAAATGTATATCCAATCTTTCTATATTAGATCAATATTTTTATTCCATTAAACTTGTCTCTGAGGGGCAAGATACATCATCTTTTGCCAGATTTCTGTATCAGATTGTCACTCTGTGGATTTTTGTTTCATAAAGCTTTAGAATTACAATGCCTAGTCAATTATAGTTAAATGCATTTTCACAGCCGGCCAGAAAAACATTAGCACTAATCAAAAACATCGCACCAACAGGGATTCCCAAAGAGATTTTTTTTGTTTTGTTTTATGAGAATGTTCTCTCAGCTAGAAACATCAAAAGACAACCATGAACGTGATCTGCTAAAATATGAGAAAAAGAATTTTTGCTCTAGCTGCATTGAGGTCTGTCTTTCTTGCAGATGACAGTTGATGCAAAATTTTTGCATTTAAGCTAATATCGATACTCGGCAGGGGAGGTCACTCATGACAGCTCTAATGCTCTAATAATGGCCTGCTACCATCCTCTGTCTTCGGCTTCACATACGCACATTGTTTCATTTCAGTTTCCTGGTTCCTGCTGCATTTTTCAAATTCACGATGAAATTAGATACTGGGGGCTAATTGCTCAGTACCTTTCCATTTTTCCTGTTGGAAAGTGGAAACACTCCCCCGTAGGATCTCGCCCAGCCACTGGATGACTGCGCTGTGTTTCAGTCACGAGCGAGAACAGGCGACAAAGCTGGGACTCGGACTGTGTGGAACGCTCTGTTTGCAGTGATGACTGTTTTCTTTCATAAATATCCCTTGTTTAACATGCACATCATATCAACATGTCATGGCATCCCTTTCTTAGAGCACTTTTGCTGAGCGCAGAACCTGGGATGGCTGCAGCCGCGGCAGGAGGCGTCTCTGAGGATCCCATGCTTTGCTGTGCCGCAGCTGCCGCAGGACCTGGCCTTCGCGTCCGCCGGGGTTTGCCAGCTATCGGAATGGCCCCGTGGACGCTTTTTAAGGGAATGCTCCAGTATCTGGGGTGTGGGAGGCTGCAGTTGACTGAATATAAAATCTTAAAAGTTCTAAGACTGGACTATTGTTCAGATATAAAACCTCTGAGCAGAACAAATTGACATCATCTGCTACCTCTGAATGGCAGCTAGACACAAACATTACTTTGTAATTACGGTATTTCTTTTAAATGGAAACATTGACAACATTCCAATTTTTCCCCGTTAAAACCTAGCATCCCTGATTTCTTCTCCCTACCTACCTCCTCTTCAGGCTTTTTTCTTTTCTTTTTTTGGCCTAGAGTTATTACATGGAAGCCTGATAAATGGATACTATGAATGAATGTTTTCCAAGCATTGTAGGAACTATTAAGAAAGTGGTTTTCCTTCTTCCCCTTTTTCCTTCCCACACTCCTCCCCCTCCCACCCCACAACTAATAGCACACAAATAGCACTTCATGTAATTTTGGCTACTCTCCACTATTCCAGGCAGACTTCAGGAAATCTCTTGATTTATAGTTGGGGCATCCAAAGGCAGCATGCTGCCTGCTTCCTTCAGGGATGCCTATTGGTGACATTTAGTAAGTTTGAGGTGCAGTATTTCAAATAGGCAATATCCATATTTTAGTCAGATAACTTTATGTTTATACTTATAAATTGATTTAGTAATGAAATAAGCTCCTTTCATGATGCTTGCTGGCTTTAGGGTCTTTGTTATGGCATACTCAGACTGTTCCTGAAGTTTAGTTTACCAAAGCAGAGCCAAAGTTTTCTGTCCATATTCCCATAAGCAGTCCAATTGAATTCAATAGGGCTATTCACATTAATAGGTAAAGCAGGGTTTGGGACCCGGTTCAGAAAAACCATCGAGCATGTGCTTAAGGCCTGCCGTCCTTTGGTTCCCCACTGCTGCTGTTGGCTTCTCTAGGAATATCAATTCTCAAACGCTCTCTTAGGTTGTTGGTCAGTGGAGTCGTGTATCTGGTCTCCTGCAGATGGGGGGCTTGGAAAGGGTGTTCAGGCCAAATGTAAGGCTACAGCTGAGTGATTCGCCCTTGTACTTGGTTTTTGTCTTCCTCTGTGGATTGGTGACGCTTCACTGGTAACAGTCATCAGACGAATTCCCTGCTTTTGTAGGGTTTGCAGATGTTAGCAGTGTGCTTGGGTTTTCCTGCTCTCTCTTTTAGTACTAGTCCTTTAAAAGGACAAGTTGGTTCTTGGACATGGGGGGCTGCTCTGTAGCTTGTGGCATAGGAAGAGACTTGGGATTGCTGTTATTTGACTTATGTAAGCTTAATATATGTTCCTTTACAGTGAGGGATACAATTGTCATAGTTGGTCCCCTCACATCCTGGTTACACTTTTCAGTATTAAAATACAGTCAGGAAAAACAATCTGAGATGGCATTGTGATAGATGCTCAGAGAGCTGTAGCAGGAAAAAAAAAATCTATGCCTCAAGTAAGACAGGGTGAAAAAAAGAAAAGCAACATTACTATCCAATAAGGCAACTCTTCATCTCTCGCTCCTGTTCCCATCCTTCAAGGTCCAGGATTCTGACTGGGTTTCCAAGTGGGATATTTGTGTGAAAGCATTTTGGCCATCCTACAGTATTAAAGAGTCCTTTGAACATTTCAAAATCATGCAGGTACAAAAGTACCTTCTCTGGCTTGCTTAGTTATTAGGAATTTGAGACTTGTAATGCACTGCTAATACAGTCTCATTAGGTAACACTTACAGAACGTGCCTAATCCTTGACTAAATCTACTGATGTCTCTGACACAAAAGTTATTTGGAGAGGAAAAAAATCTGCAAGTTAATTGTGTGCCCTACAGAAAGGATTCCTTTTGCACAGTGCACAAGGATCCCTTCAGATCGCTGTGGATCATAGGAGGATCAGAACCAGGAATTTATGTTTCATTGTAATTATTTAGGTGTCTGTCTTTAAGAGATTTGCATTCACCTTGCGATATGTTCAAGAGAAGTAGAGAGTAACTGAAATACATTTTAAAGGAACAATTGCTCATCTTGTGCCAGAGTGGGAAATCTGTCAAAGCTTGCTGTTTTCTTTAAATGAATGGGAGAGAAACCCTTTAATATTCTCAAGTGCTTTCTACTATTTTTGAAGAAATTTTTTTTTCCCTTGTGTTTCAATTGTTGTTAGGACAAAAATGAGCAGAGGTCTGCAAGGAAGTCTTGAAAGCATCTTCCTTCAACTTCCTTTGGTTTTTTGGGTTTTTTTTTTTTTTTAAATCTTACATTTGTTTTCTATGAGGAAAATGTCCTTATGTGTTTAAAAAAAAAAAAAGTATTCCCTACAGTTTCTGTTTTCTTCACGTTTGAATTGTTCTTTTAAACAAATTGAAAACATGTTTCAAGATGCTGAATTTCAAGCTCTGGTTTGGTGTTTTGTTGGGGTTTTTTTGTTTGGTTTTGGTTTTTAGTTCTGGGTTTGAAAAGCTACATTGAAGGTCAATATTTGTGGTGTTGCATTCTGATGTGGCATGTATGTTTTAGTTCTGCTTATGTATTACCTCCTTCTACTCCACTTTTTTGCTTTAGCCAAACTACATATCCTATTCTGCCCAGGCCCCTCCACTTTAGATACCTTTTCTTCTCAGGTTTGTGGAAGGTACCTTTGCACCTTGAAAGCTCTGATTTTGACCCTAATCCTTGCAAGTGTTTCTGTCCTAACAGTACTTGGTGCCACCAAGACTGGCATTGAACCAAGACTGTCCTTTAAAACCTCCAGGTACTCAAAGTGGGCATCAGTGCACGGACGTTCTGTAAAGTTTAGATGGCTCACTCTGCTGCTCGCTATGTAATTTTTGTCCCTCTGTCCTGCATTAGATCATGGGTGGCATCTACCGCTTTGTGGACCTAAGTGCTACCTAAGAAGCACCAGGTAAAATATGAAGGAACTTGTTGACAGTTGCAACTTTATAATTTCCAATGCTGCGTTGCTAGGTTCATATGTTAAAAGCGTTTCAGAAAATGACCTTGCTGATATACCATGATGGAACATGGCAGAGATTTACCAGTTTAGCACTGTACTTAATTCAAGCTCACTTTCATTGGGGACCTGTAAAATCTTTCCATAGGAAATGCTAGAATAAGTAAGACTTCAGTTTGGGCTCTCCTTCATGTGAGACAGGACTGTCATTGTTGTGTTTGGAAGGAGTTTCTCATGACATCTGCTTTTGAGCTGGTCTAGTCTGGGCTGCACGAGAAAGGTGTTTGCAGAAGGCAGACAGATTGTTTATGGCAGAGAAAGAGAGGTGTCATTAAAAGTAAAAAGAGATGTTTTTTAGACTTTCCTATCCAATGTCTTGCGATAAATGAAATGCTAATTGAAAGATGCAGCTGGATCTCACCTGAATTCCTGCAGTCCCAAGCTTAGGCAATGGCTTATGACCTGGGATCAGGGTGTTCTGCTCTCATTTGAAGTAGATTTATTTACTCTGGCAGTGTTGATCCAGAGTTTTAGTCCATTTTACAGATTGGACAGGTGACCTGTGAAGTTCACTTCTAGAGATGTTCTAGTTTTCTCATCTCTAAACAGGGGAAGCACCTATCTCTATGTAAAGTGCCTGAAGGCAAACACAGCCTTGGCTCTGCTAAGTGCTTTTTTTAGAAGGTTCTCAACTTCAGGTAACATAAAGCTTTGTACTCTGAAAGCATTATTACGAATTAGGCCAAACTGTGGCATCCTTGGACAATTCTGGGACACCAGCTCCCACTGAGAGCAGCGGGGATTTACCTGCTTCAAGAAGTATTTGGAATTCTGCCCAGAGTTAAGAACATTTTTATTAGTTTAGACTTGTTTTTGAAGGGAAAAAGGTATAACTGCACCCACAGGTATCTTTTAGAGCTTTTAGCTCTTTTGGGAATGTAGCTTCAGGTTTCCCACCAATTTGAAAATAGGTGGGAAACCTATCAATACATCAATAGGTTTATCAATAGGTGATAGTTCTTTCTCCTATTGTAATATATTTCTCCTTAATTGCTTCTTTTCTCCTTTACCATTAATTCTTCTATTTTAAATGGAAAAAAATCCCACATTAGCTGTGAAACAAATGAGTTAATCTTTTTCCACAACATTCAGATATTTTGTGTATCTGCTTTACTTCTTCCTGGATTCTGACAACAGGTAAAGCTTCTCCCAAGAATAAAATAAACCATGCTCACAGAGTTCTAGAAATAAGAAAGTTTTTTAATTAAGTCTTGCAGTCCTGAAGTGAGCAAAACTCCTGACAGTTGTGCTCCCAAAAACATGATGTGAAGAAACCGTGTTAAATTTTTTTTTTTAGAGAAATTTGAAGAGGAAAATTTAATGAAGAAAGAATGCAGGACAAGCTCCAAAGACTCTGTTCCTGCAGCCTCTTTGCAGAGCTGTGTGGGACTGGGGCCTTTGTCTATTGAAAAAAATGGACCAAATAGCCCCTTCTCCTATCCCACTCCTCCCACGGCTTCAGCTAAATTCTCGGATCGTGAGGGCATGTAGGGAACAGCTGCTTATGATCTCTTCACAAGTGCTGGGTCATTGGTAAACAACCATCCCTCCACCCTCTCGGAGAAAAAAAATTATACAAAAAATGTATTCATTTTCCTGATGATGAAGAGTAATGAAGAGCACGTGCATGCTGCACTAAGAGAGAGAAAAAAAATGACAAATTAAATCATGTCTCATTTGACAACCCTTTAAGTGTAACAGATCTGCACTTGTGCTGTCTGACAGGCATGATTGATACCACGGAGCACTCGTCAATTTTTAAACACACAGACTGAACAAAGAGCCACTTCATCCTGGTTCTTGTAGTTTACAGGCAGCCCAGTGCTACGCAGGGTAAGCACCCCTTCATGCGGTGGTGTTTTACTTGGCAATACACTGCATCTCACTGTTTGGACAACTATATTTATTTTTATGATCCTTAAAATATTGTAACCCAGTCAACTCAACAGTCATTTAAGGTAATTTCTGGTCTGAACAGCATCTATTTTCTAGACAACTTTACAATAATATATGTTTGCTGTGGGCCAAATTCTTTGTGGAGGTACCTCTGTTTCTGTGCTGTATTCATAGCTGTTAACTGGGAGAGAGTCACAGTATCCAGTAATTTCTAATAGCTTGAAATCTAAACCTCCTAGATGTTTTTGACTATGCCATTTATAGATGATATTTGCCATGGCAGAACAATAAGCTTTTCTTTACTTTTTATTTGTGTACAAACAAACCCACACATGAGCTATTTTAGATTACTTTTTGGGGGAAAAACTTGGTCTAAGACAGACTGAAAATTTCAGTCTAAACAGTTCAAGGTGGTAAATGCAAAAAAGTAAAAAGACTCAGAGCCTTTAATTATCAGTGTTTTGCTGCTGCACCACAGGAACAGTTACTATGGGTCTTTTAAATGTACCAGTAGGAGTTGGAGGATAATGCTCTGTTGAATTTTACATTTCCTTCTGAAAAGCTATAAACACCTACACCCGGTATCTTTCATCCTGAAACGGCTATGCAACGTTGTGGGGATGTTTTATGCAGGAAGACTCATCCGTCACTGACATTCATACACCTCCATGGCAGGACTTGTCTGCTACACGATATCAAAAATGGCTCGGCAGTTCAGAGCAGCCAGCGAAGAATTTGTTATGGCACAGAAGCGGAAGGGAGAGCCTGTGCAAGAGCTCTGTATATAGACTAGAACGTAGGTGATCCTGTGGAAGGAGACAGAGTAGCGTAATAGCTTTGATTTTGAAGGACGTAACTGTGCTTTGGATTGGTTAATTTAGTGAAGCAACGTCCCATCCTAATCTGGACAAGTTGCTCTGACACCACAGGAAACAGTGATGGTCTCTCTCATCTCTAGATGTCCTTGACTCATGTTTTTTATGTTTCCATGAAATTATTTATTAGCAGGGAAAAAGAATCAGCACAGCTTTTAGTGGGTGTTGTGAACTAAACCCGTGGTCTCTGTAAATCCAAGACCCTCTTTAGACTGGGGTTTAGGAGATGCTTACACACATATCAGCCGTGTCTGCACAGGGATGAATTCTGTCATCTAGGCTTTCATTTTGTGTATCTTTACTACTTGTCCTGGGCCCTTTAACTCCATTAAGGGTAGATGCACAACTCTGTTTATTTAGGCCTTTTTAATCTGACAGTTCCAATCAAGCTAATTCATCCGAGAGAGACCAACCATCCTTTTATTTATTTTAAACTATTTTACCAAGGTAACCCAATCCAGACCATCTCCATATCTTGTTTACAAGAGCAGCCTTGGTGACAACATCTGTCCTGTGTAAAATGTCAAAAAAAACCCCCCAAAAACCCAAACAACCTAGCAAAAATCAGAGGTATCAGAATTGTTATTCAGACACGCATGCCAAAATGAGCTGCTGATATCATTGTGCTGTTCAGAGAAGAAGAAAGGAGGTATCAGAGCTGTGGTGTCAGAGCCCGTGTCAGCTGGGAATCAGGCCACGCTATGCTCAGCGGAGTTTGTTAAATGCTGCGAGTGGTGGTGGTTCCTACCCTGCAACCTCTGGCAGGAAGCGGTAGACTGATGGTGAGATGTAAAATTGCTAAGCGTCTTGCAGTAGGCTGTACCTTTTGTCTTTCTCTCTTTCTTTGTAGGTTTTATGTATATTTTCAAAAGTAATAGAAATATCATCAACTTGTCTCCTACACAGAATGGAACTCTCTGACAGGTGACTTCAAAATCAATACTATGCACAGGTAGGAGGGAACCTGTGGAAGAAATGGTTGTTTCATGCTCGTAAAATTGAATTGTTAATGAGGCAATAGGAGAGTCTTTTCCCGATGTAACTGATCGGATACATCAGCAAGAGAAGGTTAAAGGAAGGAAAAACGCTGTAAAATTCAGTCTTTGGGCCCTCTAATATCTGAATGGTCAGAAAGGGGTTTGCGCCATGCTTGTGATTGTTTGCGTTTTAAGCTACTCATAAATTGTGAACTGCACTAAGGGGATTTCACGCCTTCCTGGTGAAAACTACTTATTTTAAATGATGATATAAAGTAGCTTTTGCCATCCGATAAATGAGGGAAAGTCCAATATAGTTCCATTATAAGAGGTTAACTTAAACTACAATGATAATTGCAGCAGGACATTTAAAAATACAGCAGTAGTTTAAATGAGAGCGCCGGCTGTAAGGCTGACGATGCTTTGGTCCACAGAAGTGGAGGAAAGCTGAGCAGCTCCCATTGCTGAGATGCTTTGGCAGTATTCGATGGCTTGTCTTGATCCTTGCTGATCCCTGAAAGCTCTTGTATTTCAGGAAGAGGTGGAAGCCTGTGGAATTTATTTGTCACTTGAGCTAGTGATGACCATTAGGAATGAAACCTACGTAGACCGTTACTACTTGCCGTTGTGTTGTGGGTTCTTGGCTAAATTCACTGCTGCACGATGTGTGCTTTGAAGTGAACTATCGACAGACTGCAGAATAATGGTTTCTGCATGTGCACAGACAGGTAGTACAGCGTGGATGGCAGTAGCCCACGCTGCCTTTCTCTGCGTTCCTTGGCTCAGATTTGACCTGGTGGGGCAATTTCCGCTGTACCTGAGAAGAGAACAGACCCTGTGGGTAGACTGAGCAGAAATTTTGTGTTCCTGTATTTTGTGGAATTCCAACACATCCCCAAGCCAAGCAATAATGAAATAATTATTTTGTAAATCAAAATTAAAATACCTATTTTGATCAAAAAAACATTTCTTACAGGAAAAAATTTTCACGTGAATGTTCTATATTTGACAAATATCCCTTTGCTACTAAAACCGCAAAAAAAGGATGTTAGAGGAAAAATTACCCCACTGATCCTTCAAATTTCAACCAAACCTGCCAGAAATAAATCTAATGAAACACGCTGTGTACGTGTTATAGAAGTCAAGCAAACATACCTGAGAAAGCTCCTTAAATGTATTATGACTGAGACTTGCTATACCCATAAATGAGCCACATCTGCTCTTGGTATTACACTCGCATCCATGTGAAAGAAAAGATTAAAACAAGATACCAACATAAAAATAGATTGATACAGGAGAAGTGAGCGGGAACTCCTGGAAGGAGATTGTTAGATAGTGTCTGCTTGGAATAAGTCCAAACCCAATTGCAGCACAGAGAAATTGGCTCTCTGTTGTACCATGTTTTCTGTAATGCAAACCAGTGTGTGTGTGGGGAGGGGGGGTATGTGATTGTCATTATGAAAAGCTTTTGCCAGCACGGTAGCCGAGACACCAGGGGATAATGCATTACACACTGATGCTTTCCAGGACATTGATTCTAAGGCGGTTGTGGTGGGTTGTTTCTATCAGAGGATGCGAGTTTCTGAACCACAGGTTCCCACGGGGTGTTATCTTGGCAGTTAAGATCCTTCCAGTCTTGCTTCGGAGAAATGCCTCCACCTTCCTGCAGTCTTCAGGTTTTACCTAGCACCGCTGCGTTTTGAGGTTGGAGGCAGGGGATTTGTATTTCAGACAATGGACAGAACAATTGGGCAAGCAACCCCCTGTTTCTGTTACAGCGTAATCCCCCCTGGGAGAAAGGCTCCCCTGTTACTTCAAACCATGGCATGTTAGAACACCCTGCTGAGAGGGCGATGTGCCACCTCTCAATCCCTGCTCAGATCGCCGGCTGCTTTGCTGGCAAAAGCTTTTCACTGCTTGACAGGCTCAGTCGCGAGGGCTCTGGCCAGGATTTGGCTGGGGAACCACTGCTGAAGCTCAGGTACCAGGTGATGGGGCGGATGATCCTGAGATGAGAGAGCATACCCAGAGCTGTGTTACCAGCCGTGGCATTTTGGGGATCCACTAGCAATATAGGGGCCTTTGATCACTTGTGGCCAGCAAGGAAATCCTGGAACGTTGGCTTTGCGCTGAGTAGTGGCAAGATCAACAATTGAGCTGAAAATTGAGTAGTCATGTGTTGCTAAACCCTTACCTTCTGTAGTTTCAAATTAATGCAATAAATTTTGCTTCCTGTCCTCAACTAGTTTGCTGTGTGCTGCTAGACACTGCCACATTCCACTTCGGAGGTAGCAGGTGCTGATTGTTGGGAAACTTGATCCATGTATCAATTGTAACACATCTTAAAAAATTTAACTTACAAAAATATAAAAGGGAGTCTGCAGAATGAGATTTTCTTCCTTCAGACCTGGAAAACCTGGTGGTGTCTGTGGTTTTGTAAAACCTCTCATACTTTATTTATTTTTATTCCTCTGCTAGCCCTTGGGTACAGATTACTTTCAAACAAGCTGGTTTACTGTTTGCATAACACAGGCTTAAATTCAGTTAGAAATAGATCATTTTTCAACTAAAATTCCCCAGAAAATAATTACAAGTATTTGGGAGTGTTGGGGAACACATCAGAAAACTTTCTTGTTAAGGTCTGGTGACACCTGGCAATTAAAAATAAAAATCCATTTCTCGATCCAGACCTTCCTCTCTCTCCTTGGGGACAAATTAAACTGAACTGCAGAAGTTTCAAACATACTTCTAAATCCAGCATCGTTTGCTTCTGGGTAGATTCTACATTCTGCAAATTATTTCTTCCTGGGAAAGTGTCTCAGATTCATATTAATGAGGATTCCATGTTTGTGGTTAGGAGAAATTTAGTCTTGTGGCTTAAGCAGCCTCAGGACTCTCATTAAGTGCAAGAGGTTAATAATCTAAACTAGCAGTTAACTAGCTATGGTCAGCAGAGCCTTATTGCTTTTGGCTCTCGCTAGCTAAGCTGGTCCCTTGTCCTTTGCAGTGCTAGAGATGCAGGTGAAAACAAGGAGACCGAACAAGGCTAGCTGCAGATGAACCATTTCTAATTTTAGCACCGGGGGAGATGTTATGAGTGGAAATTAGATACTGATGGAAAAACTAGTCTGCACGTGTGTGACTGTAAGAGGACATGGATTTTCTATGAGTAGGTGAGCTCTTCATTCAGGTACAGTTTGTGCTCTGGTAGTTTGAGATGCTTGTCCAGCCAAGCGTGTGCACAGACAGCTTGGGCGAAACCCTCTCTTTCGTTGTGGGAACAAACAGTCACTTCTTTGCAGCACGAGACAAATATGCCGAACTCCCAGCTGTGCTTGACTTGCAATGCTATGCAGAGTCATTTCTCGTAGCAGGTGTTCAGCATGTCGGAGCCTCTCTTAACTGGACATCCACTGAAAGAAATCATAGAATTACAGAACACTGGTTGGAATGGATCTCTGGAGGTTGTCTATTCTCACCTGTTGTTGAAGCTGGTCTAGTTTCAGAACTAAAGACTCCAGAACCTATCTGGGCAACCTATTCTAGTATTTGACTACCCTCATGGTAAAGAAAGGTTTTCTTTATCTGTTTGGAATTTTCCATCTTCCAACTTGTCTGTTGTGCCCATCCTATTGCCGTGCACCTCCAAAAAGAGCCTGGCCATATCTTCTCTATCCTCTGATCGGGGAGTTGTGATCAGCAATGAGGTCTCCCTTTGGCTTTCTCTTTATGCTGAACAGACTCACCTCTCTTAGGTTCTCCCTGCAAGCCTTGTGCTCCAGCCCTGTCATCTTGGTGGCCTGTGGCTGGCATTGCTCCAGTCTGTCAATGTGTTTCCTACACTGGTGAGCCCCAAACTGGACACAGTGCTCAAGATGCAATAGGAATAGAGGGAAATGATCATTTTCCTGGACCTGCTGGCTGCACTCTTACTAGTACAGCCTGGGATATGGTTCACCTGACCATCAGCAGGATTAAGTTGCTTTGTGGGTCAAGAGCTTGAAAGAAACAGTACAGGTATTCCTGACATTGAAGAATTGCTGCAGAAATTAGAGGGCAGTCACAAATTAGCTCTATCCTTCTACAGCCAGTGGAAACTTTAGTTTTAATTGCACAGACCGCAAGCAAATTAAAAAGAAGTAACCAAATCCGTTATCAGGCTGGCTTTCTACAGTGTCCTGACAGGTCGCAGAGGCCTCTGCAGAGAAGAGATTTGGCTGGCTTCTGCCACGTCCTCTCTGCCTAAGTTTAAAAAGGTAAAAAAAATTCTAATCTGTAAGTGATCTTTGTGCAGTTAGGGAGCAGACTGTTCCCAGTGGAAAAAAATAGGACATGATCAGATATCTTAAAATTACACCCCCTTTCCTTTCTGATGTGTTTTATTTCAAGGATACAATTTCTTTTAGCGTGATGGATTTATTTTCTGGCATTTTGGAAAAAGAGGTCCCAAAATATCCAGAAAAATAAATTCCATTTATTTGCACTAAAGCTGGTCTCAGAACAAGCATCCAAGATGTCATCTAGAAATCCAAAACATTATTCTGAAGAATCAAACAGAAGCAGGATCTGCCTGAATAGATGTATCTGAAAGAACAGGTCTCTCGTGTGCTGTCCATCTCACGTTAACATCAGCTTACAGCACTGAAGCATGCTCTCAATTTCCTTTCAGGGGAGATGCCTGCTGCAAAAGAGGAAAGAAGTTCATTACCTATTATTTTTGTAAGAGGCAGCAATGCTTTTGCTCTCTGCAGTTCGTAAGGGACCATGGGCTCTAGGATGACGGGGCTCCTCCCTGCTTTGTCAAGAGGCAGCTAAAGTTTGGTTAGAGCGGGGGAAGCTTCGGTTGCTGGGCACAGAAAGTAGAAGTGCTCTAAATGCATGGGAGCCCCCAAGTTAATGCAGTTTGGGTCTCTTTCTGAAGCCTCTCTCACGTCAGGAAAGCCGTCTCGGCACTAGCGGTTCCCCTTGGGAAGAAGTGCCTGGGACTCCAGCCTAGCCATACATCTCTGTCAAAATCTCTATGAATAAATTAACCTTTCTAAAGATTAGTGCACCCTAATACCTCCGGGTTTTTTTCCTTGTTTTTTAACAGAACAAATGCTAAAAATGCCTTGACAGACCTTGCTAGGTTTTGTGCTGTGGATCATCTACAAAGGATTATGCTGCGAGTGGTGTTAAAGGCACAGCCATGTGGTTATGGCGAGTGCGGACTTATCTCCTCCTTTGGAGAAGGGCTTTAGTGTATGGCAAAACATACAGTTCTGAGTAGGAAATCCTCGTTAGGGCGGATAATAAAAAAGCTAATGGAAACTCATGCTTTTCCTTTTAAAACACCTTGAATTCAGCCACCTCCCAACGCTTCACAACTCTTAGTTCACCAGAGCGAAGACATTGCCTGGCTCAAGCAACTTTGAAGATTTTGGCAGCTGCACTCGACACTCGGATAGCTAAAACCCTGGTTGCCAAATGTATCTGAGAAACAACGGACCCGGTGTCAGCAGCCCAGTGGGCCCTTGTCCTGAAGGCTTTTGCCTGCTTCTCTTCTTGACTCAAGCCCTTATTTTGGTAGAACAGGCTGTGGGGAGGTCAGGTATCTGTTGCTCTATTCTCTTGCCATTGAATTGATCTGATCCTTTCCAGGCGGCTGGGGGTGGGGGGGGCCATTCCAAAGATGGTAGGGAGTGTTTTGATTTTTGATCCTTTTGAGATGAATTATGGGGAGGAAGCTGTCTGCTATCAGAGGAATTAGTCAAATTCCTTGTCAGATGTGCAATCCCATTAAAAATGCATTATCTGTTTTCAAAGCTTAAGTATGGGTGTTGGTTGAGAGTCTTTAAAATATTATTGTAAACTTTCACTGAGAAAAAGTATTCCTGAGTCTTTCATGAAAGCTAATCCCACTTCAACTACCATAAACCATCAACTTCTGGGGTGGCCTTCCCGAGCAATACTGGGCAAGAGCATGCAATTATTCTGGGAAAATCCCCCTGGAAGATGCATACACTTGTTTTATGATGTTGCTAGCAGCTCTCGGCATTCCACTATTTGTTCTGATAGTGATTCTGTGTCTGTGTGCCTCTTCAAATTCTCCCTTTGCTTTTCTCTCTGGTATCTAGAGTTAAAATAACTATCTGAATCCAGGTCTGGATGTGTCCTAAATGAGATACCTAACTCTGGCTCCTGCAAAGACTAAATTCAGAACACGTACGTGTCTATGCTCATAACTTGAATATCTTAAAAGTCGACGGAAGCAATCTCGGTCAAAGCTTTGAAGTATGTATCTGTGAAGGGAAGCCACAGTTTTTTCTGTGAAGGGTTAACAGGGTATCCTGGAGCATGCAATATCACTCATGCTTTCGCACACATTCCTTGGAATTTTTTTAATAAACATATAATGGTGGCATGTAAACTTCTCTTTTTAAAAGTAACTAATAGTTGCTGAATCACAGACTCTTCCTAGTTTTTCTTATTTTTGACATGTAGCTAGGATTTCCAGGAAAAGCACATAGATTTCTGATGCCTTTCACTGACATTCACAAACATAAAGTTACTCCAGCTGGGTTTATAGTAGCTACGGCAGATCATAAATGGTGCTCTCTGGCCAGCTGAACACTACTCCATATGTTATTTGCCTGGACCTTTGCTCATTTGAGTTGTTAGTGTCTTAGAACAATGGTATTTCCACCATTCCTATTTGTGGTCCCACAGTTCAACTCAAACTTTCTTATACTAAGCAGTTAGTGTAAAGTTAGTGAAAAACTTCCCATTGGCGCAAGATGGGATCGTTTATGAATAGCCAATCTGCTTTGCTCGGTAATGCATTATAAATGTCAGAAAAAAATGCTCTTGTTCTGTATGGTCTCTTTAATACCTTTGTCACTGCATCATCTGAGCACCACTGGAATAGCTAAGAATCTGCTAATCAGTCTATAAAATAAAGCTATGTGTTTCAGTGATAAAGAGTAGGGTGGGCACCTCCTTAAAGGAAGGAAACAGCCTTGGCTGGCGAGGGATTCTTGCTAGGGCTGTGCCAGCACCGAGGGACATGTTTCATGCTACGTTGTTTTTCTGTTCCATGAGAGGAGCTGGCAGAAAAAGGCGAATTCCTCAGGTCTGGCTGTACGCTCTGGCACCAGGCAGTAACCGTGTTTCCTGCCCGGTTCTCTGGCAAGTGTGTTCGTTCCTGTAACAGCTCCCGTCCTCTCTGTCTCTGCAGGCAAAAGACACGCAGCTTGGTGCTTATCTCTGGAAAGGCCAATAAAGTTATAGGTTCAAATCACGGTTAGGCATTGCTGTCAGTCCACCTGTTGAAATATTTTTCAGACAAAGTATGAAAGGAGTACGTATGCATCGTAGGTATTTGGGATAATGTGTTATGTTTGAAGGCTTTTAAGGTGCTTTGAATTTATTTTGATGGTGGCTGAACTCCCAAGAGATCATATTGGGACCTGCAAACAAATGCCACAGAATGAAATGAATTGTGTGGGAAGGTGGACACCAGCTTTGCTCTTTCTTTAGCCAATGAATAGAAAAAAATCAGCCCAAAATTTTGTGGCTGAGAGTTTAAAGAATTTCCCTCTCTTCTGCCTAATAAATGAAAGAGCATCAGCAAATATTCTCATGTTCCCTTCCAGGTTTGGTAAGCAGTGAATCTTGAGCACCTAAGCTGGTCTTTACCTTGCAAAATTTCTACTCCTCTTTGCTGTCTCGAATCGGTGGAGTTCACATTGCCACAAACCTCAGAGACAGAACCCTGCCTGACACTGTCTACACAACTTTGTAACCAGATAAAGCTACAAAAAAAAAAGACATTTCCTTGTATTCTAACTCTACTATGTACTCACAAAAGATAGTCAAACCGGTAGGAGTACTTCAAATCTCTTCCTAACAATTTTCATCATAGCAGAGGACACATGGTCCTCAGGTCTCCAGCAGCCCTGTGAGTCTATGTACCCTGCAAGGCAGCTGCAAGGCAACTTATTTTAATGCTGTAAAGCAGAGATGGTGGCACTTTAATGTTCCTTTGCTAGAAATAGGTTTATCTCAAAATTTTATGTTATTTCAACAAAGTGGAGTGTTTACCATAAATAGCAGGGCCTGCAGAAAGCCTGTTGCAAGGCTCTTCCTACTGTGAAGCAGCAGTACCTCAAGCCTGAAACAATTTAGGAAGGCATTGGCCATCTGATTTTAATATTAACAAGTGGAGCGAATTTGTGAGTGGGTTGTTGGCCAGTTTCATAGTGAGGGGCACCTGCAATCGATCAACACGGCTCATACAACAAGGTGTCAATGCGCAGGCAGAATAATAACAAGAATTTGGTGTGTACAGGGATCACTCAGCTGGTGGGGAGGTGTTAACATGCAGGAGAAAAGGAGACATTATGGTGAAACATTGCTATTTGTTGGTTAGTTAGCAACCACATAATTCTCAGAGACGTGAAAGAAGCAGGGCGAGAGATTAAATGCGGCACGGTGGGTAAGGTATGGTACACCTATGGCTTCTGCTGCTAGCTGGAGTAAGAGGTAAAGCTGACGGTGGCAAAAAGTGATTTAAATGCAAGCCCTCTTTAAAGGGGCATTACAGTTGAGACCCCATCCAAAGGTTGGCGAGATGACCTGAGTACCAGGCTCCTTCTCCTTGGAAAGCTCAGGTGGCCTGCTGCCCAGCCCTCGGGAGCATTACGTGGTGGCTAACACGGTTCAAGGAAACCTGTCATTGCAGCGACTCCGCTTTGAACGTGAGCGTGCTCTGCTGTGGTAGGGTAGAGCTGGGACAGAGCTCCTGATTTGGCTTGTTCTCCAAGTGCATTCCCTTGCTGAGGCTTTCCCTGGGAACTAAGCCTGCCTCTCCCATGCTGACCCTTGGGGTGGGCAGTGCCTAACGCCCAGCTTTTCACTGCCCAAGTTCCTCTGCGGAGCCAACGCGTGGGTGCCGCAGGGAAGTGTACCAGGGCCTTGGCTCCTCTGGGACACAGTGTTTTCACAACTACAAATAACACCGCGGCAAATGCTGGAACACGGATCCATTCTATGGCCACTGGCTTGGCTTTCACAGGACACGGCAAAGGAGATGGGAATCGGCATTGTGTCTGCCAAAGAGCAGATGCACAACAAAGAACAGTCACCACTGGAAAAAGTTTTGAAAATGCAAGAGGAGTGAATCTCTTAGCACTGTGCAAAACAGAGTGGACTCTTTAGAAGTTGCTCTAAAACTTGTGCTCCTTAGGAAGCATCCTTCCCAGCTGTGTCCTGAGCTATTACTTACATTTTTTTGCAGGGATGTAATTTCTTGCCTTACTTCATAGATTTCTCCCTTCTCACAACATCCTGAAGGCGATACCAGCGTGTTATGTTCTTTCTATTGCGTGCCAACTTCAAGTATGTATTTTCATTTATCTGAACAGGCATACAGCTACAGTGACATGATCCAGAATTAGAAAAATATGGACTGTCACAAAAGTGTAGGCCTTTGTTTGAAGGAACACAGTTCACCTCCTGATCTCACCTTCCCCTCTGACAGATGTCTGGAGCTGCTGTGTCCTGCTTGAGTTACTTTGTCTCTGTTTGCCTTTACCTCTCTTTATTTCTGTATTGCTTAGCTAGTCTTGATTTAGCAGAACATGTATACTCTAATTCAGGTGGTTCATAGATGCTATTGGCAACATGTGCTAGCTTTATTGTGTTAATGGCATGCTTTTCTGCACATCTGAAATAACACCAATCTTCTTTCTCCCTCCAAATGAAAAAAACCTGAGCCTGCATTCTGTTTTGCCAGTCGCTGTTTCCTGTCACTTGCAATGGCCTCTTCCCAGGAGGTAAGAAAATAACCTTGCGTACTTTTTACCAATGGTGATCTGTTGTTTTGGCATTCTGTGAATGGCTGGTTTCAGGCGATTTTGTCAATGTCCCTTGCCAGCAACCAAGTTTTGGATGTTTGCTTTGGGAACATTTTGTGGTTGAATGGCTGTGTTCCATTCCACATGTAAACATGGGCAAAAACTCACATTTAACAGTTCTGAACCGTTGGACACTGGTCAAAGAGGCTACTCCCCTTCTCTTTAATACATTGAAATTTTGCATAAAGCACAGAACAATTTAGTAGCAGGAATGCCCAGGTCCTGCCAAACGTATGATTTTGTTTTATTTTATTTTTAAAAATGCCTAGCACAAAGATTGAGCCTTTATTTGGAAGGAGATGTCAGGAAAGCAAAACTTAATTGAATCTCAGACTGTACAATTGGAGTCATGTCTAAAAGGCAAGCTGTCTTTTCCCTCAGCGTGCACTTGTACTGGAGGCCAGTTTCCACTCTCATTTGCATGAGTTTAAACCACAGTAACTCCACTTGAGACTGTGCCAGTATGGCTTGAGATTAGTATTGGATCTTCAGCTATTTCAAGCTTTGTTTTTACTTTCTTAGTCATCAGATTGATCATAGCGATGCCAATCTGGTTACTTGCCATAGCCACGCAGAAGAGTGTGCAGCAACAGGACCTAGTGTGTGCTCAGCGCTTTTCAAAATCCAGATCAGTGTTGCTAACCGTTGCATGCTGTGCGCCGGTGGGAACAGCAGATATATGCACCCTTTAAAAAACAGTAAGCACTGTGGTGCGAGGAGCTCGTGACAGCTCTTTGCTATGGGTAACTTTATCTGTCAGGGGTTTTCTAACCATCTAGTGGAGGCATCTGCTTAGCTCTTCAGATAATGGAGCCCATCTTCAATACAGAGGCAACGGAGAGTCGCTTCTCCTGTGTTACAGGGCTGAAGCCTGCTGGCTGTACCAGGGAGCACTCTCAGCTTTCATCTTCTGCCTTCCTGGGACAGGTTCCCAGTCTGTCCATCAGGCTTTCATTACTTATGTTAAGCATTACTGCAGAGTGCTGTGTTACTTCTTGGGGGAGATGTTTGCTGTACAGAAAGCATGAAAAGCATTTGGAAAGAGAGTTCTCATTAGGTCTGACAACACAGGGTCCTGTGCACACTCAGAGGAACGCTTGAGTGGAGGAGGAGAATAAAAAGGCTTTTGTCCAGAATCAAACTCAGCCCCAGTCAAAATGGATAAGCAAGCAGATCTTTTCCTGCTTCATTTGGCTATGTGGCAGAAGATGAATATGTTGGGCCCTGTGTGTTTGGGCTACTTCATTTTATACCCTGGATCACTTGTCCAGGACCAACCCCTTAAGCATCTAACTCGCACTCTTTACACGCTCACAGAAATGCAAGTTGTACTACTTAAGTCCCTACAGGTATTTATGATAAGGTAACATCCACTGCGTAACACGAAACACCATTTCCATACCTATTTTAGCTCTAAACATGTCCTTTGGGTCTCTGAAAGTAGGGCCTTTTCTAGTAAGGGATCCAGGAATAGCATAGCCTGGCCTTTCAGGCGCTTGCAGTTTAAGGGCACCTTCTGGCTTGTTGAATGTCCCCAGTGTATTCTACCATGGGTTTTCATGCACAGCTGATGATCTCTGGTAGCACTTGTTGGTGCTCCACAGATTGTCTGATCACATGATGCTGGCATACTGCCTTATTTCCAGCTGCTAAATTGCATTCAAAGGCCATTTAAAATACTTTCCTAATAAAACTTGCCTATAAAAATAGTTACTATAGCTGCTGCAAGGATGTTCTAGGAGCTGGTCCAAAAGACAGTCCCTACTGAGATGAGATCCACCCTACTAAAAAAAGCTGAGAAATTTCAGCCGTAGCAGAATTTCAGCAGAAATTAACAGCAGCAGCAAAGTGGCAGTGGAAGTGTTAATCAAATTGTATGCTTTCTTAGTTAATGCACAGTCACTCCTGCAGCTGATGAATAAGATAGGGAGCATGGCTTGTTGGGTAGAGTTTCTAAGCTGTTTAAATATGTTACAGCTTTGCTTTTAAAGTAGAAGAGCTTGGATTAATTGAGTAAGTGGCACTTAAGAGATTGCAGGTTAGGAGGATGCAGAGTGTGACTAAATGCAGCTTGGGTGTTCGCTTTTTCCCCCCCTTTTTCAATCTGTGGTTGCACTTTCCCTATAGCTGTGGGGTTAGGACAAAGCCGATCAACTTCAGGTTTTGTTGCCCGTGAGCTCAGACATGCAGCTGTTTCAATTCTTTGATTGCAGAAGATAGCAGAACAAGCAAACCCATTGCTGATGCAAACTTTTTTTTTTTTTGGTGGTTGTTCAAAAACCCCTCTGTATCAGGTCAGTACAGGTGCTGGGACTCCCAGAAGGTGTCAGGGAGCGGGATCAGGAGCCAGGGGAGGGCTGGCAATCCATATGTACGGTGTCCCTGTGGCAGATGGTACCTGCTGAGTCTTCTTTCTGGCCAGGTATAGCCATTCCTCTGTTTGCCATTTCATGCCAGTGCCCAGCTGTGCAAGAAATACAACTTTTTAACAGTTATTTTCTCCACATGCAGAAGAAAATTTTGGAAGCTAGCATGCTTTATTCCCAGTTTGTGTGTCTTGTTTCCTTTCTCATAGACGGGAAGCGTATGTGTCTACCTCAGCCTTATCTAACCAGCTAGCTTGATGCTTTAACTTATTCTTCTGTTATCGTTAGTTCATCAAGGAAAGTCCTTCCAGGACTTTCTGACTCATGTCCTGGAAACCTCTTCTCAGTCCTTTGGCCCAGGATAGAGGCGCTTTTTTTTCTTCATATTTGGACATGCCTGGTGCATATGCCAGATACCACAAATAGCCCAATCTCTCTTCATCAGGCAGCATCTGGACTTTTTCCTTCCGTGTCATTACAGTGATAGACTTTGACCTGGATTTTCTGCTCCATAAGGGGTAAGAGCAAAAGAACGAATTGCCAGGGAGCTGGTCCTACTTCCTAGCTTGTTTCAGAACTCAGTACCTCCTTATGTTTTGCAGTGGGGAGTTAAGGGCAAACATTACAGGAACTGTTTCTCTCGAGACTTAAGCCAATACCAAGGATATAAGCAGTAGAGGAGGTGATATTTTTCAGAAGCAGAGGGGATTTTTTTCCCCCTAACAGCAGATTCCTGTATTGAACTGGGACAGTTCCTCACCATGAGCTTGCATTTCTAAATAGATTCAGGTCAGGTGTGCCCCCATCTCCAGTTGCTTTTGTCCCCAGGACCTTTCTTAAGGGGATTGTCACTTCATTGTCACAAATTTTATTGGTCTCTGCACAGATCTGTGCACATCTCCAAGGATGCCTGTAGCTCTTAAAAGCTTTCTACTGTGCTGCATTCAAAAAAATGTGGAATAGTCTGATTACGCACAGCAGCTGCTGGAGATTGAGTGTGGTTTCCCGGAAGCTATGAGTCCCTCTGGAAATAGGCTGAAAGTTTTTCTGTATTTTCTGTAGCACCCCCTTCTTGCTCTCTCTTCACTCTTTGCTCATGATTTCTTGAGAGAACAAGTTGCAACGCTTTGTTCCATGGTGAAATCAAAACTGGGACTTCTGGCTTGATGTTAATAAAATGACAGTGATGGAGCAATATGAGGTACAGGTGTTCTGTCTTTGGAATGGTCTCTGCTGTTCTGGCTGCAAGTGGAAAGTATCTCATTTGGGAATGTTAAAACATTGTTTTCCAGTGCTGGATATTGCTTTCTGTGAATTTCTTCTTTTTTTTAAACTTATCTGGCTTTAAAACATGCTAAAATTCAAATTTTTATATTGCTAATTGGACTATTTTAATGAGACCTAAGGTTGCATAAATGATTTCTAAGATGGGTTTCTTCATGCTTGTTTTTATGGGAAAGCTGTACCACAGGAAGAGATGGGGTGGTTTTTAGTGAATTCTAAGTGAAATACAAGAACTCATCTTTTCAAAGCTGTCTAAATCAGGTGTGGGCATTTAGATTGAGATTTTTCCCTCCTGTCTAACTTCTATCTGTCTTAATTTTTTTATCTGCCCTAAGTGGCATAACATAGAGGGATATCACTTATTTCATCATTGTGCATTACTAGAATATAATACTTCAGACTTTTGAGGTCATTATCTAAATGAGGGCTGCATAAGGCTGATTTGACCTAGAATATCAAAATTAGAAAATTTCAGCTTTAGTCAAGTAGTTTTGCTCCTAAAGTACTGTATGTGCTGGAAACACAGGTGAGTGATATTTGTGCAGCTGACATTTAGAGACTCTTAAGGATATGGGTTTATAAGCACCAAGCACTGAGGTGCTTATATTGACTTCAGTGATACGCAGCCTGTATGGAAATCAGACTACATATTTAGGAACCTCATTGCAGGCACATAGTTTCTTGACATTACTATAACAGTCTTTGCCAGTAGGTGGGGTTCCAATCCTGTTAAAAAAAACCTGGGGAAACCTCTATAAATGCTCACTCCTCTTGCACTTACATACACAAGCTGGCCACATCTGGAAATGTTTGATTTGATATAGTGTCGTTTTACATTGCAGAAATGAGCGTAAGCGGTTTTTTAACCCACCAAGTGAGAAATGTGATCTGGGTTTTACTACCGACCCTTTAAATAAAAAACAGATCGCTTATTAAACCATTATCTATCAAGGATATGGAGAGAGTTAGAAATATCCCAGGATCAGAATCAAAATTGAAATGGACACATTTCTGTCTACTGTCCGATCCTGACAACGTGGTCTGGTCATGCAGAAGTGCAGAGCTGAAATACCTCACAAGAGGAAAAACAAATGTGGAGAGACAGGATAAAGAAATAAGCTCATATCCTATCCCTCTATCTGTGTTTGCTTCGACCATTTCCGTTCAAGTATGGGGCATTGCTTATAGGAAATCACTGAAATGTATTATCACGTGTTGTTTGTTATCAAGATTTGGATAAAATCTTCTGTTAGGAGCTTCTTGAGCCGCAGTAGATCAGGGAACGCCAACTGGGTTCCTTGCAAAAGCCAGTGTACTCACAACTGCCTCCTCTACACAGGCAAAAGATAGTGTCTAGCAAAATAGAATTCAGAAATCCTGTGCCCTTTTGTGCTAATTCTGAATGTGCTGGTTTTTAACCCTGTGTGAATTGCAGCTGATCTATAGATCTATCCAGTTTAAAGGATGTGTACTACCTAATGCAACTAATTCATTCATGTGCTTTCACCCCATTTGATCAAACGCTGCTTCCTTGCTGATACGGGTACATCCCCCTGGCTTTGGTAGAGCTGCTCGTGTAAGCAAAACCAGAAGGATTTGACTCTCTGTGAATTATGACAGTTGGCATCTGAAATGAAACAAAGATCAGATCTGAGATGGATTTTTGCCATCATGTTGCATTTAAAAGCTCGTATTACTTTGGTTGTATTACATTGCATCACACTCGACCGAGTCAATGTGTCATAAAGCTGCCTAATGTAATTGTACACTGCATAAATGCAACAGAATGCCTCTGAAAAGTGATATTTCATGCTTGCTAGCTAACGCCTCGGCAAAGATTAAATCCACGAAAAGTAGGTATGTCCAATTGTTCGTTTGGATCAGCAAATAATTCATTACCCACATTATCTTTTTGGAAATGTCACTCCATGTTGTAAATCACTAAGGTCCTGCTTAAAATGCCAATGCAGGGATTTTTTTTTTTAAAGACCAAATTAAATTTTAGGGCCAATTCGCACAGTAGTTTTCCTCTTGATAGCAGAGCTGCCCATCTCCAAAGGCAAAATATCTAGCTAGAGCATTTGCTTCCCTTGGTGAGTAGTGACTCTCAATGGGTGCAGCTTGTCTCAGAGACTCCCTCTCAAGCATTGGCCTCTCTGTGGGAGCTTTTGGAAAAGAAACCCTGAGACAGCCATTTGCCTGAGAAGAACAAACTGGGTATTGTGAATTGACATCTCGGGAGCCCTCTCTCTGCTCTCCCTTTGAACTACCTCGGGGGAAAAAGGACCCTCTTTTCGTCTCTTCTCGTCTCACCTCAGTTTGCCTGTTGTGGATGACAGGCTGGAGGGGAGGAGGAGAGAGAAGCTCAGTAGCTGGAGTTCCAGTAGTTCCCCTCCTGAGAAGAAGGGGAGGTGACTTGATGAAACTGTTCAGGTGGGAGCTGCAAATAGCTGCTCCCGTGCACGGTCAGGGAAAGACAGGTCTCTTCCACCGATGCGGGAACAGAGGCTCAAAAAGGCATGAAAGGGGAAGAGAAAGCCTGTGACTTCATGTGTCAGTTCAAATTCCTGAAAGGGCACGGGGAATGGGGGAGGCCGGGGGACAGCTGGGGCCAGGCAATGCCCCTCTAGCTGGGTAGAGCTCGCTGGGGGATGGTGTGAGAACCGCTCTGCTGAGAAAAGATGATCTCCTGGCAGGTTCAGTTCTGAGTGATGGGTGAGCAAACAAGAGCGTGACCCTTTGAGGCACGATGGTGATTTTCAGTGTGCTCAGCAAGTTGCTGGCATGGTATACGTCTGAGGCAATTTCAGAGGTTTTTTAGATGAAAGCAAGAGCGCATGTTTGTGCATTATGAAGGATTGCTCCGTGGTGCCATTATCTTTCAGCAGAAGAGATTTCCAAGCTCAGGTTATGTTGTGATTTTTGACAGTGGACTAGGAATTATCTTAAGAAATGAGTTTCTCCCACACTGCTGAAACTGGGGAAAAATATAATCCAGGTCACGCCTTATGCTCAAAAAGCTTTATCCAGCCCTTAGTGCCTCTTTCCTTCACGGGAATTTGGCCTCAGGTGGCCTTACTGCCAGCCTCGTGCCATAGCCGCAGCTCCTCTGTGTCCTCCCCTGGGCAGGGCCCAGCTGCGCCCCACAAGAGCCGATCCCCTCTGCAGCCCGGCCCGTGGGCCGCCAGCCAGTACGCCCCAGTTTCTCCGTACGGGGCTGATGCCACATGAAGCAGGGTGGGGTGCATGGGGGGGTCCTGTGCGCAGCCGCTCCTAAAACCATCCGGTGGGACCACGTGCAGAGGCTGCCGCACGAGGAACGATGCTCGCTTTCAGATTTCCCAACAAAATACCCAATAAATCCCCAGGATTTCGGTACCTGCGAGGCTGGCAAGGAGGAAATCTGTTTCCCAGCGTGCGCTCACTGTGACGCACCACCTCTCAAAGCACAAATTGACCTTTCTCGGTAGCGATAACTGAAATAACATTTCACCATATTGTAAAATTAGAGACACTTCAGCAACTCCTACAAGTGTTGGGAGTTGCCCCTTAGCAAACAGGAGGGGTGATTCCGCTCTGGGCTGTGCGGAATCCTTGATTGGCTGTCACCCTTCCTGACATGCCCTGCTGCCGGCAGCGGATTGGCCGGGGGCAGATTTATATCCCCCTGTCACAGCCAATAGAAATATAGTGTTTTCTGAGTCGCTCTTTAGTTACAGTGACAGAACCCTGATTGGGTGAAGCCTTGTGATTTATGGGTGTTTGCTGAAGAGTAACTGACTTTTATCAGAACATAATGATGTGGTACTAATGCTCATTGCGAGGCAACGTGGCTGACCAGTTTGGAAAGGTCGGCGTTCGACCTTGTCTGTGGTTTCAGTAGACGTCGTTGCGTTGCGCGCTGGCTGGGGTTACCTGCTCGCAGGGAGCAAACCCTCAAATCGTGTCTTTCCCTGCTGCGCCTGCCACCAACTTCGCCGTCCCAAAGGCTGGGGTGGGGGGAAGCTTTTCAGGTTCCTGACCGCGCTGCAGTTCTTGCTGCCTCCGTGAGACCGATTTCTGAGGCGAGGGTATCTTCGCTTTCCAGAAAGTGTGTCGGCTTCCACTCTTCAGTTTAGAGAAGGCAGGAGCGAGAGGAGGCGGCCTCTTGGAGGAAAGGGTGGAATCCAGGACATCCACTGGAGGAAGCACCGTGGTTTGATCACCAGTTATTGGACGTGTGTAATTAATCTCAGGATGTGCTTTTCGAAATGCCTCTAGGGCCTAGGTTACTTCAGAAAGGAAGATGTAGACAGGTAGTGATTACCATTTAATTGCTGCTTTTAATACTGAACTTGATCCAAAGCATTCTCCCAGTAGAAAGTGAACATCTCTGTGCTGGCCTTGTTGTTATGGCATCATTCAAACTTACGGGTTGTTGTTGTCAAGTTACATTGGTTGCAAATAAAGCAGGATTTATTTTCTGCATTAGTTAATAGTACTTCCTTCCCTCAGTCAGCATTCGGACTTGAGGGTACAAATCTCAAGTGGAGCAGCAAAACTCTTGGTAACATTTTAACAGGATTTATTAAGTTTGTTTGCTTGAATAAACATCAGGATCCTCGAGCACTTTCTTTTTTGAAGATTAACAGCCAACCTGGTTGCCTGACGCTGTGATTTCAGCATGTTATGGGTGTCTTTCTCCTCAAGTTCCTTTACAGATGCCAACCTCTATCTTTTATTAGGTAGCACAAAGGACATCGACCCTGCAGCGTACACCTGTATTGGTGAGTTACTAAGCTCACGGGTAACACAATATTTCTACAGCTGGTTTGTAAGCCGTTTGCAGTCAAGTAGGTTCAAAAGATTCTACACGCACATAAATCTCAGTGTCACCAAGATACACTAGTACAAATCTGCAAGATATTTACACAACACAAATACTGTTACATACTAATTTTATGAGTCATTTTTACATCACAGAGAGGAAAACATCGCACACCTTTACTGTGAGCATCAGCTTGGAAGAAATAATATTGTAATTCATGTACATGCATAAAATTTTATAGCTATTATTTAATGCTTGTTACACCTCAGTTCCTATCTGTGTGTGGAACTTGTTTGCTCTTTATGTTTCTATTTGTACTTTACATTCAGTTTCTGACATCTCTTTCGTGCTATTTGCCTTGCCCAGGTAATGAGCTGTTTCACATTTGGTGCCAATTAGGAGACATTCCAGGCTACTGATACAGTTACAAATGTTGATTCTGAGAAATGTGTGGACCAGATTCTGATCCATTCATTCCAGAGGGAGAGCAACACCAGTGACTTCAGCTGAGTCACTCTTGAGTTGTAGATCTGATTTATACACAATAAAAGAGCCTGGCCCTAGCTATTTCCCTGTTAGTTCTGTTTGCTTTGGGGGGCTAATTATGCTGTAGGCTGCTGCTTGACTGTGAGCTCATGAACCAAATGCAGATTTGAGTAGTATGCTCCAGTGTTGATGA
The DNA here is from genome assembly GCF_011004875.1 of Balearica regulorum gibbericeps. NCBI lineage: Eukaryota > Metazoa > Chordata > Aves > Gruiformes > Gruidae > Balearica > Balearica regulorum. The sequence continues at coordinate 1,641,343 of NC_046204.1, read as the reverse complement.
GAAAGCCCCTTTGGATTGGGTTTGGAGCTTGGGATTCATAGGTTACATTCCAACCTGGAGTGATCCTAGGCAAGCTGCTAATGTCTCCTGCTCTAACCCTATCTATTCCCTTTATACAGCAGACATAATGTTTTTTTCACAGAACCCATAGGTACTGCACAAGAATTCTAATTTTTGAAACAATCTGAGTGCCGCCAGTTGAAACTTTTTCATTTTGAACAATCTTTTTCTGCTTATATTGAAAATATTAACAGACTGTTTGTGAAAAAAAGATTTCCATTTCCATATGGAAAATGACTGAAGGGTATGTACAAAATTAATACTTGCCTGTTAAAACATTAACAGATTTGTCACAGTGTTAGTCTCAGAGCTAATCCATGCAAAGTTGAGAAGAAAGCAACTCCGTGTGGATTTGGAAGCTCCTCGCTGTGTGAAGGGCTGTTCAGAATGCTGAGCAGGGATGTTCCTAATGCCTTCTAACCTGTCTGAGGCTTATTTACAGCTCAACAGTCACCTGTTAGGGAAATTTGCTGTATCCACTTATAAGACAACTGTTGTAGAGGATGCATTTTAACTTCTGCATTTGATCTGTGAGGGGTATCTGGCCTTTAAGTCTGTTTCTCTTCAACCCATCACAGATAAACAGGGTACCAGAATGTGCCGCTGATGCCAGGATCCCCAGGAAAAAGTGTGCAAAGAAATGCATCTGGCAACCTGAGAAAGGGACACGGTCGAAATAATGTACTTGCACTTGGGTATTCACTCCGGGTACCCTGCTGTTCCTACCATCTGAATGGTCATATTCAAACAAGTCTTAATGACATAATTAGACTGAAATGCTGTCCAAATTCCAGCGTGGCTTTGTCACAGCTGAGTATCATAGAATCCTAGAATGGTTTGGGGGGGAAGGAACCCCAAAGCCCATCCAGTGCCACCCCTGCCATGGGCAGGGACACCCTCCACTAGCCCAGGTTGCCCAAAGCCCCATCCAACCTGGCCTTGAACACTGCCAGGGAGCCAGGGGCAGCCACAGCTTCTCTGGGCACCCTGTGCCAGGGCCTCAGCACCCTCACTGGGAAGAATTTCTTCTTCAGATCTCATCTAAATTACCCTCCTTCAGTTTAAAGCCATTACCCCTTCTCTTGTCACTCCATGCCCTTGTAAACCTTGTGTCAGTTTTAATAAAAATGTGAGAAGATACAAAGAAATATCATGCACAAATGTATGCTGATTCCCTATTCATATGCTGGCATTGGAGTTGTGAAAACTGCCTAATATTGTCTAGAACTGGCTAGATCCCAGTGCCATGGGCCCCATCCCTGGTTTGCAGTTCTTCTCTTTAATTTCACTCAAGTAAGCAAAGAGGGTCAAATCTGCTCGATAGATGCTCTTAGCCATCTTCTGTCCAAGTCACCTGCAAAAGGCTCAGGCTTTGCCATGATAAATGTGGTAGGCAATCCAGCAAAATAAGTAGCACTGTATGATGAGATTACTATAACCTCAGAGGGAGTAGACTAGCGAATCGGTGCATTTTGCTGCATGGCCCACTGCATGTGCATGATTAAGGATAGCAACTGTATTCCACGCTGAAGCTGTACTTTGATCTCAGGTTATTCCATTTTAATTTCTGTTTTGTTAGCTTTTATCTCCAAATCTTTCTGCCTGGAAACTGGGGATTTATGCACACACCGTAGTTTATGTATGAAGCATGGGCCAAAAGAGACAAAGGCTGAAATTTACAGGCTGCGGAAGGCTATCATTTTTCTTTTGTTTTGTAGTGTGGGTTTTAGGTGGGGTGTTTTGTTGTTGTTGCATTCCATTTCTGATTCTATCTGTAATATAGCTTGGCTTCACTCCCTCATAGTTTGATGTCCCAACTTTTTCCTTGTTAGCACCAGGAAATCGTAAGCTTATAGTGAGTGATAGCCAGTAGGTCTGGGATTGATTACAAACAAAAATCCTAGATAAGATCATAAATCTAACCCATCCCTGTGATGTGATCGTATCAGGATTCAAGTATGTCTCAAAGTTGTTTCCGATTTTCAGCCACTTCATCTGGTTTCCATACATCCCAGCTGGGAGTGAAGTACTCTGCAGTGGACTCTAATCCATGCCAGCCTGGCCTGGAAGAAGCCCTCGTTTCTGTTGTTATTGTATTATAAAAATGGAAAGAAATGCTTTAGACAAGATGGACATTTCAAGGAGGATCAGTTCAAACGCTGCTGAGATAAAACTGACTTGATAATAAGAAAGCAGGGCTGCTTTCCCACCCTGCTGCCATCCATCCCTCCCAGTCCCTTCCTGAAGTTTAGCTGCATTTAAACAAATTCAAAATGGTGTTTTAACACCCTGAAAGTCAGTGGAGAAACGCTAGTGATAAAACCAGTACTTGATTAAGAAAAGAAGAGGAACTGAACCAAACCAGACACGGTCAGTCTCGGCAAAACCAAACGCTATGATGTTCACGTTTAATGCCTACTTCTCCATTTCAGGAAGAGGTGTTTGTGGTCGGCTCGCCGTCCTTCTGGAACTACTGTTTATCTGTTTTTATATGCGTCCTACATCTGAGCCACCTGCTTTCCCTGCTGTAAAGGACTGCTGGGATCCAGTCTCTTTGCCTGCAAGCAGATTGAGCTTTACACCTTCTGCAGTGCCGATGCGCGCCCATCCATCCCCTCACCCCGTGGTACCAGGTGATTTAATGTTACTGTTGCTTTAACGGCCTCATCGCTGCTCTGGCTACACAGTAGTTGTCTCCTGTGTGACTGTGCCTGGGAAAATCTATTACTGGAGTGCCATTAATCTGAGGCTGCCGCCTCTGGCACTTTCTGACTCTTCTATTTAATGGGCCTCTGCTTCCGGAGCTCTGGAGACATGCTGTTTTCCTCTCTTGATCAGCTTTGTTTAATTATCAAAATATTTGATGCAGAAAATTGACATTAGTTGTGAAGGTTTCTGCCTTCCTCCTCCTTACAGCCTCCCTCCCTGCTTTATAGTGACATTGAGATCTTCCGCATGTACCACCTTCACCTTAAAATAGAAAATTGCTTGAACAATCATTTGCTTGTCCGGGCACAAGCTGCATTAGCAAGCTACAGGTAGAGCTGCTGTAACCCCTCTGCTGCAGCACGGCGCTGTGCCTCGCCCGAGCGTGGAGGGAGCTCGCCGCGCAGGTCGTACGGCTGGACCTTTGTCTCCTTCCTGCAAATGTAACAGTGCAGCCAGCCGGCATTTCTGAAAAGCTGAGGAGAGGGGAGCCCCATGAATTCCTGTGCCTGTCCTCAGGGTGAGCTCGTCAGGGAGCAGCGAAGGCTCAGCAAGATTCAAAACCACAAAAGTCTCTTCTGACCTGAGATTTCCACGCTGGCTTCCTGCTCCTATCTTCAAAGCAGGAAGCTTTAGGTGTTGCAGGTGTTTCGGTTGCACTAGTGCATTTTGCTTACCCAGTGACCACATTCCTTGTTCCAGGGCTTGGGATGGGCCCATATGAACCAGTATTTATTGCTAAAATGAAGATCCAGGGGCAATGTGGTTATTGTGTATCAGTATCCTCACGTGTAGAGAGGACAAAGTCCTGAAGAAGTCCTCACGTTAGCAGAAAAATAGCACTGTTGAGAAGACAAATTCAAAGAAGGTAAATTATTCTTATCACTGGAAGTCCTTAGCTGCTGGAACAACTATCACATGGAAGTGGTAGGTTTTCTGTGCCTGAAATCCTTAAATTGAGACTGGATGCCACTTTGGAAAATAGGCTTTTTCCAAGCATAACTTAGTAGGTTTAGAGCAGGCTAAGAGAGGGAAGGTGTCTGGGCTCTGTTATTCTGGTCAGGCCAGAGGAACTGATGTTTCTTTTTGTTATTTCAGTCTCTGCTTCTGCCGCGCTCTTCTCGGCACTGCCTTGTTACAGAGGAGAGGGAACTTTAAAGAGGGTCCTAAATTAGTGTCCCTCTTTTCACAAGCCACGTCTCTTATTTCTGCTGCCTCTCTGTAAAGTGCAATGAACAATGAAATGTGAGTTACTGAGATTTGGGGCTACTGGGAGACAAAGCAGGGGAGCTATCTAACGCCAAAACACACGAGTACCCTTGTTAGAGTCTTTCCTCGTATGTATGCCTGTTTGCTCCACTGGACTTCGTTCCTTCCGACTAACATTACTGCTCTCTTTCTCCATTACACGTGCTGTACTTTCCTCACAAGACACGGGCAGGCTGTAAGGAAGGTGAGTAAAGTACAGATGGGGCCCATAAAAGTTATCCAGCTCACTATTACAGTGACTTTCAGCAAGTAAATCGCATTCTGGCAATAATTATCCTCTTTTACCAGCAAAACCTTACATGCTGTTGTCACCCTCAAACCAGGATTAATTGCTGCTTGAGGTTTATGTAGTTTATTTGGGTCTCACTAGGTATAAAAATATTTTCAATTCCCCTTATTAATTCATATTAAAGGAATTATATTTACTAATGAACTCATATTAGGAGGCTATCAGAGAAGCTGGGATGTTTGAACAAAGCATTTTACAGTGAAAGAAATAACATTTAATTGAAGCCAGAACATTTTGTAGAGGGACATGGATTTTGATGAGGAAGCTTCTCAGCATCGGAGTGTGTTCTCCAGCCAAAGCGACACACCAAAAGCTCCAGAACAGATGACCTGACACAATTGAATTTTGCAACTGTTCAGATGGGTTTGTTTTCACCCCTTGCAAATAGAAACAATGTCCAAGATCTGGAAACCTTGCAATGCTGTGTCACAGTATTGCTGTCCAGCTGTTCTTGGGCTCAGATGACCCCCGTCAAAAGACGGGAAGTGTCTGTGCTACGTTCTTACCTACCTCAGAGCTTAAGTAGTGAATACCATTGCTTCTGCGTATTTTTTTTCCACTTTGGACAGCTGTCTTTCCTTTATGGTATGTAAGAAACGCTTTCAGGAACGTTGAGGAGATGTGCAGGCAAAGGTGCTTTTCAGGAATGGCCCTCTGCTCTCTGCACGTACCTGCCAAATGAGCTGGTTGACTGTCTAACATTTGCTTTTGACTATTGCTTTCCTGCTCAGCCCCTGGGGATGATATAAAGTTAGGGCCAGTGCAACAAAGGTGCGTGGGAGTCTGAGAGCAAGGTGGGGAGAGAATATTTGAAGAAATGCATGTCACTCACACAAATGCACGTCTGTCACAGCAAATCTGTGTCCACAGCTTTGTCTCCCCTCCCTTTGGTTTGGGGCACAAAGATGCAAAATGAGAGAAGGATGTATCCAGACCCCCAGCCTGATACTGTGTAATAGACAACCAAAATGTTGCCCACAGACCCTTTGGGCTCGGGTCTGTGGGCAAACTTTTCATGAGAGCTCCCATACTTCCTGAAATACAGGGGCAAATTGGTGATTCACAAAAAGCCTGACCAGTTACCTAGTTAGTCCATGGCTGTATAATGAAGAAAAAGAAAAAAGAAATCAGATTAGATTTATGGGTTCTGTTCTTTTCATTCTGCACACACCCCCACACCCCCGTTTGCAGGGTTTAATCTTGTGTGGTTTAAATTCTTCAATGTCTTATCTCTTTTTTGCACTGCTTTTATACTAGGCATATTTCTGGTGAAGTCAGTGAAGTTACCTCTGTGTAATTCTGGACTAATCCATTGAGGGCAGCTATGGACCGCTCAGGTAAATAATGAGTGCACTGCCAGAGATAATCAAATTCAGACTCTCCTTGTGAATATCCACTGTTAAAAGATATGTTATAAGCCTCCATGCTGTTCGCGACTCAGAAATGCAAAGCTGGTCTAGTAATAGGTGTTCATTGCATCACAAATTTGGGCATAAGAGAAAGGAATACCTCTAGCTTCATTTATACAGCAAATGAAAATAATCATAAAGATACAAACCACCAAGGTGCAAAATGAGTTTTCCAATTCATAAGCACAAGCCACCATGAGTTAAAATCTCTTGGTTTCTTCCCATAGTGCCCCAGGCAATAGTTTTCATATATATTTCTCCATGGTCAGAAGTCAGAGCAGACCACTGCTATCTAAGACCTTGACTTTTTTTCCCCTGACAGTTACAATTATTACAGCCCGGGGGACTCATTTTCTCAGTCTGGCCACCCGCTGACCTAGCCTGCAACCAGAATACACTTTAAAACAAACAAACAACAGCTAGGCTCCCCTCTCTTCACTTCTCCTCCCCCAGCTCTGGAATATTTTTACACCGCGTCCCTTGCAAAAGGATATTAGCCACTATTGCTGAAGGCACAATCACATTATCAGCACCATTCTCTCTCCCTTTCTCCCTCTCCTCCCCCCAAAGATAAATTTTTTATGTTGCTATTTTCTTTTTTGTATTTGGCATTCGATATTTATGTGATAAACTGCAGAGCTGCTACTAAATGGGCCCTGATATAACTTAATAAATACATAACAACATCCAGACTGCACTGTATTACTTCACTGTGTCCTGGGCTGCTAAGGATCCTTGGAGATAATGTTTGCTAAATGAAAGTTATGCCTTATTATAGGGAAAATAGATACTTATTTATTCTGGAATAATTGCTTGTGCATTAAATGACTGCTGTTGCTGCTTTTGAAACGAGCTGGTTGATAATCCTGTCTCTCCCTGTTTGTCTTTCTGAAGTGCACACACGCGCTGCGTTTCTCTTATACCCAGAACCTTGCTGTGTTGGAGCACCTACGCTTCTTGGGATGAATATGTAAGACGTAACTAACAATTTTTCTACTAGGAGGCTGTCTGCCATTCTAGCCAGGAAACGTTCACAAGCAAAACCTTGCTATTTGTAGGCTAAACTTTTAGAAAGTGATCTGGTTTTAGGTGCCCTGCTGAACTGAGGCGTGATTCAGTGAGTGAGTGCAGCAAGATGCGAATACCGGGGCTGGGCCTCACTAAAGAAAGCTATGAAAGGGGATAGAGCAAAACGTTACAGATAGAAGCTGTGATGGAGGTAGCTCACTTCAACCTAAAGTGCACAAACTTTTCTGTATTCTCATTGTCATCATCTACCATTTCTAAAGTTTTTTGCCAAATTTTTAGCATCTTCAAATTTTTTTTGAATACTGAAAGCAATTTAAACCAGGTAATTGCTAATCGTGCAATGTACAAAATATTCCTCCCACGTACGCCAAGCATTGACCAACGCTCAGCGAGATTTCCCAGCTGTGCTTGAGTGATAGGAGCCATCACTCGGTTTCCTGGAGCCGTGCCTCGGAGATCCCATTTGCACCCAGATTTAGAAGCTGTTCACAAAGTGCTGTTTCTTCAGGTGGGAAGTACCCAGGCATTTCATTAGCCTTAGCCAGCGCCGGAATGCCTTTTCATGGAAGTAGCATTTCCTTGTTTAGTTCATGATAATAAGACTAGTCAGAGTCAGGGTCTGAAAAATTAGGACAGAGATAACCTATGAGAATTGTACATCTATGATTCACATGAGGTAACATTAGTTCCTATGCTACATATACTGGTGTTCTGTTATCGTTCCAGGAAGAAAGGAGAAATTATTCCAGAGTTTGTATCAGCCACAGAACAACATTAAACACAACACTTGAGCAATCTCTAAAATCTGTGTGGTTTTGAGATGAGCTGTTTTGCCTGTGATAACATAGATGCAGAGGATGTATGCATGCATAAACACATACACACACACACACATATAGGGAGGTACATTCGGGAATCATTCCTCTAATCTTCACTCTACTTTCCTTTCCCAAAATGGCCGGGTTTTCTTTACCAGAGTTGTTTCCAACTGTGTTCTAATTGCTGAAACCGTCAGCATAAAGTACCATCAACCAAAATGAAGTGAGGCAGACTCTCACAAGCTGCAAAACTTTGCAACACAAAGCCACTTTACAAAGAGTTTAGCTCTATAGAAACCCCAGTGAATGCTAGGAGGAATCCCAGAAAACTTTGCATGATGCTTCAAAATGCACCACAGGGATCCCGTGCTTGTTACCTCCTGACACCATCTTTCTGTAAAGGGAAAAGCATACAGCGCTCTGTGGAGCGATTACCCTGGGGTCCTACGCATTCAGCACTAATATTGGAAAGTTTCAGATCTCACAAAGAAGACAACAAGGACCTTTGATTGCCCCTGTTGAAGCTCCTGGTAAGAAGCAGGTCACTTCCCTCCAGCCCCTCGGAGCCTAGATGTGTGGACATTTCCATGCCCACTTGACAGGTGACTGTTTTACCAGACAGGGTTGTCAGTGCTGCTGGGGGTTATCTGGATTTAGCTGTAGGCAGGAACCGAACCACAATGAGCATTAAAAAAGCTCACTGTTCTTCGTTTGTTTAGAGACAGCCCATCTCAAACTTGTTTGAAGCCTTTTTTATTGAATTCACACTCTTGTGCCAAGCACTGAAAGATTTACTTTGGCTATTGCTGTAAGATGGAAAGCATATGAATGCGTGGCTGTCTGCCAGCTATGGGTGAGCAGTGAAAGGTCTGCTACAATGGACGGTTACATGGAACAAATGTGAATGCAGCGGGCAGACGTGACTAAAGAAAGGCTTTGGCATTCAAAGAACTGCTTGAGGTTTAATCCAGTGACTGAAGTAGGGTCAAGAGATAACGCGTCAAACCTGCAAAGCTTTTAACTGTGCAGCAGCTGAAAAGTAGTCGGCTACAGGTAGACACACGTGTCGTCTGAAGTACCAGCTGCTTGCCTCCCCTTGCAGGCTCTGGCTCGTCCACAGGCTCCATCTGCGAAGGCGAAGACCCAGTTGGACTTACCCAACGCAAGGTACCACAATTGCTGTTGTACGTTTCTTGCAGATGTTGCCATAATTTTGTTGTGGTACAATTTGACGTACGACTCCCTGCTGCATCCGAAAGGGGCACATTATCTCAATTAATGTTTCACAGCAAACATGGCACTGATAGTATTCATGGGACTAAAGACTATTACCATTTGCATGGTGACTAGCACAAGAATTATGACTATGTGTGCTTTCTGCAGCAAAATTTGCCCTCAGGCTCCCTTTTTTTTTTTTCTTTTTGGCTTGTGACAATGTTCCCTTTTTCTTCCTCCTTCTGTTTTGATTTCTACTTAAAGTTTTATGGCTCTGTCCCCTCCAGGGTGCTATTATCTTGTATGCTAATAGGGCTATGCATATTCTATTAGCGTTGTCAGTGTGAGATAAGAGGCACATTCTGTAAGGAGCACTCGGGGGGTAATAATCACAGCAAGGGGTCTCAATGTTAGTACATTATCAGTCATCTTCACATTTCAGTGGAGCCTGTTTATGCACCTCTTCAGCTGCGCAACTCAGACACTGAAAATTGCTGAATGTTTACGGAAACTGTTGTAGAGGAACATAATGGGATTTGAGATTGACTTGATAAAGGAGCCTTCTCCCTTGTTGCTTCCAGATACAAGATGTTTGTAACTGTATGCAATAAGTAGGATAATACGTTATATGGCAGTTAGTAGCGAAAAGCGGGCTCAGATCTGTATTTCAAGCAATAGAGCAGCTATCTAGGAAAAGATTTCAAAAGGGTGCACACCATCAGGGTTTCTGCAGAGATTTCTCTTTCTTTCTCCCTTTCTGCATCGTAACGCCCAAATGCACGCACCTGGTTCACATCAGTAGGAAGGCTGACAATTTTTACACCCTTTAGTCTTGAACTTGAATGATTATAAGTAAGTAGGCCCGTAGAAAGGAAATCAGTGACAGCACGTGAAGGGCAAACGAGTAACTATTTGCAACACTCTTTGTTAGTTAAATAACATTCCTTAGTTGCAGCAATGGGCAATGGCGTGTGAAATAGGTGTCATGCGAATGTTTTCTTCAGCTGTTGATGACGCTGTGGGCTGGTGAGGCAGAGAGTTTTCTGTTGTTGGACCGAAAAACTGTTGTTTCTCCCAGCTCGCTTGCGTTCCCGTTAAGATTCGCAGGGGTGGCAACGCTGCAGCCTGCCATCGTAGCCATCCTTTGGCAGGCATCGCTACGCCCTACCGGCAAGAGTTCATCCACGGGGGTAAGGTTCTGTTCCTGCCCTCAGCTGTGGCCTTTCTTGAACTGGTAACCAGCAAGTCCACAATTTACCGGAAAAAAAAAAAAGAGAAATTTTGTCTCTTTTGGCATCACAGTTTTGAGGAACATTTCACAGTATTAGATTTTCAGTGGAACTTCTAGGAGAAAAAGGTAAAGCACAGTGCTAGTTCTTTGTATGTTATGTTAGAAATATATGTACATAAATGGCATTTTATAGGGTTTCTGTATATTTCCTAGTAATTTAGTTCTGTTCCAGTAGTAGGAGCGTATTTATATGCTGTCAGACATCTGGATTATAATGGGACTCAAAGTTATCATTTAATTGAGCTAAGGATGGAAAGAAAAGGGGATTTTGTGCATTTCTTAGGAAGGTGGGGTCTCTAATTAGGTCTAAAATCAAGGACTTTGTAATAAATTTTGCAGACCCTGGGAAAGTAACCTAATGGGGAGTGACAACTAATACAGAGATGAGGAACAGAACAGAATGAAGGAACAAATTATTTTTGGAGACAGATAGGAAACTTTACTGTTCCTACAGTAAAACTTTTCCTTTCTACAAACAGAAAACTAAACGCTCTGCCATGGGCAAAGCCTTTAGGAGAGCCTTAAAATGTCACTCAGTATAAATATGCAAATTCCTAAACACATAGGTGCCTAGTTAGACGATCTAAACTTAATTCCTGGGAAGTAGCTGCTGCATCCGTGCTACAGCCAAACCGTCGTAAGAAGGAGAAAAGGGCCATGTTTTGGATCACTCCTGTAGTACTTAAGATTACACATGGATATGAACACTCCTTACTTTAAAAATATTTGTCCTTGACATTTCCAGACACATGGCTCACACCAAATGTATGCGGCTCCATCTCCTGAGGGTCTTGAGATTAAAACCCCTGCTTTCTCACCTTGTGATCTGGCATTAATAGCTGATAGAAAAATCACATACATGACTGACATCTTCCTAGAAATGTGAGACTGTGGAATTAATGAATGCCATGCTGGAAAGCAGGGGTCAGTTTGGAAATAGGATTTCTGTTGCCAGCCATCCAGTCATGAACTGGACAATCTGCCGTTCATTTTTTTTGCTTTGGCATTGAGGAAAATTGATCTGGAGAATAAAGCAGTCAGAAAATAAGCAGCTATGTTTCTCTGGCCACTGGAGGTTGATGGACTTTTACGGCTTGTGGAAATCGGGCTGCCTTGTTTTACAGAAGAGCTGTTAGCACATTCTGCATGACTGCTAAGTTCTTTATCCTGCTGTTATCTGCAGGATAAATCTGCAAATCTGGAGATCTAGAGGCTTAGGTGGCTCAGAAGATTGACGGTCAGACACTGTGTTATGGTTGGTCAATGTTGGCGGTGCAGCGGTGTAGGACAGCTGAGCTACCAACCTCTGGATGCCTCATGAAATGCCAGGGGAAGGGTGTCTGCCCTCTTTGGGGGAGAGGGGTATCTCTTACGTTCAGCAGGGCAACATGGGAGGTGTACCTGATCTTATCTTGATGTTTGGAGAACTCCTATCGCCACGGCAGCAGTGCTAGTATTTTTGTTGCCTGTTTTCTACTTTTTCTGCTGCGTCTGTCTCCAGTTTTGTCAACACTAATCTTGTTGATGTGGCCATGATGAAATTGCATTAACCTACTGAAATAATATTATTCGTAAGTAAAACAGCTCAACCCCTGCACAACTGTTTTCACCAGCATGGATTTAAATTGCTAGCAGTTCTGTGCAACTAGTGATGATCTCAATGAAAAAACTAAAATTTTCTAGAAACTAAAATATTTCAGCAGAAACAATGTCTTTCTGTGTATTTTTAGCAAGAGATAAAAACTCGGAAGCATTTTGTTTGGGGAAGATGGATTTCCTTTTCCCTTCTTTCTATTTTTCTGTTTCCTGTCTTTTTTCAAGAGCAAATGGGGAGAGAGAGAAAAAAAAAAAAAAAGAGTTTAGATACCAAGGGAGCTGGAAGAGGAAGGGAGGGGAAAACCTTTTAGTAACACTTTTTTCGTGGTAAAAAAAAAAAAAGGGAATATTTGAACAAAAATACAAAAATGCTGCAAACACTTCATTTCATAATGACATGCCATTTCTCCTTGTTCTGTCAAGGTAGCTCCCACCACCTCTTAGCTCTGCTGCAATCATTATTGTTGCTTCTGGGTGCACACTGGTTATTTTGGCTTCCACAGTGAAAATGCAGAACTCTTGAGTCTGTCAAGTAAGCTGGAAAGGGGAAGAATGGCATCTTGCTGCTCATTGTACGTCTCATCAGAAAAAACCTGTGGCCCGGTCCCTTTCTGCATCTGCATTGGACATGTGCACTGAGTGGCATTAGTCTGAGCAAGGGTGAAATCTGGACTGCCTCTAACTGGATTCTTCACTCTCGATGTGTTTGAAGGAAGATTTAATTAAAAGTAAGTTGTGTGCCGCTAAAACAATCTAATCACTAAATAGACTCTCTTTTTAAAGGGTCATAACAACTCCATTTGTAAGAACTACAGGAATAAAACTAGTAAAAGACCTGAAGACATATCTAGCTAATGTTTTCTATGAGTTCATTCTTGTTTCAGAGCAACTTCCGGAAAAATGAATCCCAAAGCATCCTGTTTACCTCTGTCTATGGGATCTAGGGATGATACCTGAGAAAAGCGCTGTGCTACCAGCGTACTGCCGGGAGCCTTATCGTGTCGGAATTGCCAAACTCCTCACAGAATCTGAACAGGTAGTAACCAGGGGCCCAAACCTATTCGCCTCAGAGCTCTGCAAGAGTCCCGATGCTGGAAGACAAGACGGGACCCACGTTCACTTACATGTCTGAGAGCCATCCCATTTTCATCAGTGAGCACATGAACATTGCACGGGGAGAAATGTGGAAGCAATTACTTTAAGAGCCGTCTTTTGGGCAATTCCCAAAGAGACATCAGACCCTGTATTTATGAAGCCTATTGCATCGGGCCCTAATGAAGCAATTAAGCAAAGGGTCCTCTGTGTTTGATCTAAATGTGGTAATTTTTACAAAAACATCACCGAGTGATAGATACCCATAACTCAGAGTCCTTAATTGTACTTAATTTGTTTGGAATACGAATGTGCATTTAATTAAGCCAGGGCTTTGCCCACATGTTTAAAGAAGGGCTGTCAAGGAAAATTAAGACCCAGTTTGTTTTCAAAGTTACTGGTTTTTATCAGGCCAGGACAGCGATCTTCGAACAGAAGGTTACAGGATAATTAGGCAGAGACCTCAAGCCAAAAAAAAAAATTCAGAGACACTGTACAGCTGAGAAAGCAGGAAGAAAAACTCCTTGATGAAGAAACATAAGAATCGGCTGTTCACATAGTAAAGTCATGCATGGCTAGGATTTGGTAAATGTGACCTGTTGGTTAAAATGTGTTTTGCGTTCTTAAACTCCAGCAACGAGGGTGGAGACTGGCTGTGTTTAATGGCAGAAGCAGCTGGCTCCAGGACCAGAATTCATGCCGCGCTCAAGGACCACTGAGTGCGGAGAACCAATGGCGTCTCCATCAAACAACAACAAAATGGAAAGGGCAAAAAGCATTTCTCTTGTTCCCTCGGATTTACCAAATCCAAAGCATCAGCTGTGAAAGCTGGTTTTAAAAGCGTCTCTTTCCCAAGCACAGAAATACAGTAGGTGCTTGTCATCCTCTCGGGAAGAATATCAGTCTGATGCATGGAAAGGGAGTTTATTCCATGATGAGTAGTGCCGATACTGTTATGGAAAGCAGCACAGTGCACTCTTTTTTCGTGTACAATAATATTTCAATAGAAGTGACATGTAGGGAGGAAAGCATTTAAACAAAAATGTTGAGACAACTGGATTTAAATCTGTTTTGTTCGTTCTTGTTTAGTGAAAAAAAAAATGCAGTTAAAAATTAATCATGCTTCAACACACATGAAGAAAAGGCAATTTTTGATATTGAAAAATTAGTTTCTCAGCACAATAGCAAACAAAGTCCATGTGTGGACACTGTAACCTCCGCTTTCTGTGACTCTTCAAGAATCACATGCTGGTTATCAGTTTCTCAACACTGTCATTTTTAATGTCATGGTGAGGCATTTATGTCAAGAGACCCTTATTGTGGAAAATAGTTGCAGTCTAAAAAGGTTACGTGGCCAACGACGAAAGCTGTGCGCACATCATTGGCAAGTGGTGAACTAAGTCACAGAAGGAGTGACTTGTCTACGGAAGGGTGATGCATCTGTAACAGAGCTGAAAATTGAACCCAGATTCCCTGCACTGAGGGAATGTAGGGTCTGAATTGTGAAAATCATATTTTCTTGAGCGTTTTGATGGGCTACTGTGCTGATGACAGCTGCAGTGGCTCTTAATTATGGATCACAAAATGTGTGGAGAAGATTTTTAAACAGAAAAGTAACTCTACATAGTATTATCTCCTGTTTCTGGACCTGCCTTTCACTGATTTTCAGCTAAATGAAGCTGGCATCTCACTGTGAGATGGCACCTGGCCTTCTCTTCTTGGGTGGCTCAATTTAAAAGTTGGCAAAACACCCAGAACAGCATCAGACCTAATTTAGTATAAAATTAGTCGACTTAAAATAAACAGAATAAAATAAAATAAATCCTATGGTATTAGAGTTCTCTTGGCTGGATTGCTGCATGCCTAGCAAAGATTTATGGCATGCTGTCGCTAGAACGTTAGAAGGGAACGTACAGCGCAGGAGTACCCTGCGAGCCATTTACCAGGGTCCTCCCGGCTCACACCATGAAAGTTTGGACACCCCAAAGTAAGATGCTGAAGGGGAAGGACGCTGTGGGAGAGCAAGAGCGTGCTAAGTGGTAACGGTGAGACAAAACCACGGGAGGGAGGTGCTGAACTGCGGCTGATCCCGGGGTGCCATCACGCATTCCAGGGGTCCGAGGAGGAGGTCTCTCGTTTTTTGATGTATCTGCTAAGCACATTGAACCAGTTTGCGAAGGCAGGCCCAGAACACGATTCTTCTGGTGGTAAATGACTATGTCAGCCGTTTCACCCTCTTACCGGTGTTTAAAATTTTTGCAGCAATAACAGAGAATTTGAAAGGACATCAGGGGTGGATTTACAGGACTCCTGGGAAATCAACTGTTTCCTGTTTCAACAGCTTCTTCATCATAACTTGCTTTCTCAGTCACTGAATGATGTTCTATTAATCTTGGTGTGCCGTGATTACTGTTAAATGCAGAGCTGGGTTGAACCTCAATTCGTGAAATAACCTTTTTTGTCTCTTCAGCAAGTCCAACGTAGCAAACTTTGGGCAGAGGTCTACTGACCAAGTGGATAATTGTGTTCCAATGCATCCTGTGAATAATGCAGATAAAAAACCTTCAGTGAATAATTCATTTTGCCTCCACTCATTTTGAATTAGCCTATTCATGTATGTATCCTTTCCAGTCTGCCTGTCTCTGTGCGTGCATGTATTTACATAGCAATGTTGTAATTCGCAGGTACTTAAATATCAAAGCAGTATAGCTACTACTCCCAGCACATGTTCCTGACTATTCTGTGTGATTGCATATGTACAAGTAAGCATTGTGTACTGTACCATAAAAGTCAAGATTTTGATTTTCAGATGAAACATGACACGTTGTATTTGCTGCTGTGATGGCTATCTAGCATTAATATTAAAAAAACTTGCAAATGAGGGCAAATCATTTTGGCCTGGCTATAAATTACAGAACAAGTATTTTGGGCTGTTCAGTGTTCAGATGCAGGTTTTCTGCAATGATGTATATTGCTAGAGATCAGATTACCTACTCACAACTTTACCTTACCTTTATTTTGGCAGTGACTTCTGGATCCTAAGTCAAGCGAAGCCTACGAGCGGGAGGAGACACTTGCCTTAGGGATGGCATTCCCTGAGGGGTATGGACAGCACCGAAATTGCCCGAGCAGCACTGATAACTGCCTGCAGCTCGAGAACATTTGTAACAGGCTCATCTGAAAAGCAGCGGGAAGGAGGCTATTTCCTGATCAGATTTGTCAGAGAAGTTCTGAGAAGCATCTGAAATCTGCACAGACATCTGAGCCGCACGTACCCCTGGTCTGGCTCTGGAATACGTATCATTCACATGCAAAAACTTTTGCTCAGTGTTGGTGGATGCTTGATGTGTGGCTCCAGAGGACAAGGTGCCGTGACAGCCAGTGGAACTGACTGAATGGCCAAGGGTCTCTGGAAATTCCGGGGGGAATCCATTCGCTGTGCGTTCTCCTGCCTTGGACAGCCAACAAGTTGCGAGCATGCAGCTCCTAATCAGGGCTGGCAGGACGGATGGTTTATCTTTCCCTGAGAGCTCCTGCTCTGCAGAGAGAGGCGGACACTCGTTTTGACTCCTTGTCGTGGGCTTTTCAGTTTCCGGTCCATTACAAGTGACGTAGCCGATAAAGAGCCTGTCTGTCAGCGTTGTCTCTGGAGGGGCGAATCTTCATCCCTTCCTGTACTCGTACCAGAACTGTCTGCTCATGCTTTTTCAGATCATGCTGCGCACCAGGTGAGGAGGAACTCTGCTGGGAGCCGATCACAGCTTCCCAGCCCTGCCAAGCCCTGTCCCACGCACCCCTCCTAGCACTTCATAGGCAATGGCAGCTCTAGAAGAAACCTCTTCCCAAGTGGGGATGTCGGTGCTTAAAATAAATCACTGCCTATCGTTTTCTGAGTGGGTCAGAAGAAGACTTGTAAGCCTGTGTTGTGAACAGCTCTAACCCACCGCTTGGGAAAGAAATGCTACAGCAGACAGCATTGCTCTGGATCCATCACCCATGAAAGAAAAAAGGAAGCAAAAATCTGACAGCTGTGGCCAGTCATGAATTATTTTGTGCAGTCACATATTGGGGATGTATAGCTCCTTTCATTTACAGAAAGTGCACCTCTATAAACCAATCAAGGTCATACCGCACTTCTCGGTGGGAACTGCTATTCCCGTTCTGCAGCAGAGAAAGAAAAGGGTAGATCTGCACAGAATTTGTCTTCCTGCAACGGGGAGACCTTGCAGCCTAATCCAAGGGGATCTGAGTGGCAAAGTCGGTGCCGCCAGTGACTGGTCCATGGCCAGTGGGGATTCTGCAGCAGACTGGGGGATGGAGTGTGGGGGCTTGCATCCCAAAGCGTTGATCTGAACAGCTGTAACCGAAATAACATATCTAGGTTTCATTGCTAATGAATAAGTAAGCTGCTCACTACTCCGAGCCTCACCTTTTTTCTTTCTAATTTGAACTGACCTTCTGTATCTTCGCCAGAGTCCAAGTGTTACTTTCCAATGCCCGTTTACAAGGAATAAAGACAAGTCAAACGTATATCTCTGTGTGTGTATATATTTGTTTAAGTATTCTCCTGTATCACACTGGAGTAAGCTTCCTTTTCTCTGGCTCCATACTACCCTCTTTTTTTCCTTATTATATCAATTTTAACTCAGTTTATTACAGTTTTGTGTCTGATATTCCAAAAATTATTTTTCTAGAGTTAATCCCTAACCCCCCGCAATACCATTAGGAAAGCTACATGGCAGACTTAAAATAGTTACTACTTAGAGTAAGCAGCCTTTTCAAGTCAGAGAGACCTTTATTTATAATTCACGGATTGGAGAAACTGGAGTAACAATTTCTACAGTATAACGCATTACTCTGCTCTACTTTTGTCTGACAGACCTGTGCTAATTACTCTGTGCGGTTTTGATATAGAGCCAAGAATGGGTTGTAGAAAAATGCGTATCACTAAAACTTAGGTCCCCAAAGTCAAAAGTAAAACAAACAGTGAGAGATCGTTATCTGAAGCAGACCCTTACTAGCAGTGTAGAGGGAGAAAAAGTCATTCCCGTGTTTTGTGTTTCTTTTTTTCCTTCAGATCCGAGTAGTATTTCTGTCTGTAGTTGGAAATATCTTGAGTTTGTGCAGTAAGGGCAGACAGCGCATTTATTCTGCTCTATCCCCTTTTTCTTCTCTTTGAAAGCCTATAGCTGGCTCTGGCATGGACTCTTTGTGTGGCCTTCAGCAAGTCACTTAACCTTCCTGTGCATCAGTTTATTCATTTGTAAAAGGAGTATTATAATAATAGACACCCCTCAGGGGCTCTTCCAGATTTAAATAATTAATGTTGGTAAAGCAGTTTGTGAGCCTCAGATTAAAGGTGCTAAATAAAGGCAATATATTAATTTTTTTTTTTTTTTTTACTCCAGCTCCTTATAGAAACAGCAAAGCAATAGCCTGATAAGCGTTGGATTTAAATTTGGGAGTTAATGTTACAGTGCTCGGAGTATATTTTAATTTCTGTGGTCCCAATTCAGCAGAGCTCCTAAATCCATTCTTAATTTTAGAACGACCCGTTATTTCCCACAGGTAAGGCTCCCAATCTGACAAGCTTTTTGGATCAGCCCTGTAAGAGCAGTGATAGAAGAGAAGAATCAACGGTGCACGTATGTATCTATGTGCGTTTATCCTCTTGCATTTATGACCTCAGCAAGAGCATCATTGCCACAAGAATATAATCGGGAAGTCTCATAAGGCTTGCAAAATTCATCCGGGATGCAAATCAATAAATGTAACAGGAGAGAAACTACAAGCTGTGCATTTCCATGGAGGCTGAGATTTTGTGGGATGGATAGACGCTGCTGAGCATGACCTAATGCCGCAGGAAAAAAAAGCAAGCACAGACCTCAGCATCTAAACAGTATGAATATTGAACCAGAGGTCCTTGAGTAATTGTCCTTTCTTCACTCTAGGGGTGAAAAGGGTACATTAGACATTCACTAGCAGCAAATGGCACCTGACATCTCTCTAAGTGAAAGTCAGCTTGGAATTTTTTTTAATGGCCAAGCATAAATCTTTTAAATTATAGATCAATAAATAGTTAATTCAATAATAGGAATCTTTTAAATATTTAATGAGTCATATGCAGAATGGCTCTATAACTGGATGTTGATGGAACTCTGTCAAAGGAATTTGAATCAAACTTTTCTAAACTCCCCATATTAAAATACTTATCGATTCAAACATAAACTATGAAGACTGTTGCAAAAGTAAGGGGAGGGGGTTAGCATACATTTTCTCATCCAAGAAAATTGGAACTAGCAGCTTATTTTTAATGATGTATTCTTCAGCTTTTCAGGTTGTATTAATGTTCCCACTACAAAAATGAATAAGAACCTATGCAGACAAGAGTTTGTGTGTGCATATTCATTAAAGTCCTGTTTTAATGGCAGCTGTGCTTTTAAATAAAAGCTGTGGCTGCCTGCCTCTCGTTAAAGGATTCTGCTAACCGGCATTGACGCTGATATCCTGAACTATCTCCAGCTGAAACTGCCCAGAAGTTTGAATTAATTTACTCGAGTTTTCAAGTGAAAGATAGTGGGAGTTGTAGCTACATACGCTAGACCTGGATTCGTTCCTTTATCGCTTTCTCTGAGGAGATCCACGGTCGACGTTCACTCTTACTAACTGTGAGCTGGCGTAAGTCAACACTGTTCTTAGTTACCCTACATTGGGGACATTTCGTGCTCAACCCTCAGCCCACATTCAGTGCACTGTTATTCCATAGCAAAGGTGGCATCTTAAAATTTTGTACAGTCCAACCCTAACTTTCAAAATAATAATAATAGTAATCTAGCTCAGTGTTGATCTCTCTTCAGATAAAATGGTGGAAAGGATGGTGCTGAGAACAGGACGTAGGAGTCGCTTCAGCGGGGGAAATACAACAGGCAAGAAAGGCACAAAGCGGTAGAAGAGGAGAAGAGATTGTCTGGAGACACGCCGAGAGTGGTCTTTGCAGCGTGGCTGAACCACTAGTAAGTTTGCTCTGGGTATGTCTGTGCGCGTTCAGTGCCACGTACTTCAGGTCCTGGTATTTGAGGAACAGAAGAGGCTTTAAGCGAGGCTTGTTCACCATCTCAGGAGCTTCCTACCTTGAAGCCACTCAGCAAAACCAGTTGGTGTCTCTACGCTCCTTCACCAAAGATAGCAATGAGGGTGTTTGATGTTGCCTCCGAAACATGGTATCAGAAACTCCTTATTGTAACACCTTATTGTGCCCATTACACAGATGGCTAAACACATTTGTGTTCGGAGGAGGCAAAGCGTGATTGCACAGAATTTGTTACTGCCTTCAGGGGTAGTCAAAACTAGCCAAAAACCAGCTTTGGCGTTACCTGAAGCGGGACCCGTTGTTTGCTCTGTGTGTGCATCTGTAATCAATTCTAGTTGGTTCAGTATCTGTAGCGGGTTAGGGTTTCATTTGTATTCTGCACACCTCTGCTTTCCCCTCGCTGTGTGTGTATATATATCCAGAAAAGCTGCCTGCATATCCTTGGGTTTTTTCCCCCAGGATGACAGATACTGTAACAATGACAGTAGATTAATATCTCCTTAATCAGCCAAATGAACATGACATACAAGGGTGACAGTTCAATTTGCTGCTAACAGATTGTGCCTATCAGAGCCCTTCCATTCCAACTGATGTTTATTTCTGGCAGAGATCATACGGTTCTGGGAGGACCCCAGCTTCCCACCAGCTCAGAGACACCCATTAAATACATCAAGTACCACATAGGTGTTACTCACCCGCCTGTCAGGACACTAGCTGCTTGGGAAACGAAATGAGCCTTGACACATGCGATGGAGAAACGCTGTCACTTAGCTGGGCGAAGCGGCAGCATGTATTATTGACTACAGACTGCTGCAGGTCCCTCTCTTTATTGCTTGTTATTTTTTGTTTGCTTGTGGACTCTTGGCTGTTGAAACATGGATCAGACACTGAGTCTGTCTCCTGGGGAGGTGCATAAAGAACCGTAATGGGGAGGAAGTGCGGGAGGGGTGGTGGTTTAGGTAGAAGCGATACATTAAATCTTAGTCCCAGAACCGGCTGTGCTTTGAGTTTGTTTGCAGGTGGGATTTCAGGAGGATCTAGTTTCTAATTCTGAAATTCAATCTGCAGGGTCTAATTCAAATCTTTCTTTTCCTGCTTCCTGCGGTATTTCAAATGAAGTAGCCGCAGATACCGTACAAAGGGACTGCGAGCCCTTCCGAAGGGTAGTCCCGCTCCTCCCCTAGGCTCAGCCGGGCTCCGTCCTCTCTTGTGCGGGCTTGAAACACAACACCTGAGCCCAGGCGGGTACCGCCGCGACACTGAAATAAAGCTTGGCATTTGCCCGGCTGCATTTCTGCGAACACGGCATCAGTGTTTGCAGCCCCAGCCCCAGCGGTCTGCCCGCGCGGTGCCGACAGCTCGCTCCTGCACTGGGGGACCGAGATAGCGGTTGGAGTTCTGAAGGCCTGACTTTGTTGCCGATGTGTAAATCTGTCTTCAGCACTTAAAGGTCTGATCCTGCAGCCCTTGCTGCTCCCTGTGGGACCGTAATCGAACAGGAGAGTTTTCATGTGCTGGATGAACCCCAGTTATTTATTTTCGTAGTGACTCACATCGGCCATCTGCCTGCTTTTGTTTAGACACCCTTGCAGTGCCCTTCCCACGTCTATGAAACTGCTTAATTTTGCAGTCCCACCCAAATATATAAATCACGTTTGTAGACCTCTGCAAACCCCATCCGCAGCCAGGGATCGCTCCGGAACCTCCCAGCAGGCTCATCACGTCACTCTGGTTTTCCTATGGAACTTTTTTGCACGAGTCCCAGCGGTTTGCTTCACGGAAGGCAAGAGATGTGTTTATTTTTGAAAGATAAAATACAAGTAGTTTCAGTGAAAAGGTTTCCAAGATAAAATTAACAATATGTTACCAAAACAATGGCATTAAAAAGATATCCATGTGATTGTAATTACGTAGCTAAATCCTTCCAAAGGAGGGTTCTGTCATGCCCTATACTCGTTACAATTGCTGTCATACAAATGTGTTCGTTATTTTTATCATTTTTTTTCTTCTTATTACAGCTTTTGTCATAAGAATAACTCATCAAGGTTTTACGACTAATAAATTCTCTAAATTACAGTCCAAGGATGCATTACTTTAATTTTTCCTCCATATTCTGTTTTTAATTGCCATGCTATTTCCCACTTGCCTTTTTTAATGACTCGTTAGGCTTAAGGGGAAAGAATAGAATTTAGTCCACCTGAGAGCTTGCATCAAGTCTGGACACCTGAGAAGGGACCTGAGACATGACGGGGAGGAAAAATGTGACTTGTGTGGCTCGCGAGAAGACTTCGGATTTCAAATATTAAGGATATTCAAAGCAAAACAAAATAAAAATTCTTAAGAAAGCCCCAGACCGGGCATTGTTTATTAAAATTATTTGAACAATTATTTCTAATAAGAAACGCAGTTGAGATGTACATGATTTTTGTAAATATAGATATATGCCTTTAACGTGTAACTGGGTCTGCTGGGAACATTTCAGAGTTGTGAAGATTAGATTTAGACATGTCCTTAAAAAACTTGTGAAATCAGGACCGAAGAGAGTGAGAGGTGACATTTTTGGTTACAGACTCTTTCGTGAGCTCCGTGCGTTGCTGTCCCGTGCCCGCAGGTGAGGGCGGACAGGCACCCGCAGCTACGGGGCACCTCCCGGGTCTCTGCTCCGGAGCAGAAGGAAACGCTGCCCAGGGTGAGTTTGCTAAAGGCACTGCCCGGTCCAGCGCTGCCTCCCGCTATCACCAACGGGCTGCGAGATACCCGCCCTCGTACCTGGGTAAGCGACCCAGCCCATAAAAATGCCTTTTCAGATGCAACTGCAGGAGCGGGTTACCGTTCTGAGTGTGAGTGCCCGCATCTCGCCCACGGGGACACCAGCCTTGCCTTGGTCGAGGTCTCGGAGAGATGGATGCGAGCCCCAAGTGCAATATTAGCCACGAGTTCGAGCTGTGTGAAGCAGTTTCTTCTAGGTGCTCCCAGAGATCTGCTCGGCACGGTTCCTGCCTGCACTGGTACGCTTTCCTGGCTGGCAGCGTGTGCCCATCTCACGCTCCTGCGCGCACCCCAACGCCCGTGTGCAAAGCAGTTGCATGAGCTTCCGCTTAAATTTTGGCAGGATGTTGACCTGGGAAACTCGTTTTTTTTCTTTCTTTGCGTTGACAGAGTTCTTCAATTGGTCACAGATTTTTATGGGCCATCACTGGCATCGGTTATTTAATTATTTTTTGTTAGAGCGTTTCGGTTGTGACACAAAGTCGTTAACAAGCCGGCTTCAGGCCGAGCAAACCCCTTGGCCCGCGCGCTCAGCACCCCTCTTCGCTGTGCTCGGCGGGTTGGCACAACTGCCCCGCAGAAGCAAGAAGAGGGTTTAGGGGGTCGGGGTGAGCCCCTTTCCAATTGCCTTATCGTCCTCATCGGCTTGTTTACGGCGAGGGCTCTGCCCAGCCTGCGGAACGCTTCCGTTACTGTTTGTCTTGGATGTTTCGGAGGGGAGGCGTCTGACTGTCCCGTTTTCCCAGCGCAGCGGTGCTGCCCCAGGCTCTCCCATTTCAAGCCTTTTCAGCGGTGCAGGAGAGGGTCCCGCGGGGAGTTTGGTGCCCTATCGCCTTTCAGGTGGCAAGGCAATGAGTAACCAAAACTGAGAAAAACACGAGAATAGTGCAGAATGAAGTGGGATAGCTGGTAAATGGGCAGATGCAGGGTTCAAATCCGTACTATTGCGAGACGGTCGTTATTTATTTCATGATTGCAACAGGGTCTTGGCTGCGCTAGGACATGGAGTTTGTCCGCAGTGCCCGAAGAGGAGACCCTTCTCGCGGCGTGCGTGCGCTACGTGGCACCAAATACGACGGAGGAGCTCGGCTGCTGGGGCATCAGCCCCTTAGTGCTGGCGGCTTACCGACTCCCAGACCTAAGGAGTGAGTTAAAAACCCGTTGACCACATGCTAACAAAAGCAGAAAAGCGAGTTTTACGCTGGTGAATACCATACAAATCTCTCTAGAGGGAGGCAGAGAGCCATTTCTCCGGGAAGATTTGATAGTTTATGTGTGCAGCACAATCAGCAGCAACAAAAAGCACTCTTTGTCAAGTATGTTTCAGGTGGCAGCACAGGTTATGCTAGTGGCAAAGTCCTTAAATATTCACCTCCATCACTGGCTCAGCAGGATTTTGCTCTTGCAAAAGCCATATAGCACTTTTCCTGCAATTGCAGCTCTCCCGTTGTAGCCCTTCTAGCGCAGAACCAGAGGGTGCTTTGAGGAAACTGGCTCTGAACTGGGTTCTGTCTAATCAGGACTGGAAGTCACAACACAGTAGTCCAGTCCTCGCATCTGCGCTTCCAGGATGGCGGCTAATTATTTCACAAATGTGAGTATTATTTAAATGCACTTCCCAATATTTTTCCTTCCTCTGCTGACCACGAGCAGTTTGCTACGAACGGCTTCTCATGCGTATTCAGTGAATCCACCAGGCGCTTACTTGGGCTTCATTCACAAAAATCACAAATTTTGAAAATTGCAGCCCGTACTCAATGTGAGATAAAATCCTGCCTCGCTGAAGCTGATGAAAACCTGCTCGTTAGCTTCAGCCCAGCTTTCAGAAAAATCTTCTCTTCCGCTAAAACAGTTTTGTGTTTTTTCAAGTCCTAAACTGGCACAACAATCTCGTTACTAAATAGACTTTACTTAGTACCCAGATTTTTGACAGCACAACGTATTTGCGGACCTATTGAGGCCTGCCTTTTGGGGAAAATTTGACTCATAAAGGACACTGCTCGCTGCAAGGGGGCCGTTTCACGTGCCCTGGAAGCCCGGCCCCGCTTGCGGGTGCTGCCGCGGGTGGAACAGGTCTGGCACGCTGGTTCTCAGCGGGGTTAGAGCATCACCAAGTCCTGCGTGTGAAAATCCAAAACGCGGCTTGCTGCAGCCCACGCAATGCAGAAGTCTGCGACTTGTTAGCTGGGACGGATCCAGACCAGTAAACGGTGGGTTTGCAGAAGCGCTGCCGCCGGGTCATCTGAATGCAGTCGCAATTAAAGGCCTGGGACATCTGCATGTTTGTCTGCAGGCCATGGCTCCTCTCTGGTAACGCAAATCCTAACGTGCGTTAACTGTTTAAAACCAATTTCGTTGCAGTTAAAATTGAATATGACTGTTAGTCTAGAAAATATGGCCTATTTCCTTTTACTAGTTAGCTTTTAAAGGTGTTTTACAATTCAAATGAGCCATGCAATTAGAGGTGACATTGCCAAAACTGGACAGACTAAAATTAGACATTCCTGCTGTGTGTTAGAGCTCGGCCCACGGCTGGATCCTGCTGTCTTTGGGCTGTACCTGTCTGCTCCAATCTCGTGAGTCAACAGGATACTGAAATGTTCCAGAATCCTGATCTTTGTGGTTTTCTGTTCTTTCTGTCTCCCGGTATTACCCTACGCCTCTTCCCCTTTATAGTGCTTAATGCTCAAAGCTCGCTCGCACACGCACACTCGTGCACGCTCGTGCACACACAGAACAACATTTTGGCATTTTTTTGCCCTTGAGAACTGGGAAGCGCCTCATTGTTACGACACTTAATGACTTGACCACCGCAAACCCATAACGAGAGCCAAGCCCTGGCTTACAGTGCCCGGGTTTACAAGCCGAGAGCAGGCAGCAGGGTGGCAGGTTCCGCCTGTGCCGCTTGGCCAGTAACGCTCGGACCCACGGGGAGTTCCTGGGCTGGGGCCGCACTCACTCACACGCGCTTTGATCTACGTGGCTTCAACGCAATGCTTCGGGTGCAAGGGTGCTGAGAGAAGGGTCACCTCTCCACCGGTGGATGGGAGCGCGGAGGAGCGCGGAGGGTGTCTGCCCCCGAGGAACACACGGGAGCTCCCTGGCAGCAGCGGCGACGGTGCCCGGAGTACCTGGCCTCCCACCTTCTAAATAGTCCTGCGCATTAATTAAATGTGTAATGACGCTGTCCCTAGGTCATCAGTGACGTGATTCCCATTAACACTTAACAGTGCAAAGCATTCTGCCACGGTTTGGGAACAATGTGTTAGTGTGAAGACTCCTGAAAATTTCTCTGGCCAACAGCTCAAGGTACATTAGAAAGTCAGAAGTGAGGAATATCTCCCAGAAAATGCCTGTTGTTCTCTGAACACAGGATGTGGCCGTAAGGAAAATTCTCCTTCATTTCGGGCTCAGCTCGATGGATTTAAGAACAGCGTTCCTCTAGTCCGTGAAGTCAGTTACGAACATGCACACAACCATCTGATTCCAGGAGCGAGGAACTTTTTTAAACAAACTAGTCACTTTTTTATGGCACCGGTTACAAGATCCAGCTCCCTTCTCGCTGGGCCAGTCATTTGAATCCAGACCAGGTTGGTAGTTACGTCTGTTGAGTGACCTACACGAACAGAGTTCTTGGGCTCGGTCCAGTTCCCGGTGGAAAGATGCCCGGGCTGGAATGGCCGTACCAGCTGGCAGTGCTGGCAGCAGAATTAGCAACAGCGTGAGCTGCGAAAGTGCCGCCGAGCCAGAGCCCACGCCGCTCTCCCACGGGTGGTCTTCCCAGGTCAAGGCTGAGACACAGCGGTGATGGTGACACAAGGTTGCTGGCAGAGCGGCCACGTGAAAACGTGAAGTCCGCTCTCTGATGCCAGATTCAGCTCCAACCGTACAGGGCTTTTCTGCACAAGTAATTCCTGGAGCGAGTGAGGTAGTTGTGGAGTGTCACAGCAGTGCGAAAATAACAGAAAACAGAGCGCACGTATCTGAGGATGACGATAATTTCCCGTTGGAATCGCCTCCTGAGGGACACGGTGAACTCTCCAGCTCTTGCAGCCTTTGGATCGAGATTGATGTCTCGTTCCAGAAGAGATGCCGCAGCCCAAGCAGTTGTTAAGGCTTTGATGGAGAAATCACGGCGTGACGGTCTCTGGTTTGTGCGGTTTAAGTGATCATCCCGAGTCATCTTTTTGAGCTGGCCTTAAAATCTATGAATCAGGTGACTCTCGTGGCAAGATCGACACGTGGCAATATTTACTGCAGAGATTCTATTGTCAGCAGCAAACCGCCCTTCTGTTTATCCTTTAATAGCTGCGGGCTTCGTGTCTGAACTCAGAGCTCTTGTAAAGGCCGGGGTTAGTATGCGTTCGTACTCTTACCTGAATCCTCCGAGCCCCTCCAGCTGCCACGCTCGCGTGACTTGAGATCTCTAGATGCACACTGGACCCTTATACGACAAGCCAAAAGTTCCCGCAGCATCTCACCCCCACCTCTGCCATCGTGTCGGCAGGTACAAATGTGTTCCCTGACAGACAGATATATAAATCCCAACCGTCCAGAAGCAAAGCAGTTTTTAAACTTTAACGAGCAGAGTAATGGAAATAAAATACAAAGGAAATGAAAAAAAAAAAAGAAAAAAAAAGACTAAAATGTTTTTTTATTTTGGTATTCTGCAGGAAAAAGTGTGTACGCTAAATAATAAATAAGCCAGGCAATGTTTTTACAGCTTCTTTCGTATGCGTGAATATTTGAAACATGCAAAAATGTGGAATAGGCATTTACTGAGGACAAAAGAAGAGAACTTATTTTATGTACAGAGAGCAAGAGGGAGAAAACAGAGAGATGCATGTTTAATGGATTGCTGTTCACAGAAGGGAGATATTTCCAAGTGTGAACATATTTGTAGACAAACCAATCTGACAAGTTAGCTCGGGGATGATGTATTACAGCAGAATTGGCCTGGGAAGCGGAATTTTGTTGTGAGGGTGTTGGCTGGTGTAAACAATGCCTGCTGGGTTTTGGCAGCCGAGCTGTCGGCTCTTCCAGCTACCGTGGAACGGCTCAGCCCTGGGTTCTGGTACCCGAGCGGTCCTTGTCCCGCGTAGCCAGGAAAAGAGAGACAGCTTCTTTTCATGCCTTTTTCTATTTGAAGCCAGAAGGGACCAATAACTGTGACCCCTTAAAACTGTTTTTAAGAGGGGAGCGAGAGCAAGAGAGAGCTACGAGGGCTTTTTTTGCCCAATACGGACCGTAAAGGCAGAGCGTATGGTCAGCATCAGAACCGGTGCTGCCGCACCATTGCAAAGCGCCCTTTGCAGGGCTCAGCAACCTGCTCACGGATCGAGGCTGCTCCACGGGCTGGAGGCGAAGGGCAGCGCTCAGCAGCTCTGGTGGATCCCAGCAGGTCTGGGATCAGTGACCTCGGGCCGGTCGCTCCCTTCCCGTCCTGCCCCCCGCTCCCAGCGGAGCATGTCTGCCGTTTCGTGAAGACCGGTTCCTCCCTGCCGGTGTTCGCAGCACCGACCGCGGTGAAGCCGTGATGCTGGTGCGGGACTTTCCTACGGGCGGAGGCGAATGCCCGCACTGACGGCCGAGGAAAGAAAAGAGTATTTTCACGGTAATAAGGAGGGTGACAGAGTAGGGAAGTGTGGCGCGTGAGTTTATCGGGGACTTTCTCCGTGGCTAGCTTGGCTCATACCTTTGTGTTTGGAAGTGGCTGAAACGAGAGAAAGAAAGGCCTGTTGCCATGACTGGCAGGGGCTCGTTATTCACTATTCCATGGCTTATGGTTTAATGCTTGTTTAACTGGAATTTTTTTTTTTTTTTTCCTCCTGACTTTTGATTTCTTTTTGCCAACTTTATATTTTAATGCATGTTTTTATGGAAATATTTATAGTGCACATGTTGCATATAAAACACCATCATAAAGCTTTTTTGCTTCAGTCCTGTTGAAATAAATGATGTTATTATTATAATAATTTCATAGGGTTATATCTGTTCTGTAATGAAAAAGACCTGTGGCTGCTTGAACCATCAACCCAGGCAGTTTTTACAGCTTTCTGTAGCTACACTGACCTCATGGAGCTGCTGAAACTTTTAAAATACTCCGTTTCCCAGTTGAGGTGGGCACACAAAGCAGAATGAGCAGATAGAAGACACAGGACATTCGCATGCTGCCGTACAGCCCGACCGGTCCCTGATCAAGAAGCCGGTATTGGCTTCATATTGCACACAATGGTAATGTTCTATTTTACGGTACTTGTTATTACAACACCAAAAATCACGCTAGCGGCTTTACAGACGAGGTGCCGGGGAAACTCTGGGCGGTGAGATCAGTGGATGAGCTGCAGCAGTTCTCAGAAGTTTGCGCAGCACTTGTGCTGCTCGGTGCAGACGTTGCGGGTCGTTCGGTTCAGTCCTTAAACGACAGGGACTGCCCGTCCAGCCTCAGCTTAGCAGCCTCTCAGTTGC
This sequence comes from Balearica regulorum gibbericeps, assembly GCF_011004875.1. Lineage (NCBI taxonomy): Eukaryota > Metazoa > Chordata > Aves > Gruiformes > Gruidae > Balearica > Balearica regulorum. The sequence continues at coordinate 1,612,242 of NC_046204.1, read as the reverse complement.
GTTGCTCAACAAGGACAGATCTAAAGGAATGTTGGAAGGTTGACATGCTGTGCCTGGGGAGCAAGTGTCAGAACAGAAAGATCGGGACTAAATATGTGAGCGTCTATTTGTGAAAGTTTATATATATATATATCTATATGCGTGTGTATGCACACTCACAAGCTTTAATGATAAATTTGAAAAAGGCTAGCAAACAACTGTAAAGTACTGTGGATTTACAGGCAGTTTTAAAAATTAATACTCAAACATGAAAATGCTTTATACAAGAAAGAAACCTTTTAGTAACTTCTCCATCCTAGAAAAAAGTATGATGAATAATTCAACTATGCACCAAGGAAACCGATTTGCTGAACAAGTGTAAAATAAATCTGAGGGTGAACTAGTCCAGACCACCTAAATTAAGACTCTGGTTCAGGAATGATGAGAGCCAAGCTAGATGTTTGTGACTCTGTGTAAAATGTCCATACTATTCTCCTGAAGGATTTACCATAAGATTGCTTAATGTTTATAGATACCATCGAGAGGTGATCTTGAAGAAGGTGGCTGACAGTCCCTTGTTTTTGTCACAGTTCACAGTTTGAAATATTTTACTTAGTTCCTATGTGCAGCCTTCCTCAGCAACGTCAAGCATCAGCTGAAGTGCCACGAAAAGTGGTGAGATTAAATCACATGCTAGGAGAGCTTTGCTAGTTAGAGCCGGTTTGCCTGTAGAATAGGACTCAAATTTGTTCTCTTAAGAAATAAATGCCTTAGTTATCCCAAAATAACCCCAGACATAAGCCAGTAATGAGTCTCTAGTACAGCGTACAGATAATACTATAGATTTTAGAAGAACTTCAGTATCAAAATGCAGATGTACGACATCTGCAGAAACACCTGCTGTGCCCTAGTTGTTACCTCTTCAAAAAAGAAGTGTGGTTCGCTGGCCGAAGCAAAGCCGACACCAAAGCTTGAAAGTAGGGAGGGCAGCACGATGTCTCTAACTGATCGAGGTCGTCCTCGGCAAGTGCTTACAGCGGACACGGCGGGTGAATTTCAGACAGAACAAAGGGAAGGTACAGGTGGAGCATGGCAGAAGGTGAAACCTGAGTTAAAGCGGTCAGGGGATGGATGGATGGATGGATGAATGGATGGATGGATGGAGGGAAAAAGTGGAAACTATTTTGATTTGGTCTGAGCCTCCACATAAAATGTTTTATATGTTCACAGTATTGAGCCTGGTTTACTCTCTAATTTTCATAAATATCACACTCTGGTCATTTATTACTGCTCTTCCTATGCTCAGGTGTATGAATTGCCAGGAACCAAATTCTCCCTTTTAGGAGGGGATGGGTCCGTTTATTCCTAATAACGCTCGGGAGCTTCTTCCTTAGTGAATCGGATCTGAGCGAAGTCACTTCAGGTGAAGACGGGTGCCTGTAGCAAAGGCTGCCTCAGGTTGCCCCTGAGGTTCTGGAAATGACATGCCCCTGCGGTGCTCGCTGTACGCGGCCCACGCTCTACGCAGTCACCTTCTTTTTGACCTTTACGGTGGAGCTGCACATAGCTGGGGTGAGGAGGAATTTCTAGTAGAAAGGGCTAGTGTTTTCTCGCTTGTCAATTTACTTTAGACACAAATTCATTTGCTGCCCTTGAAGCAACCCGGTCAAGGCTGTGTGGTCCATTTGGAAGCCCAGCCCTGTTTCTGATTGGTATGAGGCGCTCCGCATAGACTGAGCCCTTTTTCTGCCATGCTATAAAAGAGTTGGGTTTTGCGTACTGCACTTTGGAATGAGCCCCTCGGAGGAGCAGGCTCCATAAAGTTTTTATAACCCATATTTTATAAGGTATAGTGAGTTGGACGAAAGGGTTTTTTTTTCATGTGTATGTGCGTGCGTATGAATCAGAGCTAATACACAAGTAATTCAGCCTGGCAAAGTAGGTCGGACCACAGCCCCAATTTCTGTCTAAGTTGACCCCTAGGATGTGGATGGGTAAAGTCTCTGGGGAATAGTACGGCAATGGTTAGAGAGACATCATAAACCCTGTCCTTTTCATAGCAGGAGAAAGAACGCTCCTCGTAGTACACCACCGTGTCCCCGAGTGATGCAGTATGAGGATTTGCCAGTGAAGGACCAGCCTTCTCCAGATCATATTTTGTGGGTTTGAAGAATTTCTTGTAAGAAATACTCAGAAAGTGACTGTTCCTTATAGATCAGGTTTTTAAAGCTTACTTTAATTATGAAGGATGGTGCAGGTAAATCAATGCACTCCTGCTGTGGGGGCAGGAGAGAGAACACAACACAGGGGATTGCTTCTCCTGTTTTCCAAAATGAACGTTTACTCCAGTAAAACCCAGAACTTTTGTAACTTGGTGCATCTCTGAATGCTGAAGTCCCTGTATCGAACGCTGAGCACACAAAACATTTATGCATCTTTTTATCTCATGGGCTCCACGACGTGTATTTCAGATGGTTAACTTTTATTTGGCAGTTTTTTCTGATCAAATATGTGGATTAGAAATGCCTGCACACTGTAAGTAGAGAAATGAATCATGGATTTACTGTTCAGAGCAGCCTGCCTGGTAGTTGTGGCACTGATTTAAACCGTGGGCAGGGATTTTGAAGCAAGTAAAACTTTTTTTGTGATTCTTTTGGTTTAATTGGTTTTGGACTCTGAGACCTGGCCTGTAGTTTCAGCTGTTAAACACAGGCATGTGAGCCAGGCTCAGGAAACCTGGAGCGTAAGGCTGAGGGTGCGTGTCGCTCTGCCTGCTTTGTGGCACCTAGCTCAGGAGGAGAATCCTCCCCTGTGGTCAGCAAGGGAGTGAAATTCCTCCGCGAGTATCAGTTGTGCAGTCGGAGGTTCTATCTGGGGAGAAGAGGCTGAACCACACGATGCTCTTAGCACAGTCTGGGCTTGAGCAAAGCTCTGCAGAAACTCGTCGGTCTGGGCACATGTTCTCAGCTCTCTGCTCCATCTTCCAGGTTCTCTTATAAAGTATGAATTTTTTCTTGTAGGACAAGTGCCTACTGGTAACCGCTTGGAAAAACCACCATCTGATTCACACGGACACCCTCAGCTTAGCGTAGGTGACCACAAGAGTGAGGTCGCGCTGAATCAGGCTCCGTACAATCGTGATGTTTCAAACGTAGCCATTTAAAATGGTTTTAAAATTTGAATTTTAAGGAGTCATATGTTCAGCCTCAAAGGCTGGAAACGTCTCTACCCTCCTCCGTCCCTTCTGCTGTGAAGATGGCCACAAGCCTGTGGTGACGGCGTGACTCCAGCAGCACCAGGCAGAGCGCAAGACGTTGGCCCACCGCAACGCACTTTGCTCTTTGCTGTGTACAAAACGTGTAAAAAGTCTTTTCTGACTCAGTGTGGGACTCTGCTCTGGAAGGATTTTGGAAAGTTGTCTGTAGTCGTACAAGCTGCAAGACAGGAGAGCATTTGCTCCCAATAGTTTGTAGTTAAAAACCCCACCAAACCCCACATCATTCTGTAACAGTAATTTAGACATGGTCAAGATTTTAGCAGTTGTAAGGAATATTACCTGCCATAAAGTATGAATGGTGTTGAATTTACAAAAAATGCCTGATGTAAAATCATACTGTCAGGAACAATTAGCCATGGTGCATAAAAAACCTCTTACAGAGATTACACTTCCCAGATTGTTTTACAGAAAAACTTTGTGTTAATGTTATGCTTTGAATGCCTTTTGCCGTGAAACATTTAAGAAACAACAGTTTATAGTCTCTGATCTTTATGGTTTGGAAGAATGAACGCTCTCCTCATGTTAGGCCAAATTGATGTTTTAAATTCAGGAGAAACCCCATCATGTTATAAAAAGGAGAGAATGTCCTAAGAAGAAAGTGGTCAAATCATTCCAAGATGTTATGGGTTTAAGGGTTTTTTTCAGCTTTTTTTCCTACGGAAAAATTTTCATGATCCTGGGCATATGGTCAAAAAACACAGAAGTGAGATATTTTTAGACAAGCACATTTTGGTATAAAATTACCCACTCCGGCGAGCACAGGGACAACCTGGTCTGTCCGCAGCACTGTGGGACATCGATGCAGACGGGTGTCCCAGCTCCGAGCTGTTGGACCAGGCACCCCTCTGCTACCGCACAGCGCTCGGGCTCAGGACCGCAGGGGGTGAGGGTGAAAGTCCTTCCCTTCTCCTGCATTATCCAACCCGCTGTGTTTTCTCCGAGAGGCCGTGCGCGTTCCCCGGGCCAGGCTCAGGACAGAGCTGCTGCGGGGATGCGCGACTGTCCCGGCGCAGAGCTCGCTCTGTAGAAAAAGCAGGACCGCGACCGGGCGGGTGCCCGCGTGCAGCAGGATCGCTCCACCGCCTCTCCCGCTCTCTAGCCCTGACATAACCGTGACAGTGAAAGGGGCCGGGGAACGGGGCCGTGCAGGCAGGTGAGGAACCCCCCCGTCCCCGCGCGCCGAGGGGCGGTGCGGGCAGAGGACAGCCCTCGCCCCCCGCCAGCTCCTTTGGGGCGCAGCCGTCGTCCGTCCCAGCCAACGACCCCCGTGCGTCTCTGCGGCCCGGTCCTGCGGCTCAGACTCGTTTGAGTGATTCGGGATCCAACTTTCTAAGATCCGCTTGTAGTTTTTTTCCAGCCCTGTCAGCACTGCAGAGCCAAGGCATCCCTGGCAGCTCGGGCTGGATTCTGTTTGGCCTCACGCATCATCACCAGTCTTGCCAGTTAATTCAGGCGGAGGGTGATGATGTGTGAGGCAGAAAAAGCACAGCCTGGCCTTCAGGTGCTGGGCACAGTCACCACAAAGGCAGTCAGGAAAACGCTGTTTCCATTTGTACACTTGAGCGAGCGTGACCTGGGAATCCTGGAGGCTGGAACAGATCCCGGACCTCAGCGAGGTTTACCGCTCGGCCACAGACGCATTTGAATTACTGAGGAACTACCACGGGAGCGGGTTCGTGTCACTGTGGGCTGTGCTGACACCAGGATGGCACCTCAAGCCCAGGTGAGACTCCTCAGCACACAGAGACTTCCTGCAGCTCGGTACGACAGGGAGCCTGTACCCGAGAGCCCCAGCTCCTGAGGGGCACCTCTCTGACCCCCACGGCCAGCAGTGGGGCTGCCCCGATGCCTTTAAGCTGAGAGAGACACGGGGCTTGACCAGACTTTTGTGGTTCTGTCGCCTGCCCTGGAATACGCCGCTTCCCACGGCGCGGAGGGCAGCAGGACAGCTCCCGCCGCAAGCCCTGGGCTCTGGTGGAAGAGGCGGACGCGATGCCTCTGCCAACGCCATTCTGCTGCAAGGACGAGCAAAGGGGTCAGCAGTGGCCCCCGGGCCTCTCCTGTGCTCCCTGCACACCTCCAGTACCCACAGCGTACACGCAGCCCCGCGATAGCTCCGGGGCGTGCAGGAGGCTGTGCCGCTGCTGCGGGAGGGACACGTCGGTGTCGCTGCGTCAGGGCCACACACATCTCATTTGTGCGTGTCTGGGGGGGGTGGGTGTGTGCACGCACCTGTGTGAAGGTGCCTACGTGGAAGGTTTTGCTTTGGTTTTGTTCTGTTTAAGGGTTGCCCTAGTCTTGATGGGTGTATGACTATTTGTAGGAGTGGCCGGCAGTGCCCTGGCCTTACATTAATAAATGCATACCAAGATGAGCTCTGTGTGGTATTTTCAGTTCCTGCTACCCCGTATTAGGAGACACGGGACCAAAATAACTGCAAAAGCCTATGCAAAGAACACAATATAAAATGCAGACCAGGAAACAGACTGAGGCATGATCATCAATAATGCTTAAAAGTCATAATCCACCCAGTTTCTGGCAGGAATGGAAAAGCAAACCACACAAGATCCTGGAATATGTGTGCAGGTATGCACTGAGTTTATTCTGGCACAACCCAAAATATGGCCCTAATAAAAAGTCCACATGTCTGACATGGTGTGCCGTTCTTTTGAACTGCCACAGAAACAGTTTATCAGGATGGCCACCAAACTGCACTAGGCTTTGGATTTGTTGATGGCTAAGCCAGACATCGGTCTGCATACATGTTTTCAGCAGCTGATGGCATCACATGCAATCACAAATTGCTACAAATACTCACAGGTACGTAACAAGACCTGTGTAAGTAAAACGACTGAGATCACCGTGTGAGTCCAGTTCTGTTTGCAGGTTCAGGTTTGCATCCAACAGCAAGGAAAGGGTGAGCAGGAAGGCACAGATCCACGAGCAGGGCGAAAGTTTAGAGCGAACTTTTCTTTACGTGTGGTATCTAGAGCGACTCGCGCTGCTCAGAACAGCCAGGATTTGATCCAAAGCTGACTGGTATCGATAGCAGTCTTTCCGCTCACTTTAAGGAAAGCTGGATCTTGATGACTGGTGCTGACCGCTGCGATAACTCAATGCTCAGGCAGCGGTATGGTACACGCAGAAAATCAACCCCGAGCTCTCTGGGAAATGCTGCCATTTGCTCCTTTTTTTTTATTAGTTTATTTATAGAACCTAAAAATCTCGTCACAAAAGGCTTCGCAAGACAGATGGTGGTACTGTAAAACCCAAAATACCTCAGTTGTACTTGTTTGTTAAAATACTTATAAAATAAGAAGTCAGATGTAAGTTAGGCACTATGCCTTTAAGGTGGGATTCCTCCAGAGTAAAGCCGGAGTGCCAGGAGTACTTCTTTCAACTTCAGATTATGTGATATATTAGTTTGGTCTCAGAAGCCACAGTGCTTCCTTATTTATGTAGCTTTGATCTAAAAAGCTGTTTATTTATGTTTTATTGAACTATAAAACATCTAGTAAACATGCCTTATGCTTTTTTTATGTTCTACATGAAATCTGTCATGAAAATGTCAAGGAAAAATAATGAAGATCTTTATTGTGTTGCTGCTGGTGTCTTCCTTTGGAAGTTCTTATACTCTGTGTTTCTGTTCATATGACTGTAAAATTCATAAGGCCTGCAGATGTCTTGCCTGCTAAGCATCTGGAGGAGAAGGAAGTTTTTCGTTATGAAATCCCAATGGAGACACTACCGAGGGCATTAGGAGAACATAATGATTTGACATTTCTCTTTGGATGCCACTTGATAGGGTCTCTATCATAATTATCTGGAGGTATTAATTATTGTTGTGGGAATTACTTTCTGTGCTTGGCTACTTGTGAGATGCCTGTCCTATAGGGCATGCTCCTTATTCGCAGCATCTCTCAGCAGCCAACAAACTACCGTGAAATCGTGATCAAAACCTGGGGCACGGGCTCTCAGCCCTAATTGCACCGAATCCCTGCAGTGTGCTTGGATAAGAGGTCCCAGGTTTTTAGCGTATCAGTAATATCCCAAATTACATAGCAGTGCTTCCTTCCTAGTTACAGTATTATCAACGTTGTTTTAATAGACCCAAGAAAAAAATTTATAAATTCAACATGGGCTTAATTGTTCTGCACTTTACATTGTAGTTTAATCTAGCAGACGAAGAATTAACCTTCTCTGCTAATTAACTAATAAGGAGAGGCCCAGGTGAGCTGCAGGTTGTTTACTGGCTGTGAAAGCCCGGGGAAGGCAGCTGTGGGTTGGGTGGTGTGCCAGGAAGCTCTGATAAAGCAGGCTGTGGGTGCACCTCCTCCTCTCTGCTGATGCTCCTCTTGCTGTGGAGGCTCCATGCTGCTGGAGCTTTGGCTGGTACGTCTAGGTCTTTCCTTGAGGAACCCTAAGAGGTTCCTTGACTCTGTTAACTACCTGCCCCTGCAGTGAGAGATGTTTTGAGAGGTTTGCTTCTGTGTCTGGTGGTTTGTATGGGGAGGAGCTTTCATGAGCTGGAGCTTTGTGGTTTGGGCTGGGAAGTGTACTTCTTGCCTTTGCAGTGCAACGTTCTCTCAGCCTGTTGCATGGGAAGTCTTGGGAAGATGGAGGAAGTTGTGGTTGTGTGAGGTCTGAAGTGGGTCATAGGAAAGTGAGAGTGAACATTTGGATGTGCCCTTCTAGACTAGACGTAAGAGTCCCATGAAAAATGGTGTATTAGGACATAGCATGCCACCTGACTCTCTCACAAACTGATGCTAGCATTGCTGCACCATGTCCCACCCTTACTTCAGTAGTACAGTTGTTGTTGCTCATCCTGAGCTCCTAACCTAGCTACTTCAAGAAGAGAGCTTGAAAATGAGACAGTGCTTGTACTGGAAAATAGGGTCCTCTCCATGAGCAGGCAGCAACTAACCCTTCTGGTGAGGGAAATGGAAGTGTATTCCCACGAGGTCAAGAAAAAGCTACCTCAGATGCTGGAGGAATTATTATTTTGTGTTCTTCAATTCCACTTTCATGAAATCATGGTATCATCGTAGATATGTAGGAGCTGGCAGTACTGGAACACAGGCTCGGGACATGAGCTTGTTTTGGAAAAATGGAACGGGTACAAATAAAGATTCCCTTTCTTGGGCTATGTGTGACGAGAACACAGGGCTGGTAGAGTGGCCAAGAAAGGACAGGAAGTCAAGTTTTCTTTCCAACACCCATTCTCACCACCTCTGTTTCTTATGGTCATTTTTGGTAATTTTTATTTAAAGGAGTCTCATCTTCCTGCCACACAGAAGGTTGGAGTGCAGTCAGAGAAGCTTACACCCATATCAGCCAAGCAGGTTAGTCGTATGCGTGTGAGTGGAGAAGCGAGTTATTGAAGCTGGGGATCAGCAGTGAGAAGGTGTGGGCATCTGGATTACTTCAAACCTAAATTATTATGGTTCGGTATTTCAAAAGTGTAAGTGCAATGCCAGTCAGGATGTGGGTGTCATGTTGTTAGTTCTTCCTCTACAAAATGTGCTCTTCAAGCTTCTCTGAGGCCAGTGTGCACAAGTACCTTTTGGGGTTCTGAAGCAGGAGTGGTTCAGAAATGTGAAAGTTTGCTTCCTTTCCATTTGAAGAGAGAGCAAAAGGCTAATTCCATTTTACAGTCATCTTTGTACCAATATAGTTTGTATGTTGCATTTGACCTCCTGTAACAAGGTTAAACCACAAGGATCCCCTTGAGAAGTTGCTATTCATCTTTTATATGTGAAGATTTTCAAGTATAGAAAGGGGATAAACCTAATACGGTGTTTAATGGAAAAAAATTATGACACCAATAACACATCTGTGTCTGTAATTTCACAGGTTTTCTTTCTGTATATTTTTATATGTATATATGTATAATTTAATATCAGCCTCAGGGTTGTGGTCTCACATGTCATCAGCTTGCAGGAAACTGGATCCTTGGACTAAGTATCAGATGAGTTGCTAATGTTTGGAAAAAAAGCAAAAAACATGCTTTAGGTCTCTGGTTTATGGCTGTTATTGAAGTAAGAATTTGTGATTGTAACCTGATGCTTGCCTCACCAACATGTTTTCATTATTGTCTGGATAATTGAAAGTCCAGGCAAATTTGGATGTTAGGAGATATTACACGTGAAGGTCTTGGTGCTCAGCACAGCTGAACGTTGAGGTGGTTCAAATTAAGGATGAATATGTTTCACCATTTTATGCAGGCTTAAAGATTGTTTTATTCCCCAGCAGCAGCAGTCCAGACGCAGGCTGATTAGCATGTGCTTAGTTTATTTCCAGGTCTGGTTATCCAGCATGCCCAGGCTGTCACCCGCAGCTCTCCGGCTGCTCGCTCGTGCCCGAAGTATGACTTCTCAGGCTTATTTTGCAGCAGTTCAGAGCGAGCTATCCACAATAACGCAATACTGCAGTATTCCCTTACCGGGTAGGGAAACGTGCCAAGGGAAGGGAGCTTCCCTTTGTGGCAGGGCTTTGAGCGGGACCTTTCTGGTACGTGGAAGTCTACCTGTAGAAAGAAGGTGCTCTGTCTTCACCAGCCTGTAAAAGGAAGTTTTAAATGTTTCTGTCCGCATCCGACCAGTTCTTGCAGAACTTCTGCTTGGTTTTGTCTGTTCATGGGAAATGGGTGGTCCTGGTTCAGTTTGTGGGTTCCAGGACTTAAAAAAAAAAAAGAACCTGGGTTTGTTGGCAGGAGTCAACATTTGCTGAAAATCATCGGAGTTGAAAGGACAGATGATGGGGCCCTAACCCAAAAGGTGGTCCTCTGTGTCAGAGTGAGACATGATGACAGGGGCACCTCTCTGCCATAGTTCAGGCCCATTCCTGTTCCCTGGGTAAACACATGATTTAAATCCACAGGATTTATGGATCTAGCAGTTTCCCCACCACGTTAACTCGAGAGCCGACATATGCAGAAAAAGGTAAATGAGGTTTGCAAACTAATCCCTATTAACTGGGCATAACTGGAAAATTAAACCAAACAAAAACTTTGGGTGGCTTTGAAAAACACCGTGGGACTTTTCTGCCAGATTTCTGAATCCTTTAATTAGATGCACGTGTCTCCGCTGACAAAAAAACAGGACTTGATCATTCATTAATCTTCACACACAAGGGGCAACTAGTTCCGTGCGGTGTTCAGCCACAGAGCGAGCAGACACTGGACAATGTGAAAGCAGACCTGCTTATTGCTAACCCACTGTTTGGGTAAAAAGCCTTTGAACAATTGGGAAAAGCTAACTCCGTATCTGAGTTCTGCAAGGAACTAATTACCTGCCTGGACTCTACCCACATACCGGCTCCTACCCCCATAAATCCACCAAACAGCAGGCATCCGTGAAAGTCCTCCACACTTCTTTTCTGAATCAGGTTCTTTATGTATATCTCGACTTGCTTGTGGAAGATTCATGGCCCAAGCTGCCTTAAGTATTTTTGTTATGAATAGGAACCCTTAAACATTTCCTTCTCATTTAATTCATCATTTTTTTTTCAGGCTTTCAACACTGGGTACAAGCTAGAAATAATGGGAGGCAGAGTTTGTCCCTGAGGAAAAGTGACTTAAAATAATAAAGTATACACTGGGAAGGAGAGGAACAAGGAAAATAAATTAGCCATTTACAAGATGGGAAGATTTTAATGTTGCGCGGCTGCTACATGGCATCCCGGTGTCTCTAAGTATTGACTCGATTCCATACCGCAGTGTGCTGTCAGGCACAAGTAGGGAAAATAGTGAAAAGAACAATGACGATTGCAGCAGCCGCGTTCTGTGCTCGCTGCTGGCGTTGGGACGCGGAGGTGTGCGGGGAGGTCATTACTCACTGTTGAAATGTCTCATAAGGATGACCGTAGCCAGAGATATATGCAGCTCAGTAGTTCCACTTCTCCAAGGTTCTTGTTAATAATTAATTATTAAGTACTGGTGATTTACTCACACCAGAGGGTTTTTTTTCACCATGTGGGCTGGGAAAGTTAAAGTTGTGTTTTGAATTAGGGGTTCAAACAAATCTGCTCAGCTCAAAAGGAAGCAGAGTTGAAAACACTGACTTCCTCCCAGTCAGGTATCACAACAATAAACCTGTTGAGATTTCACTTGGAAATGGATTGTGGATTTGCTAATACTTTTAGTAAGTCACGTTTTACAGCTGCATGAGCTGTGTCCTTTAAGCTCATAACAGAGCACAAACCTCATACTAAAATATCTTTAGAGCTTAAAATAAAGCTGTCTGTGGAGTAAATGCTTTGTTTACTGCATCTTGAGCAGAATAAGAAATGGCAAAATTTGAGAAAATGCAGATGATGTATAAAATAGGCTGTTCCAAGCTATACATAAATCCCTTGGACTATACGGTGAGGAAGACCTGTATACTCATCATAATGTCTGTGAAACAAGTATGAAATGCAGGTCCTGACCAATTGCTTCATGTGCAGTTTGGCCTACAAGTAAAATACCGGGCTACTTTTCTCAGCTGCTGAAAGCACTATTTTCAGGGGCAATTTGATTCTAAGCCTCTTCAAAGGGAAACGTTATCCATCCTGGTTTTTACTGTGCTCTGTATCCATGTGACATATGGACTTACAAATGTGCAAATCACCACCAGAGCGAGAATGATCCTTACCATTAGGAAATGGTGTGTGCGATGTAAATTTTCAGGAGTTTCTTGTTGAGTCAAATAATACTTTTTATTAAGTCAGCGACAAATCTCCAGTTGTCTTTGGGAGGACCAGGTCTCATCTTGTTGGTGAGCTCGCCTTCCTCCTTGGTGTCTGCAGATCAGTTCCTCTGCTTCTTGGACACTCCAGCATCTCTGTCAAACGAAGTGTTGGAAATGAGGTGCCCGGCTGAAATGTGGTTGCCTTCCCAGAAGTCTGGGCTTATCACCTCCAGGGCTGCTCTGCTTTCCACTGACTCAGGAGGAGAACATTTTTCACTGACTGTTCCAAACCAGCCAGGGAGGTTGAAGACAGCCTATATAGTTTCATCTAATCTGATGCTGGAACTCAGAAAGCATTGCATGGGTTAGCTATGATTCAGAATGTTAACCACTAAATCAGTTAGAGGAATTTATAATTCATTTCAGCTATTGCAGGATTTAGTACAATAAGATCATTATTGCCTTGAGATATCCTTCGGGTCGTTAATTTAAATTAGAAATGCCTTCAAACAGGATATCGTGCACAGCTCCCTCCATAGATTTAAGGGCTTAAATAAACTCAAGAAATACTTCCTGGCAGTTACTATTTTAGCAAATGTGAATCACTACTTCCAAGTAGTGTAATACCTCGTTGTTTACTGCTGTCAAAGGTGGCGTTGCAGCAAGTGGCAGATGCATTCTTAATTGTGCTAATTATAATTGCTCTTTTTAAAGGACTAAATTCTTCCATAACTGAATTGCTCTTCAACGTTCTTTAGTGTTTTTGCACTACAGAGCTGTAGTTTCTTGCTTCCATAACTGGATTCAGACTAACAATAACTGTTAGTCTGACCTTGTAAATGAGGTGGACACTTGCTATGGAAGACAACTCTTACAGACTGAGGTAGGGAGCAGGAGTTGGTAGGGCAACCTTCAACAACAGGAGGTGGCGGTACGAGCTGGCAAGGTGCTAAGGTCAAAGGAAGGACTGTGACCAAGCTAGATGAGATGGGCAGAACTGTGAATGAAGATTGCAAAATGCCTTAAATACCCGCGGCTGCAGAAGGCATTCTAGTGAAAATATAGGGTTGGTGTAAAGGCAGCCTTGAGAGTCAGGTGATTGGCTTGCTCTGGGGATGGAAATATTAGTATAAAGACTATCGGTAGAAATACTTTGCCAAGATGAATTGATATGGCACCAGTCACCTTGAAAGGTAGAGTCTACAATTTCAATTTTTGAATGGAGAGGACTTCTAAACTGGGAGGGTTGTTTTCACTGTGCGGTGAACTGAGGTCTTTCACTCGCAGCTCAAACTGCTCTTCTCATCTCTAGTGCGACACAAGCAGCTACTCGTTGGGATTCAGAAGGACTTGGTCAAGATCAGTTGGTTTTAGCCAACCACAGATATATACCTCCCAGCTTCACCCGCTCTTGGGGAGGGCGCAAATCGCTCGCTGCTTCTTTTCCAGTTTCACTTCTTGTTGGGGGGCTGAGAGAGTAAAGTTCTCTTGCCGGGAACAGCAAGGGCAGGATGTCATCCGTGCTGGCTTGTCTGCACGGGGAGGACCACGCACGCCTTCTTTCTGAACCTGGCAGTATGTGGAGGGCTTCTTGCTGCAAAAAGAACGGGGGTACCAGCCTGGGGACTTCGGTTCGTAATACATGGGAGGTGTAGCTTGTTATTTGGCATCTCTGTAACCAAATTGTTTTAATCAAAAATGTGTTCTCTGAAGTGTTTTTTCTCCCTGCAAGAGCAAAGCTGAGGTGTGGACACGAATGTGCAATAAGTGGAGCTCTGCCTTGGCCTTTGCAGCCGGCCTCTTCTGCACTGCTCAAGAACTGAGCAATCTGATATTTAAAAACTTGCCCCAAAACTTAGTATAAAACTGTGCTGCAGGGATCAGCGGGAAAGACTCAGCAGCATTTAAATTAACAGTTCTGTTCTGTCGGCTACAAATTTCAGTTTCCTAGTTGTTTCAGCCTTTGATATTTCCCCCCTTCCCCCTTGTCTGAACTTCCCCGTTCAGAACCAGGATTACCTCACATCCATGGTTTCTGTTTCCCCGGGATTTTTGAGCAAGGGACTGCATCGAGCTGTCAGTACTACAGGTATATGGAGAAATGCAGCGTTTGGGTCTGAGCATCCAATCTGATGATTGTAAACTTATCTGCAGAAGTGTTTGCTGTGAGCGTTGGGTGATCACAGAACCACCACGGACTTGGGCAGCTCTGAAATGCTCTTAGGATGGGGGTAGGAACCCTTCATTTCTGGGAAGTGATTGCTCCTGCGTTTGTGCCCTCGTTTTCACGTTTGATGTTTTTGAGGCTTCCTTATTGCTCGGTGGTGGAAGAAAAGCGTTTGCTGTCTGGCCCGCATGACACGGTCCAGCTTGTGTCTTGGAAAGCTGCAAGTCTAAGTGGAGACCGATGGCTGGTCGTAGAAGTATCCAATTGGGTTTTTCTCTCTCTAACCACCTCTGTGCTGCGGAGCTGCCCCAGTCCTCCCTGTTGTCTTCCCGTTTCTTGGCTAAATGGGGAAAGGAAAGCTCCTTGGCCGCTTGCCATGCCGAAACCCCCCACCCCTGATTTATTATCACTGAAACCAGCTGCAGATGTTGGCTGGGCTAGTGCTCTGCTGCCAATTAGGGAGCCTCATGCAGCGATTACTGTGCTGTTTGCCTGGCACTCAGAAAGGAACATGGCTGAAGGGAGTGGGTCTGTGCAATAAAAATGAATTTTAAAAAGATGAAAAATAGGTTTCACCTAGGCAGGTAGCAGCTGGAGCAGCATTTGGTGGGAGGAGGAGGAGGAGGCGGCGGCTGGGCCAGATTTCAGGGGCTTCATAGGAGTTGCCATTTCTTAGGTCTTTCACTGGGCTAATGAACCCTAAAATACCCCACTGAAACCCACCCAGCCCGTGCATGTATTCCTGTGTGGTTTGAGGGCTTGAAATTTATCTCGGGTTCACTGGAAGTTTGTCTGAACTCTTCCTCCACTTAAAAGCGACTTTCAGTGAAGCCGGCCCGAGCTTTCAATAGCTGACAAACCTCGTCTTGACCCGCTGGCACGGGGAAGCAGTCCTGAGCCGTGCGTTTTGGTTCTAAAGCTGTGCTACCTGCTGTACGTGTCACGGCGAGAGAAAAGTTTTCTATGAAAATAGCATTCCTTACCACTATGGAAAAGGGGAGAAGAGACAATACTGAAAATGTTTGTGAAGTATATACCAGTCTCAAGATAAATGTTTTCTTCTGCTGTTAATGCATTGTTTAAATCAAACTGGGCATAATTCTAGATCTTCTAATTCAAAAATCAATCTGATAAAACATGATCGCTTTTAATCCCTTTATCCTACTTCTGTTGCATTTTTGGTCTATGATCTATTGTTGCAATTCCAACAATAACTTCATAATAATGCATTCCCAGTGTGATGCCTATTGCCACGTGACCTATTGCATCAGAAAGCTGTTCTCTATCTAAGAACTGGACAAATATCACCAACTTGTTTTCAATGTTATGTGTGGCATTGCAATTGCAGTTCGACAAAGTTAAATGCAGCTGAGAACCACGTGAATCAAATTGGGGAAAAGATTATCAGAGTGTAGAGTGAAATGAATGCATAAAAAAATTGTGGAAGAATAAAATCTGAGACAGTCTTTTTCATTGGTATCGCTAGCACCTGTAACAGTAGGATGCTCCTTTGGATAAAAGCAATTGTGTTCATTTCAGCCCAAGCAACAAACCTAAATAATTTATTTTACCGTAGTGCAGCAGGGTTTAATCTTGTCTGAACCTCTGCAATTCAGCAAAACAAAATCTGAAAGGTATTCTGCTACTTACTTTCTTTCACAGACCTTTTTAATGTAGGGTTAATAATTACTTTCTGCAAATAAATAAATAAAAAATCCAGAACAACCTAAACAGGCCTTTTCCTAAACATTTATCCCTTCTATTGAGTGCCTTTGTCCATCTTTTTATATGCTTTCTACCATTTTTAAAGTTAATAGGAAATAAATAGAAAAAAATATTAAAGTATTAGTTTGTAACTCTTGTATTTGCAGATCATGATATTTGATTTTAAAAGTAGCTGCTCAGTGACCTACTCGGGTATCAAGTGTTGAGCTCTCCAAATGAAATGCAAAAGCTAATCTCAACACTTGACCAATTGGAATGAATTCCTTACGTATACAAGCAAGATCAGAGCCCATTAGCAACCAATATTAGATTAAATGAGACTAAACATTACATAGTGTGATTTTACTTCTAGGAGTAGTTTATTATTGCTATAATGCAAAGCACTTCTTCACTGCAATGTGGTTCGAGTGTTTAGTCTCTCCCCGAGAGCTCCCTCAGTGCTGCGCCCGGGATGCATGAAGGGGATCCCGCGGTTCAGTGGCTTATCTGGAGAGCAATCTGATGCAACGGCCCCAGAAGAACAGAGGGATGAAATCTGATAACCAGGCTTTACTCAAACTTAATAGCAACATAAAAGACTTTATTTTCTCTTTTAAGGTTTGAAATGTATTTCGCAATGAAAATGTGGTGTTACGTTACCATAATGCACAAAAGGATTTTGCAAGCAAAGCCTTCAATAAAGCTTCACAGCTACTGTATCCTATGGACACTTGGGGTTGGTAAAGTGGGACGCTTGAACGGCCAAAAAAAACCCCACACCTAAAGTTAAAGCAGGAAAATAAGTTTGGATGCTGGTAAATATTCCCTGCTAATGACACTTGACAGAGCTAGCCAGCTCTTTCTGGGCGAAATAGGAGAGGTGTCCTCACCATCGAGCTCACGCTGTCTTTTTCAGTGGAAGAATGTTTATTTGTTTTCTCTTTGCTTTGTTTTGAAACTGGAAATGGAGGCCTTCCAGTAGGAACTGCTGGTTGCCAATGGGACATGCTGGGTGTGTTGAAATGTCGCTGTTTTGCTGAGTGAGAAGTTGTGGTGGAATGGTCAGGATGCTGGTGGCTCTTTTCATTTGTGCTTGAAAGCGAGATGACATAAAAATTGGCTGTTGGATCTCATGAGGGAATTAAGGCATGCTTAATTAAGCTGAGTTTTACCCAGATTTCAGGAAGCCATGAGGAAATATAACAAAAAATATTGACACAAACTATCTCCTGTTCTTTTCTGTGCGTATTCTTGGGAGAGGGGGGAAAAAAAAGACAAACCACACACACAACAAAACAAACAAAAATCTCCACCCAAAAACCCCCCTGCCAACCAAACAACCAAAAGCCACACAACAAAACCCCACCAGCCCACTCCTTTAGGCGCACAAGATTTCTGCAGGGGAAGCACAATCAATGATGAAAGCAGAGCAAAGCAAATCCAACATTCTTCTGAGATTTTTTTGCAAACAAAATGTGATGCTCTGGTGCTAGACAGAAATGTTGCCAAAACCACATTACATCAAAATGCTTCATAAAGCCAAGTCAAATTTTCCTGAATTTCTGTTTCAGAAGAAAAAATGTAAGCAAAAAGCTGTAGCAGAATGAAGCAGACCATGTTCATGCTATTATCAGTTGTCACTACGGATTTTCAGTGATTTCTTCTAAATTTTGTGTTTTCTGTAGTACAGAATGAACATATACTGTTAGATACTTGACTGTTTTGAGGTAATAAAATATTTCAATCAATCCAGGCTTTAAATTATCAATTTTGGTATTTTGGAGTTTTGCTCTATCTAAAAATTCATGAATTTTAAAATCCCAGAGCTCTTTATGAATTGAAACTCCTCCTTCTGCATAGACCCGATCTCCCCCGCCCCATGGGGTGGTGCAAAAGCCTTTCTCCCGGGGGCAACGTGTGGTTCATGCAAAACTACCGTAAGCTCGTGCTTGTAGGCTCCTTGTGGAAGATGGTCCTAGACGGCAGCAGTCTGTGGGTGGAGTAGTGGCTCCAAGGATCTGCGTGCTCTAGAGCAAAGGAAATAGTACTAATATGTGTAAGCAGACACATAGCAAGGGGCAATAGACCCCAAATCTTGACTATCTCTTTTAAGATGAGGTGAATCATCCCATCTATCTTGCCTTAGGCTGGGGAGTGATTTAAGTAGGTTAGTGAGTAGTTTAGACCAGGCACCTAGTTATCTGGATGCAAATGAGTGGTGGGGATGAATTCCCACGAAGTGGTTTGCATAGGGTCCAAAGGACATCATCTGCAAAGGGAGGAATGGTCTTGGGCCTCCCAAATCCTAATAAAGTGCCTTAACCATAACATTATTATTTCTTTTGGTAATTCTGTGGTATATGGAAACATTTTATTAGTATGTGGCTTTGGACAAAACATGAAATATTTGAGCAGACCAGCAGCAGTTGCACTTGTAGTGTTTGGTAAAACTGAAGACAATATTTTATCACTTAGCCTTCGTGGGTGATTTTAACCTCTCCAGCTTTTAATAGAAAGTAAAGTTCAACTTGAACAGTGAATTTGACGGTAGGTTGGCTCTTCCACTGTGCACGGAGAGGGCGGGCGCGCAGGTTCCCGGTCCGAGGGGCAGGATACCCGCGTGCCACGACCCGGTACTGAAGGGCTCTGCTCCTGGGGGGATGCTGCCCACGGAACACCAGCAGTAACGCGCACTGCTGCATCTGCAGGCTGCACGCTAGACGCGAACCAATAAAAACAGCCCATAATATACAGAAACAGAGGCTGGGCAGTTAATGGTGAGACTCTTGCCTGCTTTTTACAGCAGCCTTTTGTTTACTAGCGCGCTACATAGCGTAAATTCCGTGTTTAATTACAGACTGTCAGAGTTCACGTTCATATTTGCAAAGTTGGGATAATTCTCTTTGCGGTGTTTGTGCTTCTCAGTCAAAACAGGAATAACTTTCTCTCACAGCATGCAGATTCGTAGCAGGACAAAGGCGATGGGTGGAAGCAGCGCACCTACTATAGGTTGTTAACCTAGGCGTTAGTCTGCTACTGACAACTCATTTTGGGTAGACGGAGTGGGAAAAATGCATTGTAAGACAACACGGAGAAAACTTTCACCCTGAGGAAGCTCCGGAGTGTAATCCCCGCTAGAGAACAGACTTAGCAAAACTGTCACTAGCGAGAGAGGAGCCAGGAGAAGTTGGTGGGCCAGGCGTGACTGGAACATCTCATCAGTGCTCTGGGTTTAATTGAGTTCTTTCACTGCTTATACAGTTTTAATAACATTTGGAGACGGAGAAGTGAAGGCAGTGGCTTCTGTTTCTGATAGATTCCTTTGCACTGAGATTTAATGGATTAGCCAAAATGATGTGAAAAAATGGATCTCTGATTTATTACCTGCAATTTTTCGCTTACTGCAGCATTTTTTTTTCCTCAATCAGTGTTTTCCACCCTGTTAAAGTCTTGTGTGAATAAGTGCTATGTTGTGTTTCTGGATTTGCCCGGAGGGCTCATCAGACGACCCTTTGCCTACAGTCCCCACCAGGCCATTTAAACAGGAAGTTTAATTTTATAGTATTAAAAAAGAGAAAACGGTACTTAATTATCTGGCTGTGAAACAGCAGTACTCTTTCTTAATTTTAGTAGCTAATAAAATGCTGTTCCTGCAGTTAACTACTTCTGGTCCAAATGCACTACAATTTTGGCTATTTGAATAGAATATTTTATGAACTGTTATATATTGCACTACAGTTTTTAAACTCCACTATGACATATTTCTCTCAAGATTTATTAGCATTTTTTATTTAAAACAATATATTAAAGAGAGGAGAAAGAGTAATCTTAGCTAAAATTCAAATATTAGAAAAACATAACATAGACCAAATCTTTTCATTTAACTCCCCCCCCCTTTCTCCTCTCCCACTGTTGCTATAAAAAAGTTTTTTGGAA
Organism: Balearica regulorum gibbericeps; assembly: GCF_011004875.1. NCBI lineage: Eukaryota > Metazoa > Chordata > Aves > Gruiformes > Gruidae > Balearica > Balearica regulorum. The sequence continues at coordinate 1,592,507 of NC_046204.1, read as the reverse complement.
CAACAACCCACACCTGCATCATTAATTCAATATGTCTTCCAACATGACTCAAATCATAGTATCAGTTTCAGGGGCCATTTGCTACTTAAATGACTTTATGAAAACAGAACAATGAACTACCCCTGTGCAGTCCTTACTTTAACTCTGGGTAAAATAAACTTCAAGATCTTTTATATCCCAGTACACTTACTTCTTTGCTAACAGTTGCCTTTCTGCTTCTTGCCCCCTAAGCAAACAGTCTCTCATTAAGTGTGATGTCTGTTGTGCTGCAACTGTCTTTATAAACTTGTTAATGCCTGGAGCAGGGCTAGCGTGTCTGCATCGAGACAGAAGCCCGTCTGGAGGTTTCTCTAAATTGGAAATTATTTGGGGAAAAGGCCTCTTCTCACAGTCGGTGCTGCTGGGGGCTTCCCATCTGTTGGCACGGGGGCGGGCGGCGTGGTCGGGCGAACCGAGTCTGGATTTCGTACTGAAGCGCAGGCGAAGGACAGCACCCTCGGCTTGGGGTTCGTCTGCAGCAGGTCATGTCTCTGCAGCGGCAATGAAAACAGTGTTCCGCGGAGAGCTCTTGGTGAGGCAAACGTGGTTGCCCCTTCTCCGTTAGTGCCGTGTAATGAGCTGGGACTTGATCTGGGAGAACATCGGGGTGCAGGGAAATCAACGGGGTTAATCGTGTGCTGAAAACAACACGCGTGGTCTGGCCTGGGGGCTTGGATGGGAGAGAGGTCCCTTAGAAGGCTGGTGCCCATCATCTCCAATAACAAACTGCTCTTTCTCTGGTGCTCCTCTAGGGAGTGTAGTCCAGTCGTAGCAGCTGATTCTAATGGAAATAGCTCTCATTTCAAGGGTGCGTCGTCTTCATGCAGGCTGGTATGTCAACAGGTAGGGGAGCCACCAGAAGGCAGTTGTGCCAACTTCTGTGGGCACCCTGAACTTGCTTTGCCAATGCTGGAGGGGAGGGCTGGGCTGGCTGTGGCAGAAGGTCTTCAAAAACAGGATTTGAAAGGGTAAAACAGGAATAATCTCCTAACGTTCTGGAAATACACAGCCTATGACAAAGACTCTCTGTAACCTAAAATCATTAAACCTAATTTTTCCTTGATTTAAGTTTATTCACGCCCATGTATTATCCCTCAAAGATGAGTTTGTCCAAGTACCGCTTGGCCTGTAACTGCACTCTGTGATCTGGGTATTTTATTCAGCTTTAAATATTTGCTGCTCATACTGAAAATGCTGTGGTTGTGGGAGTGACTCTTATAAAACACGTAAACAGCAGCTTAATGGATGTGCTGCTCTTTGTCTGGCCAAGCGTTTCTAATATTGGTTTTTAATGAGCCTAATCGTTCTGAGGGCTCCCACATGGCCTGCGCTGGTCCTTCTCCTGAAGTTTTCCAAACTTGTTTATGTAGTTCTTAGGTGCCTTCTGAGACACTACATGCCAAAGTTCTCAGAGGTCCCGCTGCCTTACTGGGGCCATTCATCTTTCCAGCTAACGTTTACTGCAACCCAGTGTCAGTGGTGCATCACGTGTGAAAGTCCTGCAGGCACCGACTCCTGCCACAAGCTGCTCGATAGAGGAGTGCTGTTACCTCCACTTTACCAACTACAGCTGAGGTCTGAATCCTCAGAAGTATTCAGCTTGGTAGGAACCATAGAGGTGAGAAATCTGCCACAAATCGTGGTATGTGCACGTGCAGTCAGATGCTTAAATGCGTGTGACAAACACAGGCTGGGGAATTTGCCAAATGATGCTCAAGAAGGCTGCGGTGTGGGAACAGATTAGGACTGTGGTCTTCAGAGATGCAGGTTCATGCTTGTCATGACTTTCTGTCAAGTCCTTCATTATGTCCTTATTCTAGGCCGGTTTGCCTCCTTTTAGTGGAGAAAGAATTGCACGTTCAGCATGCAGAAGTTGAGTGGTCACTACCACCCTTCCATGAGATTGTGAGTTTCCATTTAGATATTCTAGCTGCAGGTTTTAGCCTTTCCCATGCCAGGACCACATCATTTGTTCCCCTTATCACCTCTACCCAGGTACAATCTCATTAACTTCAGCCAGGTCCTTCTTGAGTTGCACGGGGGTGAGTCCCTGGGTGTCCTGCCCGCTGGGGAAGAAATTCAGACTAGATGGCACAGCCCACACATACATAATTCCTTATGAGTCAGGTCGCTTATGAAGGAAATTATCGTTTGTTTGCATAAGGGATAATACCCCAGTGAGCATCTGCTTAATCTTAGCTGTCACTTAGCAATAGAGGATATGCAATTCATGCTGCCTCCCACTATATGTAGCAGCAACAGTTGAAAAGGAAACTATTGTCATCAATTATGTGAGTCAATGCTTTAGAGAAAGCATCCTTCACAACTGTGCTTCCGTAATTTAGTTGTGTGTAGTTAGTTAATTTGCAGGCTTTAAGAGACTCAGAGAACTGTCAATATTAGCCTTACAAGCATGTTGTATACCAGCAAAAATAAATGAGGTTATCATTAATATACAGTGGAGTCTGTTAGAAAGCACACCGTGCTGGAGATCCTTCCTCACACACGCTCTTTCATGTGTACGCATAGAGGAAATGCATCGAACAGTCTCCAGCATGGCAAAAGCCTTTCTTTTTGCTAGCGATGCGGCTTCCATGCTGCTCTTCACGTATCCCAAATCTGGCTATGAATTGCTTGGGGTATAAAAAGCTGCCTGTTCAGTTGCAAAAAGCTGCTGTTTGTTATATCCATTCTGGTTTAGTCACTCCTAATATGGACATATCTAAAAAGTCTTCCCAGATCTATTTTCAGGACTGTCTGAACACAAAAATATTTCTTTGATGACAAAAAGTGTCTTGTTGGTATATTTAAGAGTCTTCAAGGGCTAAATTGGGATTGGAAGGGATCCAAGTTTCTGAAGAGCAAAGGCACAAGGGAAGACAGTTTTATACAGTCTGTAGCAGGGAGGGTGACAAGGAAATTTGTCAGGTTTAAAAAAACTAACAAAACAAAAAAAACCTATTCTGGTGGAAACTGGGAAAACTCTACTGAAGATGGAAAAGTAATTGAAATCAGAGTAACGGGATTAACATCTGAACCATAGAAAGGTACATAAAAATGGTTTACATTCAGCAGCATTGTTCCTTGCCATCTGTGTTATAGTTGCCTTGAATTCTAGGTCTAGAATTCAGAGCTGAGAGGAAACGTGTTAATCAAGAAAGACTCCAAAAGATGTCTCTGTGGGACAAGGTAACAGCAGATAACTGTCTGCAGAAAATCATGTGCAGCCCTAAATTGGCAGCTGTAGATTAATCAATGAATGAAACAAAGCCAAGGACTCTAACAAAAGAAATCACTCCTTCAGTGCTCCAAGAGTCTCTTGGCCAAGGGCGTTGAGAGGAGCTGACAGATCGAAGGGAATTGAAGCAGAGATCATGGCCTTGTCAGGTGGCACATGGGGATCATTACCAACCCTCCGTAAAGTGGTCTTCTCTCTGCAAGCACACAGTAAACCCAGAAAGAAGTTTGAAGTTGTACAGCAAGCATTAGCCGTCTTTTTGATCCAGACTATAGGATGGCAAACGGACTTGTTCGCAGGCGAATGGAAGCCTTTAAGCGCTGGGGTAACATTAATCGATTTCAGAGGAGTGGAGTAAAGAGCAAGATCTTAATTGGTAATGGCTGGACTTCATTAATTTTAGACAAAATGCCTGAGACGCCATGTAAATTGTTAGTATTAACTGTTGCAGTGGTGGTTGCTTTACTTAAGGGCATAGGATAAGGAAGTCTGGCTAAGGCGTAACCCGATATTAGATGCTAGACGATAAAAATCATGGACATCCTGCATGGGGCGGGAGTCTGCTCTCGGTTCTTCCGGCTGGGCTGTGTGAAGACCTTAGACACATCCTAGCACCTCTGGGGGGGGGGATTCCTAGCTATTATCTGAATACTGCTGGAAAGAAAGATGTTTAATAGGCGCGCGATTAGAATGGAAGTCGTGTAGAAGTGGCTATAAATAAAGAACCCCTTGTATGACTGTACTGGGAAAGAAAGCACAAAATCCAAAAGCTGGTCAAGTATTCTTGAATGTCAAACTTGACTGAAATTTTAACCAAAAAATTTCACTCATACTTTTGATATCAGACCTTGACTTTCTGAGCAAGTTCTGGTGAGATGTGGCAGAGATGATTCTTGCTGAGAAATCAAAAACTTTCTGGTTACCAAATTTATTTATTTTTTTACTCATAACTGCTTAGAATGAATGTAGTCTCTATATTTGAAGGCCTGGAGTGAGAGAATTAAACTCAGCTCTGTGGGTCCAGCCTTGGCCCTCCCTATCTTGTATCTCCTGTCCTCCTTGCTTCTCCCTTCCTAGAGCTGAAGCTGTGACACTGGTCAGGTGAAGGCAAGAACATATCACTTCTCTGCTTGTTCCCTTAAACATTCTCAAACCCTCCCATCGGTTTTAAAAAGGCCCTAAAGAACTTGTCGTGTGCCATTTCTGTCTGTGTAATGGTGGTATTACAGTAACTTAAGGCCTGTGGTGAGTCCGTGGTCTATGAAACATCTTTCCATCAGTGTGGATGCGATGCTGAGACTTACGCATTGATTCGTCTAGAAGGAATGATGTATGCAGGAAGCTCGAGGAGAGTTCAGGACATGCAAAACATTAAACTATACAATCCTAATGAGCCTTTTGGCGTTAGTAACTGTGGCTGTGTGAGAAAGTGGTCTCGGATCCTCCTAGATTTACTTTGTCTCCATGCCATAGAAAGCAGCATGCCTCTTAAGAGCAAGAGGCCTCTGTAAGGAAGAGCTTAACTCCAGTGACTCCTTTGGGTTTTGACTCCTTGTAATTTTTATATTAAGATAATGCACCATTAAGTAAGGCACTGGCCAATCCCATGCTGATTGCTTGCTGTTATTTCAGACATGTATCAGTGCTAAGCAGCCATTAGTATTTACCCACCTGAACCTTATCACTACGTGCACTTAGTAACCCGGATTCATTTGCCATTATGTAGATTTCTTTTCTTTTTTTGGTTGACACACTCGTTCTTTAAAGACAACAACCCAAACGAGCCTATTATAGCTGTGAGCTTGTCAGTGATCCCTGCTAAGCAGGCTGAAATCTGAATGTTTGCACTCTGAATTTGCTCAATTGGTCCTTTTCCATTATTCAACCTGGATGGCTTCTGTTCACCACCCTTGTCCACTGCATTAACTGTCTATTACCTTGTTTACCGTGGTCGTGTTAAATGCCAGCTTATGAATGTCAATTTGTTCTCCAATTAGCTATGCCTTATTGACTTGCCCTTAGACTTTCAAATATAAGCTCTCTGAAGTGCCTATCACTATAAAACTGATTTGTTTAATTTTTTAAAGGGATATAACTTTAATGTGTCCTTTTATTTTACTGTTATCTTGGTTACCCATATTTAAAGTCTGTTTATGGAGTGGGGTTTATTCTAATAGCTTCATATCTGTGTTAATATTTTGTGACAGTTTATGTACTTAACTTGTGCAGGGGATACATTAATTCTCTTCTCCTGGATATGGCATACTAGCAGGAACCTGTTAAAGATACAAAGATTTCCCAGAGGTCTGAAAGGTAGATGTGGATATGTTTTGAGGAAGAAAAATTAAGCAAGCCATTTACTTGAGCGTCTGACAAATATTTCCCCTGCCGCGTTCAGGAGTGGAGGTGACCAGTGGTGGGCCTGAGAACGCTGCGGGGGAAGAGGGCGCAGAAAGCACGAGCTCTTGGCTCCGCAGATCAGGCGAACGCACGCAGTCCGTGCCTTCCGCAGCCTTCCGCCAGCAAACGCCAAAGTGAACGTCTTCATTATCACAAACCAGCAACTGTCCCTGAGCTGTGGGAGATGTTTTCTCCTATAGAAATCAGCAATGTGATGGTTTTTTCCCCTCTGTGTACGTGGGTAACCGAAGGAGCATCATGCGTTGTGAGAGCGTGACACACGGGTGTGCGGCTCGCACACTTGCGAGAGCCTCGTGGGAAGCCGAAAGCAGGCTCGGGGCAGGCTGAGCTAAGGGGGTAAAAACCAGGCAACCTGGTTCCTGGCTTCTCTCAGGTTTCTCAAAAGAGTCTGCTTTGGACATCTGCAGCAATTATCTCAGTGCTGAATGTACCTAGAGGTAGCGCTTGGTTTGGACTCGCTGTTGGAGTGTTTACTGGGAATTATCTGTCACGAGACAGAGACAATGTCACACTGGCACAAATGGTTTATTTTTCTTTCTCTGCTCTTAACTTCAAACATCCTTTTCTGCCTTAGCTCTCCTACTTCCAACTAAGAAAGGTTCCCTTTGATTTAGAAAATAACTCCAGAAGAGATGACACCAGTTACATAGAGTGAGCTGCATTTAGCCATCAGATTCTAATTGCCATCAACTGCTGAGTCAAACATGATGAAATACATGTTTAATTCAATTTTTAATTTTTCTAGTATTTCATGTCCTCTTTTCTACAGCAGCTTGTCATCATATTTTGCCAACTGTATTTTTGAATACTACATCTCTCCAGATAACCCTGTACAGTTTGGTTCATTGGTTCCCCAAGCTCCCCAAATAGTGCTTTCGCTTGTTGGTGTGTACATTCCAGGTCTGTTCCCATTGACTGTATCAGTGCTACTATTGAGAAGAAAAAGCACAAATCCAGGTTAAATTCAAGTCAATCAGTCCAAGGTTTCCCCTGTTAAGGAAATTGAATCCGCTCTCTGAAAATAACACATCTTTCAGTCGTCATTAGAGCTTTTCTTTTGTTTTCTTTCTTAAGCAAGCTACCCAAAAAGTTACTTAGACCTTCTGAAGAAATATCTCTGGGACAACAGCACAGAGAACTCTTAGGAAGGGAAAAAGCAATGGGTATGATTGGGTTTTACTGCTTTTTTATGAGTAGAACTGTATAAGACAAGTGGGTTTTTTGGCATCAGAGCAGTGTCAATAAATGGCTTTTGCAGTTATCTAAATGCTTTAGCTGTGCTTGGGCGTTTAATCTCTTGTAAAAGCTGTTTATTGCCTTCTGCACTGCTCTGCAAGGCACATTATCCCTTAAGTATATGAATGACACAATTAGTCCTCTTAGACTTACCAAAATACAGTTGATTAAAGGTCAAGCATAAAAATTCAGATGCTACTCTCTTTAATTAAAGAAAACCGGCCCTCCTGCATAAAGATCAGTATCAGTACTGAAGGGAAATCATAGTGACGGGAAGAATCAAACGGATGCGGGTCTATGGTGAGGATAAATGCTTTGTGACCACGTTTGGTTTCTAGGTAACAAATTGAAATCACAAAAAGTGTTCATAAAAGTCCATTTGACTATTAGTGATCTTCTCAAAACAGATTGTTAACTTCAATATGCTGTAAAATGTAAGTGGCATTTATAGGTGGCATCACAAATAACAGGCAATCAAACCTCATTAACACTGTAGTTTATAATTGCAGATTACTGTAATTTGTGAGGTATTCAGGATTTTGCAAGGGTGTTATTTCTACTGTTGGGAGCTAATGAGCACTGGTAGAAATTTACTGTAAGTTTAGTCTTTTATTCTTTAGAAAACAATTGACACTAAATAAAGACTTCAGCCTTTGGTTTGTAATCAAAAAAAAAAAAAAAACAACAGAATTTTGTTTGTGGGGGCAACCCAGACCTTTCGAGTAAATGGGTGCTCACCTATGCTCACCTGCTTTTAATCCCCCCTTTTGCAAGGGAAGAAGTGGAAAGCCAGTAATGCACAGAGGCGGCCAGCAGTTCACGTCTGTCCTCTGGACAACTTTCTGATCATCTCTAGCAGTTTAATGAAAGGAACTCATTTTGGCTTGCTCCTTTATTTTCCTTTTTTTTTTTTTTAACTTGTAGGCAGCAAGATGAATTATTTCTTATAACTATTCTTTGTGATGTCAACACACTTGGGCAGTTCAGATGGCTATCTCATACGTATTCAACTTCTGGTTATGTATCTAAACTCTAAAGTGTTTGAGGTTAGCCCTGCATTTATTTGCTTTCAAGTAGCACTTGATTGGTATGACAAAATGCATGCCACATGCGTTACTATAAATTAGGAAGGTGCCCTAACCTTCCACAAAGGTTACAGCTGAGTTACTCCAAGTTTTAAGGATGTTCATAATTAGGGACTTGAATTTGCTTTGTACGATCTTTAAGGGAAGTGTGAATGTAGGGCTTCCGAACCATTAAATAATTTGGATGTATATGCTTATGCCTTGCTGATGGGAAATTTTTCTTCCATGTGGAAAAACAGCTTAGGTTTTTATCCATGGTTCCATTCTTTAGCATTCTTTTTAGGGCTGCTTTAATTTAGTCGGGTTACAATTGCTGAGGTAGATTAAACTTGTAATCACATTGACCCAATTGTCATACAGAACACACAGCTTCCCTACCCTGACATTTGGGGTATGTTAATAGATTTCATAGCTCCCTTCATCCCAGAACCAGCTATGTCACAGTTACTAATGCAATTTGATCTGCAGGGCTGTCTCTGCCTATTTTTGTGGCAAGCCTCTCTGGTGCCTTATCCCTGAGAATGCCTGGCTGGCGAATTTAATTCTTCCACAAACCTTCACCTAAAGCTAAAAACAAACGTCGTTTCTCAGAACAACGCTGGCTGCTGAACCCCCAGGTCAAATCCAAGGGGAGCAGCCCTGGTGGGCAAGCTGGAGGGAGCCCTTTAAAGGACGCCTGCTGCTCAGCAGGACAGCAGGGGGAAAATACGCTCTCCAGCAGTGGACAAATATCAGAGGATTCTGACAGTCATCCACGTGTTTGGGGCATGTGCCACCTATTTCAAAGGTAGACAGGTTAGAGAATCAGACTGATCGGCAGGATGGTGGGTTTTGGCATCCAAATATCCTTAGCTGGTTTCAGGCTTGGGAGTCGCTGGAGGACCTGAGCATCCCGCCAGGCTTCCACAGCAGAAGAGATTTAGGATTCAGAATCTGCCACCAGTGGTAGCTGCAGTAAGAGTAAGCAACCCTCCTAAAAAAACCCAGCCCGGTAGCATCTGTGTACTTTCATCTAGCGTGCCTGAGGATAGTCTGCAGTTGCCTCAAGTTTGTTTTTCTGTACTGCAACATTAAAAGATGGAAAAGGTTTATTTTTTGGCCGTGTTCATGGTTCACAGGCAGAAATAAAAATGCAAACCCTCCAATGTAAGTCCCTCAGCCAAAAACACGTCAATTTGCAAAGCAAAAAATTGTAGTCACTGATATTCTTGACAGATCTCGTTTTGCTAATTTTAGGAGATATCCCTAAAGGTGAGCTTGGAAGGATGTCGTATCTGACTCTTATCTTTGAATCCCATATACTTATGTTTATTAAAATCAATATAATCCATTAGCCTACATTGTTTCCATTTTTAATAATCTATTGATATATTGCCTGGGCTTTTACGGGACTAAACAAATTTCCTCTTTATGTGCCCTGTAATAGCCGGAGGTCAGGCTGGTTGAGAGCAGTTGCTGTATATAAATGTTTATTTACTGCCTGACTACTGATTGAGAACATATCTGGTCCACAGGCTTCAGATGGCTTTTAAACTAGAGATTTATGGCTTACTTCCTGTTTTCCAGACATAGTACACCATTTTTAAATAAAGTAATGAATGCAAGGTATTGTGAAAGTAATAGCCAGGGATTGCCCCAAACTCCCCATTTGAGAACGTGGACTGTCGGGACCCCCGTTATTTCATCAGTCATTTGTTTTCCATTGGAGTGGGTTTACGTACGTCGAACACTCTTCTGTTTCATTTTCCTTTGTGCCAGTATGTCCTTCCAGTCTGGAGTTGCCCTCCCGGAGTAGCTGAAGCGCCGACCTGAGCCGCTGAGCGGCCAAGCAATGCAAGTTGGAAATCGTGAGGCAGAACCTCACCGACATTTACCTGACAGCAGCTTTGCTGCTAGCCCCCAGTTCAACAAAGCATTTACACTTAGGCTTGGCTTTAAGCATGAGTCTAGGGCCCTTCTCTCTGTGATTTCTTGCCTTTTTGCTTCCAGCTGAGAGTGTCTTGCAGAATGTGCTTATTTTTACGTCCTCGAGAGTAACTATTGAAATAGGCTGGTTTGGCTGGGAGCTCAGTTTATGTATTGTTCGGAAGGCGCGTTACAAGACACATCAATTAACCGGGCTTGTTTGAGTCCTGCATCCCACGTGGGATGTGCATCTGCTTCATCTGCTAAATGTTAAACATGCTCTAGTCTTTACCCCTGCCACTTAAAGCTGTATTCGAAGTAATGAGTGCCAAGTTCCTTTTAGGCTTTTGTTCTCCAAAAGTGTGAACGTTCATCTACCCAGCAAAATGCAAATAGCTCCTTTGTCCCTACTCTTACAAGACAAGAAATCATTTTTCATTATATTCTTGTGATAAAAGCACTAATGTAGTATCTTAAATTGATGACGGCAAAAAAAAAAAAAAGCTAATGCTGTTACGTAGCTGTGACAATAGGATGTTTGTAATTAGAAGTTTGCATCAAGTTCTCGGTCTCAGACTGATATCTGCTGCACAGCCAGGGTCAGAGAATTTCAGTTACAAATCATAATTTCGTATAAGAAAATTGGCCGTCATTTAGGACGTTCTTGCCTCACAGGGATTCTTCCATGTGTAAATTCTGATAGTCTAAATTTCTTGGCAGCAAATTGGATGCGAGTACAAGAGCAATTGACTGTAATTGTCCCCTGGGGATGGGATCATTTATTTATTTGTTTTTACAATTTTCATTTACCCAGTGAATATCACTTCCCTCTGGACATAATGTGGTTTAGAATCATCATTGTTATAAAGATGTTTTACATCCTTACGGAAATCTGTTGATTTAAGAGTCAAACTGTAGCTTGCAGGAGGCAGCAATTTAAATATGCAAACTAGCAGTGGCTCTACTGCTGGGAGAGCCGGTGGCCATAACGTGCTCTGCCTCGTGTACTGAGCCAGATTTGATGCTACTGACATCGATGGGGGAATTTTTCCTACTGATTTCTGTGTGTGTGTGTATTATATTTACTACCGTGAAGACCTTTTCTCCCCAACTGTGCCTCGCTTGGTGATTTAGATGGGAGCCTTGCAGCACAAGGGCTAGTGGCACGCAGGCTGGGCAGGCGTGGGGTAAGCCAGCTCCCGTTGAACGTCTTGTAGTCATATTAAGCAGCTCTCTGGAGGCTTTTTAAGCAAGTTCTGTAATGAGGTGGTTGTGACTCTGTAACCTCTGCACAAGGCTGTTGTGCATCCCGCCAGCTCAGAGGGCAAAGGCACTCTGGCTTGCTTTCTCTGGTCTGAGGCAGAATCCTTTAAGTTGGCAAAGACATTTAGTATCATCAAGTTCAACTGTTAACCCAGCACTGCCAAGTCCACCACTAAAGCATGTCCCTAAGCACCACATCCACACATCTTTTAAATACCTCCAGGGATGGTGACTCAACAACTTCCTTGTTCCAGGGCTTGACAACCCTTTTGGTGAAGAAATTTTTCCTAATCTCCAATCTAAACCTCCCCAGTGCAGCTTGAGGCCGTTTCCTCTTGTCCTATCGCTTGCTGCTTGGGAGAAGAGACCAACATCCACCTCACTTACAAGCTCCTTTGAGGTAGTTGTAGGGAGTGATAAGGTCTCCCTTTCTCCAGGCTAAAGATCCCCAGTGTCCTCAGCTGCTCCTCATAAGACTTGTCCTCTAGACCCTTCACCAGTTGCTTTGGACACGCTCCAGCACCTCGATGTCTGTCTTGTAGTGAAGGCCCCCAAACTGAACACAGTACTCGAGGTGCAGCCTCACCAGCGCCGAGCAGAGGGGGACGATCGCTGCCCTGGTCCTGCTGGCCGCACCATTTCTGATACCAGCCAGGATGCTGTTGGCCCCAGTACTGAGCCCTGGGGAACACCACTTGTGACCGGCCGCCAACTGCAGTTAACTCCATTTACCACGACTCTTCGGGCCCGGCCACCCAGCCAGTATCACCCAGCAAGGAGTACACCCATCCAAGCCATGAGCAGCTGGTTTCCCCAGGACAGTGCCGTGGTGTCAAAGGCTTTGCTATAGTTCCCCAGATCCTCCTTCTGGCCTTCTTGTAGACGGGTGTCCAGCACCCTGCTGGAAAATCACCAGAGTAAAGATGACTTGTAATAATGAACCAGCCTAGTTGCATTTTGTTTTCTTGACATAAGATATCGCACGGTGTGTCGCTTCGAGTAAGAATAAAGCAGCGGGCCTCTTGCGTGACGGACTGTCATGGTCTGGAGCAGCTCTTTATAGATCTCCACGAGCTTCCTTGGTCACTTATGTGTGATTCCTAGTGCTGATCTCTGGCCCCTAGATGATGCTGTTCATCTGTCAGGAAAAGGTCTCACTGTTGCAGAGATCTAAGTACGCCTTTGACGACAATTGCAGTATTTTGGCGATGCTGCAACACGACAGGACTTGGAACAAATGTGCCAGCTCCTCTGTTTTTCTTGCAAGGAAATGAGAATGAAGAGAGGTGGCTGCAAAAGCGCTGTGTTAGAGTAGCCCTGACACACAAACGTAGGCCGTTTATGTGAGTTTTATGTGCATTTTTAACCTGCTATTCCATTAAAATTAGTCCTAATCAAAGCAACACACAGCTCAGTGTGGGCTGTATCTTGCCTGGGGGACACAGAGCTCCTTCATGGAGAATAAGCTCGTTAAAATGTGTAATGACAGACATAACTCCCCAATAATATCTTGTGTGATCATTAAATATCTAATATCAGCATTTCTACAATAAAAACGTGGCGTTCTTATTCAGCATCAGCAAAAAAGTGGCAGGGAGGGGCTGGGTGACTCGCTGCCCTTCTCAGACTAGGTGCAAAGTTCCAGGAGCGTTCCCACCGTGTCTCCGCAGGAAAGCACCGCGACTGTTATGGCAAGGATCTGTATTTTCTTTGGACTGTGAATCCTGGATCCTGACACGCGGGTACTGACAAGATGGAAGAAGTGAGGGAAAAGTCAGAGAGCATCAAGGGCTTGATTCAACACCCATTAGACTCAAGTGGAGAGTGATAGATTTTAAAGGGAACCTACAGATGCAATAGCTACTTAACAGGATTTTCAAAAGCACTTGGGTGTCTAATTCCCATTGATTTCACATGAGGGAATTGGCCTTCACTTACAGGACATGATTTACAAACAGACCTTCTTCCATGTGTAGATCCAACTGATCTGTAAATTGCTTGGCAGCAAATTGAATGTGAATATGAGCACAATTGGCTGTGATTGTCCCCAAGGCACAGGATAATTTCTTTGTTTTTGCAACACCCATAACATCCAGTAAACACAATTTTCCTGAAGGGATGATACAAGGGGTTCCAGGGAGAGCTAATCTCCTGGTTGCTTTTGAAAATCCTCACGTTTATTTTTAAATGAATAGCTTTAAAATTTTGAGAATCTTCCCATTATCTTCTGGAGCAATACTCAAAAGTTTAGAGGCTTGCCTCAACGCCTCAGTCACTAAGAGGAGCTGGTAGTGATGTAGAGGAAGGTTTGGTTTCAGAGAAGCCTCTCCTCTGAGGATAGGAAACAGAGGATTTGTCTAATAAATTCCAGATTCTATCTGCTGCGAAAAAACCCACACTTAAACTTGTAAATAAGTAAAAAACATATTTTTCATCAACTTTCCACTTTTTAGTTAAAAATGCATTCTTTGCAAAAGACAAGTGATTGTATTTCAGTGAATATCCTCTCTGTGATGAAACCGATGCTTTGTATTACATGAGCATGCACGGCAGCTGTAGATTCCAGCTTATCTGCAGCCCTCAAAAGCAGAACAGAAAACTTTCTGTGCTGATGCGTGTCTTGCATATTTACCTTTAGCCTCCGCTTAATTTTGGAGTGATCAATAGCTTGAGTTTGTGGGAGAAGAGCATGCATGCGATCGTAACTTCTCAAATAGCTGCTGGAGGTTCTTCGAAGGAGGCACAGAGCACCGTACGTGGGAGACAGCTGTGGACTGTAGCTAATAATCTGCTAAACATCTTCATGTTCGCTGACCCCTGCCCCGTTCAGTCCTCCCAGGTAGCTTAGGTGGCCAGAAGCTTAGAGCTTACAGTGTTTCTCTGAAATGCCATATTAACTGAAAATAACCCACCTTCATCGTTATTCCACCTTTGTGAAAACGTCCCTTTTAAAGATTTTTATGGGCTAAGCTGCCTGCCAAGCGTAGCTTTGTGTGGTCATGGCAGCTAGGAATTCACCAGCCCAACACCTAGCAAACGCAACTATTTTGTGAATTCTCCGGCTCGCATTCCAGCAGCTTGGGTATCTTCGGGGGGGCAGCAAGAGAGATGTCTGCTCTGGGGCCAAGGCTGCTCTCGCCACTCACTGCCAGCTAGAATGTGGTCTCTCTCCCCAAAGTAATAAATGCTGCAAATGCAAGAGCTAGCAATGAATCTGAAAAGTATCAAGCTCTCTCACTTAGGCTAATCTGATTGGAAACTTAAAACCATTACATCACAGCATAATTAACAGCTTAGTAACCGGAGCAAAGCAGGTAAGACCTTAACTATTCACAGTGGATGTGTATGCAAAAAAATCAAACCCCAAATAACCTTTTTTTTCTGTCTCCCAAATATGAGTGATGAGATGATTTGCAGGGCAGCGTTGTGATGAAACAGGATGCGCCAGTGAATTGAAAGTCCTGAAGGAGATGTAGTAATTATAGTTTAAAAGAAGTGGAGTAACTGGCCCAGAGATCGAGAAAGCTGAGAATAAAAGCGAATGAACTAACTTGTTATTAGCTTTAAGAAGCTGAAGATGAGCTGGAGTCAAACACTATAGTGGTCCACCTGCAGGTGAGTCACAATGGCTGCGTGCAATATGATGTGTTATGCAATATGTATGCACGTGATATGGTTTCTATAGGACGTGAAGAGTGGAGTAGAACAATTCTTGCTATGTCACCAGAAGTGAGTAATTACTTATTGACTCTAAATCCCTTCTTCTGAATGCAGAAGGACTCTTGCTTTCTGGTGGCAAGTGTCAGGGCCCTGCACACCAGAAGCGGTACAGCTAAGCAACAGGCAGTCCGTCCTCGCTCCTGGAGCTTCACAGTCCCTTCCGCAGCTGGCCAAACCGAACTGTGGTGGAACTGAGCCGATTTTAACGGTTTTACACCCCAGGTGAACTTGGCTTAGAGCGTTTCTAACTGTTTACTTTCTCCCCTTCCACAGTCAGCAAGCTGTCAAGCTTCTATCCTTTGTTTGGATGTTAATGATTTCCTTGATGACAAGATAATCCAAATTAACTTTTTATTGCCCTGTAAAATCAAAGTAGGCGAGGAGCGCACCCGGTGATTCTGGACTTCAGCAGCAGGGCTGCCCAAGAGCTACGACAGCGGGTTTTGGAAGGTTTCTTTCTCCTCCCTTTCTTTGTTTTTGAGAAAGGTCTGGGGCTGTGGGTGCTAGAATGAACACTACCCAGCAAGTGCAATGTGTAAATTTTGAAAAATATTAAACATGTGGTTTGTGTTTCAAAGCCCGGAAAATATTATGAAAGCAATAAAATATCCCTACTGCAGGCAGCCCGAGAGGGCTCTCCCCTTGTGAGTACACGCGTTCAGATTTAGTTATGTGTCATTCTCCAGCCAGCGCTGTTCCAGGAGAGCCAGACCTGGGTCTTATGTTGCCTTGAGCCAGGCTGCGCAAAGGAGCTGTAGACAATAAAGGAGCAGCAGCTGCGCTGTGTCCCCAGTGGAGCCCGTTCCAGACCAAGACAAAAGGAAGGTAACGAAGAACTTCCTCCACCCATGGAGTTTGTGCTGTACACCTGTAGCCACGCCACCAACAGGGACTCCCGTAACAGGCTGATGCGAAAGCTTTCAGACAGACCTGCGGAGAGCACGGGTGCCTCGTTAGGGTCTGCGGTGCTGATGCTTAATAAGGGTGACATGGCTTGCGTTGTCTTTTCTCCAATGGCTTGGTATTCAGCGGGAGTTAGTTCTGGCTGGCTGAAGTCCTGCCTCGTACGGCAGACCAGTATGAAACCTTCTCTGAAAGTAATCCTCACCGTCTTTAAGTGGGGCTTCGGTGGTGTGCTGGCCTTAGCAAATCAGGGGGAGACGTTTCAGTGTGGTGACTGGATGTTTTGGCCCGTATATACACAGACACTGACATTCAGCGGCCTGAGGGATGGCTAACAACTGTATCATGAAGTGCCATGCAAAAACTTGGGAAGAAATAATTACCTCGTCACTGCGTCTAGCAGATAGAATAATAGAGCGTTAGCGATAGGATTCCCATGTTGTTGTGGCTTCAGATGTAATCAAAGATACAGTTAAACAAATCATTGTTTAGGGAGCATGGACACTTTATTTTTTTAATAGCCTGTGACCTGCAATAGAATTTAGGTTGGGTGTTAATGACCAAAGGTTTTGCAAGTAATTAAATCTGCGGAAAGCGCTATCCCTGAGAGGCTGAAGAGTGTATTTGAGAACAGACATGCGTCTGTGTGTTGCTGGAGTCTTAAACTTTAGTAGGCTAGCTGCGCAGAACTTGAATGGAGCTGGTACTCATCCATCCAGGTGGCTCTCTTAACCTAAGTCGTGAGTTAGACATACTACTGCTGTTGTATTTTATGAACATAGTAACAAAATATTATGAAACTATGAAATGCACATTTAAATCATAGAATATGACCATCTGATATTTTTTTTGTTGGGCAAAATAAATGACATGAGCATACATGACATGAGATATAACTTGTATATATCCTAGGAAAAGGTTCAATACATTCCAGTTGAGAATCTCATGTGTATTATATATATATAAAGTATGTGTAGATACTACACAGGCTGTGAAGGTCTGTAGCTCATCAACCACGTGGGCTTTCCAGTAACATGTATGAGGATTCAGACCTCTTTCATGGGATGAGGCCCGAGGAGCTGTTCTAAGTTATGGGGATAATTCCCAAGCAGTGAAAGAGGTGACAGCCCTATCTCCTGGATGGAAGAGAATTTGAGATTACATCCACATAATTTCTGCTGTCCACATCAGCAAAAGACAGTATGTTCGGCTTGAATCCTGTTTTCCTCCAATAATGAGCTGTCACCTTTTAAAAAAAAAGTTTTAATATGCAGCACTGGACCTCATATGAGATAAAGAACAGCAGTGCTGCCTGCCTTTCCATTTTGCCCCTTTTTCTGAGAGTATCTTGCTAAATGTGGTTTGCATCACAAGGTTCATCATTCAGGTTCATCTTCTGACCCTTCTTTAGACAAGCTACTTGACAGATACTTGTAACACAACTACTAATTGAAAACAGAACAAAGGTCAAAAGCATTCCTCTTTCCCTCGAACCTGCTGGGTGCGTTACAGCCCCCCGGTACGTTCTGTTTCCATGAACTGGCTGGTCCATCCCCTTCATCCAACCCCCAAAGCTCAAGTGAACGTTTATCCAATCAAAATGCCGGGGTTTGCATGGTCAAAGGATTAAAGCACATTATTAGGTTTCAGTATAGGATATTATTAGGTATTCACAGAGTAATACTTGTATTTCACCTTAAAGGCCGAAAGTTTGGGCGTTTTGTGCGATGCCAGAGCAAAAGCGTTGGGGTTGGGCCCCAAAGACGTCTAGTGACCGGTCCAGCAACAATCTTCTGGCCAAAGGGTCTAATGCTGACAGCCCGGTGCTGCCCACCCAGGCCCTGGCTGTAACCCCCGCCATAGCTGGAGGGTTTGCACCGGTTCTCGCAGCTTGTCAGGCGGCTGCGCTGCCGCTGGGCGCCCGAGGTTGCGTGTCAGACTGAGCTGGGTGCCGTGTGCCGGTCTCCTCTGCGGCTTGTCTGTGGCTACGAGCAGTCCTCAGCAAGAACAGAGACGTTAAGAACCCAGGACTGCAAAAAAAAGAGGGGGTTTTGGTTTTTTCTTCTTTTTTTTCCCCGCAAGAAGAAAGGATGGGGAAAGGTTGCAAGCACATAAACTCAGTGCAATTACAATGTTTTGTGCTAAAGCTTTGCATGCAAGATTACCTACTGTGCGCTGTGTCTTTAAAACGCTAATGGGCCCACTGAAAAAAAAAAACAAAACCAAAAAACCAACAAAAAAAACCCCCAAACCTATGACAGTCCACTAGCAACTAGCACACTAACAGGTTCTCATCTGACACCAGTAGGGAACCGAAGATATTTTATTATTTGGAAACTCCATATAGGGAAAGCCAGCCTTGAATCTGTCATTACTCCAAGAACCGCACCTCCCCTGGGAGTTAATTATTTTCTTAAAATGCAACTTGTACTGTTAGTTTAAAACATTCCAACTGTGTTCGCACTCTTTAAATCTTCTGTAAACCTTAGAGTTTAAATCACTTGCAGATAAGAGTAATTCTATTAGAAAAAAAAAGTTCGGTGGAAGGGGAAAGAGAGGAAAATAAAAGGGCATTGATAGAAGCGTCCTTTGGGTGCCCATTGCCCTGTCACCTTTAGAACTTGGCAGGAGTTGCAGCCCACAGTAACTTTATAGGTCCTGGCACAGAATGAAACAAAATAGGTGCATGCCACATTTTTCTTCAAAAAAAACACCAGAGAGAGACTTACCTCCTTTGTAAGAGACTGAATATCTGGAAAGATATGTTAGATTTTATTTTTTTTAAGAAAAAAAAAAAAAGGGTTAGTGGGACTGACAGGTCATAGCCTTTTCTGGGCTGCTATTTTGAAAGAAGGTATTGGGCAAAGGGCTGCGTCTGGCTGAAATCACAGTTGGTAACTGAAGGGCTTGCAGAAGTGTTTAAATGTAGGGCGCTACTGCGATGTTTGACCATCTTAGCTCCTCTTGCTCTGGCTCCTTTCGCTGCTTTCATGGGAATTCCGGGGCATTAAAAAAAAAAGAACTCATTGCTGCGGGTTTGCCACGAGCGAGCCAGGCAGAGAGCGTATGTGTCATTTTTGGAACTGTCTGTGCGATCGTTCATATGCTCTGTTGGCCAGGCTCCTAGAATTAAGGGTAATTCAGTGGTTCCAGAGCTTGGCTTTTTTTTTTTTTCCCCCTCCCTCTTGCCCTCCCCAGGCCCCCTTTCTCTCTCTAATTTATTTGGGCTGAAAATCAGCTTCCCAAACTCTTTGAGTAGTGCTTTTCTTTTTTTAACCAGTTTTCTTTTGAAAAGAACGTATTGGCTGGGCTGTTACTTTAATCAGCGGCGCGTACCAAACACCCCACACCTGTGGGAACCGTTCGGGAAAGGAGAGAGACCGGGTGAAAGGGAAGCGCGCATCGCTAACGACGCGGCGTGACGTTGGCTGTGGCTGTAGCGGCACGGCCGTAGAAAAAAGCAGCGGCTCTGACCGTCAGGGACACCGCTGCCTCCGCACCCCGCCGGGGGATGCTGCCTGCTGGGGGACAGACGCGGGTTGTGAAAAGTGTCACTTCCTACTGAATATTGATTTCTACCAGTGAGAGCCCCGCACGGAGCTATCGTCTCTCGATCCCTCAAAGTCTCAGCTTCCTAAAAGCGCGGGGATTGCCGTGTGCGTAGGTAACTCAGGCGTTCGTTGAAAAAGGCACGTGTTGTTGCACCTCTGCCTCGGAGAGCCCGAATGTTGGAGCCCTACGCCAACGCGTTAATCTGGGTGACTCCAGTAGCAAACTAAACCTCGAGGCCTTGGGGTTTGTTACAGGGAAGCAAAGAAAAAAGGGCCAGTGAGTTTTAGGTTTTTAATAACTTGTTCTGAAAAGAAACACCCGTGATGCGATACATAAATTTGTCAGATGCTTCCGCTTTGCTTTAGGTGCGTGTCTTTATTCCTAACTTAAACCAGATGATATCAGCGCCGAATAAGTTAACATACTTGTTATGCTCGTGCTTATGAATGGTTCTGTGCATAGTAAGACGAGGATGAACGTTGCACCTTTACACGCCAGAGACGGGCAGGGTGATGGATTCCTTTGCTCGCTGCTGTACAGGTCAGTATTGGCCTCACCCGCTGCACCCTGCGACTTCTCGTCTGCGACGCGTCACGTCCGTGATGTCTGTCTCCAGTTCTGGTGCGGCTGTGCCTTGGCGCTGCTGGCAGCACTGTCCCCTCCGGGCCGGAAGGTTATTTAAATTCTGCACCAGAGCTTCGTTCTTGGCTGGTGGAGCACGCTAGGAGCGGAGCTGCCCTGCTCTTGGGATGACGTGTTGGGAAGGTGTCTGTCTCCCAGGGCCAGGCAGGTGGGACATCAGTCTTTTGGCACCTGGAAGGGAAGCAGAGCGTCAGGCAGAAGCGAGGATCCCCTCTCACACCTTTAGTTGCGTCTTCTCAGGTTTTTCTGCCTTTTTTTTTTTCAAGTGCCCTCTAAACTGTGCTGTGCCGGAGGCGCTGCGCGTCGGCACAGATTCACTGCGTGCTACCTCACCTGCGTTTACTGAACTGATGAAATCGCATCCCTTCCTGTAAGTGTATTGTCGGAAGGCTGTTCCTGGAATACAGTTACCAGCTTTGCAGCTTCACTCACCGTGTTAGAGAGAAACTGAGGCAGGGATGGATCACAGGACATCCCTCTCTCACGGACTCGATTGAGAATGAATCTTTGTACCACCACGCTGCCTGTGGCTGAGCACAGAGGTGATTCGCGTTCCTCGTGCCACGCATAACCAAAGAGCATCTCTGATTTACGCACATTGGAAGTGCAAGAACCTGCAGGAAAGGGATCGGCACGTTCTGAAAAACTGGTCCTGCCAAACTTTCCTTCCTGAGTTAAATGACCCCCGAGTCAAACCCGGGGATATGGGAGGAGACATCAGAGAGCATCTGTGCAATGCCTGTCTCTAGGCCAAAGAAAAAGCAGAAAGAACCCAAATAATAAATGTTCCAGCTGATTTCTGCTCAGACTGGACGATGCAGTAATGAAGCTGCCACAAGAAAAGTCTGTTTTCATAAGCTTTTTTGCATCATTTTGCGAATGCCAGAGGATTTCTGTGGTGCACATGTGCAGCTGAAATTTCAGATCTCTTCTATCTGCGTGCTGTCCCTCTGTAGTAACCTTCTCTGCTTTTTATTCTACGACCATTTGTCTTGGAGTCTCTTGAGACCTGGGAAGGTGATTAAATTTTGTGATGCAGATAGAGTTCCTCTGTTCTGTAGAAATAACACCAGCAATATAAGCGATGAAAGAATGTTTTTCCCCAAGCTAGTCTTATTGAATGAAAATTCTTGCACACAGGTTAAATTAGAACAGATCAAGAGTATTTTGTGGAGATATTTGTGACTTCCTCCAGTTTGCTTCAAGCAAGTAAAACGTTTCATACAAAAGGATTCTAATGTAAAGCACAGAATAGACTTTATATAGATGACTATCAGCAGAGTGGGAAACACTTATGATTATGTTTTTAGGCAGAATAAACCTGTATTAAAGGACAAATTTCCTCTTAAAACTGAACTGTGTGTAATGGGACACAGGAGCCCACTGAAAATAACGAGCTGTTAAAGAAATAAACAGTTAAATAATAACAAAAGGCTAAACAGCTTTGGAAAGACAAAAAAAAAAAGTCAAATGTGATATAAAGACATACTTACTTGCTTACAGAGAGTAAAGCGATCTGCTTGAAGTGCATAAACATGAGAAGCCCCGGGTAGTACTGCTGCTGTTTGCACAGTTTACCCAGATGGGCTAAAATATCCTATTAATAATAACAGTAATTCTCACTCGGAGTTTGGAAGTACTTTGCAAACTCAAAACATCTCTTTCAAATCTCCTTACCAACAAAAGTGATTCCGTTTGGCAGCGCTGGACCTGATGCACGGACCTGCCCGCGCTGGCGAGGAGGTTTATGGAGCTGTAGGATGTGATTGCGGTCGCTGGGCGCCGCGCCTTGCACATGCGCGTGGTGTGGTGGCAAGAGACGGAGGTAACGCGAGTCGTATCTAGCGTTTCCACGCGAATCCCAGTCGACTAGTAACAGACAATCTTTGTCCAAGTGCTGCGGCTGAGGCGGCTACTGAAATGATTAACGCTGTGCCGGTTTCTATTGCAAGAGCAAACAAAAAAAAAGCAAGTGACACAACTCGGTTTTTTCTCTTTTAAAGCAATATTCCGAGAAGCGTGCTTTACGGGAAATCCTGTGATGTTTTGCAAGCTCCAGGCACATGGAAAACCCCGCCGAAAGCCAGCCGAGGAGGTGCCATGCAGGGTGCCGCGTTGGATGCCGTGCTGCCCGTCGCCAGAACGGGGCACTGCTTCTACAGCATCGGCCGCCCGCTGGGCACGGCGCCTTGTCGCCGTATTGATTCCCAATCCATCTTTCTCCTTGTTTCACGAGGACCTTGGGATAAGATTCTGTCACTTTTCTTTATCAGAAACCATGACTGTCCTTGCTGCATAGGCGAGGTGCAGAAAGTATACAAAGTTTGTTTGGGGTTTTTTCAGGATACAAAATCTGTAGGACTATGCTGGGGCCTGGAATTGTGTCTGAACTGAGAATTTACTTGCCTGAATTTTACCTGTTTCAGCACATTGCTGGAATGCTGCATTTCTGCAGTAAAGGCTGTCATCAGTAGTTTCTGTCCTGTAGAGAAAGAATATTGAGTCTATTATTAAAAGTCTGCTAGATTTGCATTTTTGTGCTCATCTCGTCAGGTGCTCTGCAGAACCGTCCAGAGACACTATGATCTCCCACTGTCTCCAGCAAGCTGGCTCGGCCCTCGGCTTTTTATTAAAAGCCTAATAGCTGCTGCTGCGGGCAGTGGGGGCACGTCCCCGCCGCCACGACGAGATCCGATGATGGGCGGTAAGATGTTGTGGCGATGCCGGGACAATGGGATTGCTGCCCAGAGCCCTGCCACCAAATGCTGCCCGCTTCATGCTTTTCACACGGGAAAAGGAGTTGTCCACAGGCATTAATTCCTATCCTAACTTAAATGGAATTTCTCATCCTACTGGAGCATAAAACAAGGAGTAATTAGTTTTAATGTATCTGCAGCCTCTTCAACAGAAAAGAAAAATCTCGTACCCTTGGCTCTCCTTGGTGTGACTGAGCTTCATTAAGGTTCTTGAAGTTAAAAAAACCCATACAAAAAGAAATGTCCTTTGTGTGAGAGGGAGATGTGCCTTTCTGGTTTACTTTGACCTGTTTCTCTCTTTTGGGGGCGTGTTCGTCGCTCTGAGCGTCCTCCCTTCAGAGCACCAGTGGTAAGGACGGAGCTGCGGGTGTCATGTACGGAGCAGATGCATCACCGGAACAGCAAACAAGCGTCAGCCTTCCGCTGGGCGAGGGTGGAAAGGCCTGGGGAGCTGGAGGGAAGGTGCCGTCAGCGTTTGGTAGAATTGGGCTCCAGCACCTAGGACTCAGAGGACTAAACCAGAGAGGTTGTCACGCTCTGGCCCTTGGAGAAAGTGGCTTTTGTGCTGGACTGGAGACAGGTGAATAGAGAGAGAGATGAGTAAATGCAGCCTGAGATGCTTCCTCTGAGCAATAGGTATGAATCACAGATGGGTTGGCTCAAAAAAGTCAGAGTATTTTAGGAAGAGAGCAGAAAAAAACATTATTTTGCTCTGCCTAGAGGCTGCTTGATTACTCTCTTCATCAGTCTTTTTTACATTTTTAATGTAAAACAAAGCACTTTTTTATGCTAGGTGACCTGAATATTGGGTGTCTGTGTTCCAGCACCCGAGTGGAGAGACAGCAAAGTTGGCTGGGAGTAAGTCGAGGAGTTGGCCAGCCCTTCCAGTGCTAGCACCTTACTCTTCCTGAGGAGGTGAGGCATCCAAGGAAGTTCATCCTTGTGCCAGCTTTCATTGGCCACGTCTACAGAAATGTTAAGCGCTATTTTTTACATTGCGTTTGCTTGGTTTTGATTTTTTTCCTCCCCTATTGGTTCCATTCCAGGACTGTTGAGGGTATGAGGATGCAAGTAAAGTGGCAGTCTCTGTTGCCTTCATTTTGTCAGTTGGAAAGCTTTAAAAGTTAATGTTTACATCAAATGATCTGAAATTCATCTAGCTTGATGGATATTTGTTTAACATATTTAGGTGATGGGTGTATTTATTTTCTTAAAGTACTTGCACGTTAAGGTACTTTAATGATGCATGCAATATTAACAAAACCTATCTAAGCCTTTATCACACTTGTTAAGGATTTTTATATTAGTTCTGTAATTACACCTTTTAAAAAAATTATAGGTATTTCTCACTTCAGGAAAAAAAAAAGGCATTTTAACATAAAAGTCCTTTAGAGTGAACAGAAAATGCAAACTTTTTGCTGGATTTTGGGTGTTTTAATGGGTGTCAGAAAAAAATACATTTCAGATGCTCCTGAAAGTCCTAGAAAATTAAATTGCATAGACCAGTTCTTCAACCTGTAGAAATCCTTGCAGCATCGTTGGGTAGTACGAAGCGCATGGTGCACAGCCCGACCCAAGCGCTGCAGAGCCTTGCTAAATTCCTGGCCAGCTCTGCACGGGACTCAGCTCCGTGGGCTTCCTCTGCAAGGGATGCTCGTGGTTTTCAGTATGTTCTGGAAAGAGCAGCAGTACTGCATGAAATAACATTCTAATCAGAATTCCCTCCTCACTTAAACTCTGTTTAGATAGACAGTTAATTTATCTCTGTTTAACTGCTGAACCAATCCATCCATCAAAGCTACAAAAGCTAATTAGCTGGAGTCAAAGCAGCAAGAGCTCTGACACACAGCAGGGTACGCGGTACCTTATAAAACGGCAGCAGGGGATACAAGGTACGTTTCCCTGCACATGCCTTAAAGCTGCCCACGAGGCCCAGGCATCCAATCCCCGCTGCGCCTGCAAGCGCCGGCTTCGCTACGACGTCGGAGGAGTCGCGCAGCGGCTCGAGGACCTGCTCCCCGCAGCCTCACCTGCCTGCCCGCTCCTCCAGCCAGAGCAAGGAGCTGCTGGCGAGCGGAGCCGTTCCGCTGCGCCCGGAGGTGCTCCACGCGGGTCCCCGGGCTCCACGCGGGTCCCCGTGCCCCCGCCAGCAGAGAGCGGGCGCGTTGGGCAGAGGCCAAGGTGGACAAAAACTTCTGGTGAAGGAAAGGGAGCTGGCAGGCTTGGAGACTGAGCCCAAAGCGGCGTGGGCAGTGCCTGCAGCGTTCCCGCTCCCCTGGCTCGGACTGCAGCCCGGCGGCGTGTTGAGAAGGAGTATCGCCAGCGTGCTCTGTTGTTTGAAGCATGGTTCGTTTCTTGGGATTGAGGCTTCTTTTGTGCAAAGCCCTGATTTCTGCCCTGGATGCTGTAGGGAACTTCCACAGCGCTGCTGCTGCAGTAACCCACTTTTAACTGACTGTAGATGATATATAACTACCAAAAAAAAAAAAAAAGAAAAATCCGCTGAAGGCACAGAGGTACGGGGCTGAATACCACGAGGAGAATAGTCTGTGCATGAGGTAGAATTTGTTTTGAACAAATTGGGTGTTTCACAGCATCGTTTGTATGCAAGCTTTATTTTTTTGTTACCCAACAGTGGGGACAGCAAGGCAAAAACGTGGGGACAGCTGACTCAGCAGAAACTGTCAGAAGTGCAACGTCTCGGACAGATCTGTAGAGGTGATCTGGATGAAGTGAATGAGGCGCTTCTGTGCGGATCCAAAAGCGAGGAACAGCAAACCCCAGAAAATCTGTATGTGTCTTCTGGTGCCAGGATGGGCCAGATATGTAAATTTTTTTTCTGATAAAAATCAGAAAATAATGCGTTAGCAGTATCTCAGGCCTTGGTAATACATGCCAAAAGCAGGGCAGTTCTTAAAAAAAAGGTCAACCTTGTTTTCATGTGATCCATAAATAAACATCACACTCTCACTGTTATTTCTTAGCAGGATGTCTTATAAATCTTTCTCACTCCTACAGCCTTTTCCTATCCCTGTTCAATTAAACAGAGTAAGCACGTATTGCTTCTTACTCTCCGCTCTCAGATCATATGCACTACGGTCCATTTGACACCAAGTCACCTCTGCTGAGTATTCTCATATACCCGCATCAGCCTTCAAGCTCTTTGCAATAAATATCCACTTTGTCAAGCACAGAACACCCTGGAAAAGTCCCGCTACCTGCCGTGGTCATCAGCCTGAGGTCTAAAGCTACCCCCAAGCAACACCCAAACAAAGGTGAACATAGTCCTCGTCCGCTGTCAGACTTTGAGGATTCTGTGTTGCCAAGCTGCAAACAACTATTTTCATCTGGGCAAGTAGCACGGGTCACCCTTCCTGGGCGTTGTTTTGCACGCAGTCCTTATAATCATTAAATGTGGTGTCCATTAAATCTTGATAAATTGCTCGATGCGCCATTTGTCGTGTTCTAAGAGATCATGCAGCCTGTGTTTTCTTAACACATGTTCCACGTTAACTGTTTTCATTGACTATGAATCCATAAAAACACACGTGGAACAGAGGGTACACAGTACAGGCGTGTCTGCCCGGCTCCTTCCCATTCTAATTGGGTAGCAAAGCTGTTTAATAGAGTCTGTGGAGTCTGTTTAACTGCGTTCTGCCAGAACAATGCTCTACTCATGTTTTCAACAGAACACTAGTGATTGGACTAATATCTTTAAACTAGAAAACAAGTCTTAATTGGAACAGATGCTGCAAATACCGATGCAAATGGCCAGCTCTTGTGTGATCAAAACCAGGTACAGTCCATTGATTTGTTTTTAATAGCAGCTTTCATTTTTTATTAGCGTACACAAAACTCACTAACACTATACAAAAAGTCAGTAACAATATTCTGGAAAATCATCTTGTTTAAAACAGACTCTGCCATGCATTGTTTCTGGCAAGGTGCTATTAAAGAGTTTCCGTCCTCTTTTGGCAGATCACGTTACTGAAACACTCTTCTCTACTTTCCTCTCTTCTAGAATTCGAATCATCCCAGTAATTTTCGTAAAAGGCTATTGCCGTTACATTTAATAATCTGTTTAGATATTCACTTACATTACAAACAGGCATTCGGGTTCGATTAGGCTAAATAAATCCACAGCAGATTGTGGTCTGCTTGCTTTTGGTACGTGTGTTAGCGGAAGGCAGCATGCGTTCCCAGGGCATGAACTTTTTGTCGTGGCAGTGCTGGGCCTGGGGAAGCTCTGAAATGTTAAGAATACAATGATTTTTATGCTAAGAATGAAAATGTTCTGTGATTTTCTAGAACGAATTGGCTTTGCCTTTAGGATGCGTGAGCTATTTGGTAGTAGCAAGAATATCAAAAGCCACTCAGAGTAGAGAAAAACTTATTACGGTACACCTGGCACTTACGAGTACCTTACTGGTGTGTTTGTCTGTACAAATATTTCCTGTTACCTCAGTAGCCACTGCTTAGAATTGGAATATATTTATACATATATATGTATGCGTATACACACGTATCTTGGAAACTGGCTGCAAGGATAAGATGCTGTTTCCATCAAAATGAAAAGAGAAGTTGCAAGGAAGAAAAGAAGAGAAGATGGCTCTGGTCCCTATTTTTGAAATCGGTATTTTTGTATTGCTTTTTATTTTGAGAACTTTGTGTCATTTAGCTTTGGAAGTGAATGTCTCTCAGAGGCTTATTAGACAGAGGTGCCTGTTCCCTGGGCCTTAGGGAGGCACGGCCGAGGATGTGGGTACGACATGGGGAGAACAAGGTGAAAAGGGGACCTGCGACACTACGAGATATCCACAGCTGCGGCTTATTCGGAACACGGCTAGCAAAGCAGGCGATGTAATTAGAGATCCCAGAGAAATCCATAGATGATGTATGTCCCTCCCCTCTTCACCGCAGCCAGCGTCCCTTAGGCCTGTGCAGACGCTCCGGCGCGGATGCGCTCCCATGCGCGGTGCAGGCAGAGGTGTCGGCACGCAGCGGCGCGGTGCAGGCAGAGCTCCCATGCGCGGTGCGGGCAGAGGTGTCGGCACGCAGCGGCGCGGTGCAGGCAGAGCGGGAGGCGGCTGGCGAGGCTGGGCCAGGAGAGCAGCTCTTGGCTGGAGCAAAGGGGCTTTGGGCGGTGGGGCTGGGGGTCACGCTCGCTGACCTGCCGGGAGGTTGCTCCAGTCATCTACCCGTAATCACGACGATGCTACACAGAGCATCGTGAGCCCCGGCTGCTGATGTGGCGAACAGAGGAAAACCCGTCCCTTTGGGGTCTTCCAAACAGAACAAACCTGCCGCCTCGCTCAGCTGTCGTTGAGCTTCCAGCAAAGCCGTCCGAGTGCTCCGCCTCGGCAGAGACAGAGCCAAGGTGTGTTCTGCCCCGTCGGGTACGTTGAAAAGATACGACATCTGAGGAGGGCTGGGGATTGACTTGATGAAAAAAAGGCTTTGCTCGCTACCTACCGCAGCACGGACAGGTCAGAAGTGGGACTGGAGAGACGAGATTTGGACGGGTTTCAGGAGGGGTGGCCCAAAAGGCAGCCGGATTGAATTTGGCCTCCTTTGGAAAAGGAGAGCCTGTCAGTCATCCCCAGCTTTGTAAAGGAATGAAAGGTATTGTGCTTGGCTGGCCGAAGGTGCAGGGACGCCGAGCCCCGGGCAGGCAGAGGCGTTTGCAATTCCAGCAGCCGTCGGGGTGGGCTGGACAGTTCTCTCCCTGTCCGCTGCGGCCGGTGGGATTATTCCCCCAAAGACGCGGACGGCACGGGTTGCGTTAGCTGCTGTTACTCAACAGGCAGAGGGCTGTAGGTTTTGTAGGAAGGCTTTTCTGATACTGCCTTTTAACGTTTACCTAAAGAAGGTTTGGTCTTGTGGCTTGGTACATTAAAAAAAAAAGAATCTTCTCTAAAAGGGCTGGTACAAAAACATTAATTGCGGCAAATAACCAAGGAGCAGTGGGTAGCTGTTTGAAAGTCGGTCTCTTTCTTGATACACTTCTTTTGGATTAAAAACAGCTTAGTAGAAAAGCAGTGAATTTCTCATTTTGTTCCGAAGAACATGTGAAAAACTATAGGCTTGTAGGCGAAGAACTGGCTCGGTTTTAGGTAACCACGTTAGATAAATCAATGTATGTTTATAGGAATTATTATTCAGATGTACTGAAATAAACGATGCTTCAAATAGATTTGGTGAGCTCTGTTATTTCTATTTAATGCTAATATTGTTGTAGGTGTGCATAGAAAAGATTGCAGGTTCAATACTGATCCGAATCTGATTATAAGCAGCTTGCCGATGGTTGCGCTGACGCTGCCTTAGCTTTCCGTTTACCGATTCTTATGCTGAGAAATGATACAGCAAATTGCGTTCTACCACGGTTTGGATTTCTTCATACCATGGCCAGCGACTCAGTTTTTCCCCTGTTCCCTCAGATTTGTTCCTCTTTCCCGAAGACGTACTGTTCTTGCGTAAGAGTCTGCTCCGAGGTGTAAACGTGCTGCTCGTGGGCCGGGTGAAAGCCAGCGTTCAGCAGGCTTTGAGTCATGCTGTGGGGAACAAGTGGCGGACTTTTAATTAATAGTTTTTAACGTTTGGGCGCCCGTGCATTTGATCCGTGTGGAATTTGGCAGAGATTGTTCCCAGAAGGTCGTGCAAACTTTTCCTTTGGTCAAGCTGTAGGTGACGTCCTACAGCCTGAATTTCACTTTGAGATTTCAGCTTGAAATTTCATCCGTGGGGTGAAGCTGGCAGCTGTCGTGTTTTACGGGCTCCGATACAAGTGCGCAGGCTTTCTGTGAGGTTTTTTTGTGTCACCCCTGAGTTCTCAGCTGGGCTGATGTTCCTGCAGGAGGAATGCTGTTGTGAGATAGAGCCCGTGGCAGGGAAAGCACAGCTCCGCAGGAAGGTGTTCCAACCCTTTCTTGCCAGTGTTCATAGCTGGTGACAACCCGGGGTAGGAAGGTCCTCTCTGCTGGCTCCGCACCACCTCACGTGAAGCTCTACCAACCTGCCGGGTGGGGAGCAGACAGAGCTGGTGCCTCAGGGGGGCACCGAGCAGCCGCCAGCGTCCCCCCACACGCACGTCCCAGCCCGGGGGCATCTTTGACTCTCGCTGGCGGTTTTTTCCTATTCCAGTTCTGAGCTAGGGAATTCAGAAGGGCTTTTGCAGAAGGAGACTTCAGAGGGCTTTTCACCAAAGCTAAGCTGGGAACAAAGTCTGATGCTAACTTGGAAACCGTGGTCTTTTTTCTCCAAAACCCACTTCCTCCTTTCGCTAGGAACTGGACTGCAACCAACCAACCGCACTCAGGCAATAACCATTGTGAAATGCAAGTGAAAGTATCAGCAATACTGGAGAACAGAAATACCAGCGCCATGGGAAATGCTAGGAAGGTAGCCAATGGAAAGTACGGTCCCTCCTGTAGGGAGCGTGATCTAGTTGTTGAATTGCTGAATTAATGAAATCTTACCAATGAGATTCATTTCACAGAGTGCTGAAAGAGCCCAGATTTCTTGCGTTGTCTTAGTGGTTGCACTCTGATCCCAGATGGGCGGATAATAATGTTATAAATGATTTACTGCCGTACAGTATATGTTATGGGAGGTTTATAGAGATCAAATCGCACAGTGAGCTGGAAAATCCTCTCTATTGTTGAGGCTGTTCCCTGGCTGCTGTTGGCAGTAGTACATTAATGGCATGTGAGGGAGTTTGCCTTATTCAAACAATAGTGTAGGCATTATAATTTAATTACCCCCATCATTAGGCCAGTTTTGTTAGAGAGAAAAAAACACCCACAAATGAAAAAAAAAAAAAAAACCAACTAAGTTTTTTTTTAGCTGCATTCGATGAAGGACTCCCAGTCCTCTTTGTAAGAAGTCTTCTTTGCAACACTGTATTTTGCAGATGGTGTAACAGCAAATTTTTACTTTCCACTCCTAATATCCTGGACCAGATTTCCTTCCCAGTTGTCTTTATTCCTGAAATTAAGTGCCTTCCTGACAAGGATTTCCTGGGCCAAATTTAGTAGCTTCATACCTGCAATCCTGGGGTAAAGGGTAAAACTTATTCCTTGGGAAGGACAATCTCCAGAATGGGAAGGGAAAACCCATGTGAATTCTGATTATCGCAAATTCGGTATAACAGACAGCAAGTGTATGGGCAGCATAAGAAGCAGGAGCAGAGCGTTTCTCGACCTGTGGCCCGGAGGCAGTGACACGAAGTTCATCTCTGCTTCGGAGCCAGGGTCCTGCGGTACCGCTTGTGACGATGGTCCCATGGGTAGTAGCACACTTTCCCTTTGAAGTATTTGAAGACTCCTTTCATTTGTTTGTTTTTGCTGTCAAATTACTTCACTTAGTCCCTGGTGCAAGCCAGATACTGCGGGATATTATTACATTCAGTAAACAGGGAAGTGGAACCTGACGCCTGAGTGACAGTAAGTGAAGTTACTCGCTGCTCGCAAGGGGCCAGGTTACATGTGCTGGACTTTACTCCGAGGCACATCCTATGCGTAGTCCTTCAGGGAGAGATCCGAGCTGGACGCTGGTCGCCCTGCTCTGCAGAGAGCTTGTACTTCCTTTGAGGCGCTTAGCACTTCACCTGCCAGGGATTACACAGGTTTGCTCTGTGAACTACTTCATACGTCATAAAAAAACGATGTTTTCGGGTCTCTTGGTGCAATGTGAAATTAAACAGATAGACAGTTCTCCTCCGTTCCAAATGGGACGTGGCCCGTCTGTTCTCATTCACCGCTACACATAGCATTTTATTTAAGTGTACGATCTGCTAGCACTACGGGGACACTAGTAACTTGTATAGAAATTTTTTTATCAGTAAAGTATTTGTATTATTCATTGCTTTCCACCATAATTAAGCAGCTGACAATCCTCTCAGAAGAGTGCTGGGAGGAGGAGGTGGTAGTTTGGAATCCATTCTGAGGATCTTGGTTGTAATGTGCAGTGCCAGGTCAAAGTCATCGTCGTTGCTTCCTGCTGCTGCTGTCGCCATGTCACGATCAATATTTCTGTTTCAATAACAATGCCTCCAAAATAATTTACAGCACAGGCGGTCCCAAAATGAGGCCATCTCTAGCCAAAAAACTACTAATGTTAGTGCTCTTGATTTTAACATCAGGGCGGACCTGTCATGCCCATCACCCGGAGGAACATCCCCCCCTTTTCCCGCAGCGCGAGGGCTTTCTGCCGCAGGAGGAGCGCGACCCTTTGGGGTGCCCAGCGCGTGGCACTGCTTTCCCAGCATTTGGGGGAGAGCCTTTCCTCGGCGCAAAGCGGGGAGCAGGCGATGTGCGCGGAGCCGCGTGCTGACCGAGCATCTCCCACCCGACGCGGTTTCCGTGCGCCGTACCCAGCGGTACCTGTCGTGCTGGGGGGTTACGCTGCCAGCTGTAATCACTGCTCTGTGGCGTTGTGCAGCGTGAGGCTCTTATTTGCTTTGTTTATTCAATCTCTTGTCACCCTGTAGGCATTTATTTCTTGCCCCAGAGCCACGATTACTGCTTTAATTACTAGCATTTCCTTTGCCAGCAGTTCTGTAGCTTCCATCCCCTGAGTCAGCAGGGCCCGCTGCAATTGAAAGCCTTGAGTGCTTCACCCTACCGAGACGCAACTGCAACTCGGCGAGCCATTTGCGATGGCAAACCCATTTTTAAACTCCCAGACGTGAACTGCCTCACTTCAGTAAGTGCTGCTACCGGGAACCTTTGCAAATAACGACTTGTCGTGTCAAAGACCTGGATAATTTGATAGGACAAAGAGGAGCAGCTCGAGGTCTGAAGTTTGAAATACCTCAAAATTATTATAATTGGATGTGTTGCAGGGAGGGAGGGGACCTCCAAATTTTAAATACGTTTTAAAAACAAATTCATCAGTCAGATTCTGAGAACTAAGAAAGCAAAGCCCCTGTTTATTTAGGACCTGGGCAAAAGAAATGACGAGTGGGTTCTCGCCATCGGTTCTGCAATAGGGATTAGCACGCAAACGCTGGCCCGGGTTTTGAAGTCCTTGCTCAACTTGTTCGTGGACAAAACTCTAAGTGAGCTGCCTCTAGATGTCTGGTGGAGCAGCTGGCAGAGGATGTCTGATCCAAAAGCAGAGCGCAGCAGTGCTCTGTGAGGATATAATTCAAACTGTAGCCTCCCCACGGAGGAAAAACTGCCACAGATGCACTCAGCAGTTGCTGGGTGCTTTCCCTTTAAATGGCTCCTGAGGTTTTAGTTTGGGAATTAAACTTCTTCGTCAGTATGTCCCCGTCTTTAGATTTCTGGGCTGATTTCTGCATCACTGTTCTGGTTTTAATAATCTTTGTTTGGTAGGATAAGAATTTTAGTTTCTACCTAAACATCCTAAGCCATTGGAGGCAAACAACTCTAAACAGATACATTAAACCTGAGAGTTTGAAAATGTACAAGGGAAAACCTTCAGTGTCTGTCCAGAGACAAATCTAATGAACCGGTACTTTCTATTAAGGGAAGTTTTGAGTGGCTCCCACAATACTTCTGATTACAACGTGAGGAATTTTACCTAATGAAGTTCCCAATTGCTCATGATTTTTCAGTCGGGCGGACCTGTTTCTGAACTCATCCATCTGCATTAGGTGCTTCTCCAGCTTCCATAGTAACTAGGCGATCCATCATCTTTAACGCACCTAGCCTTACAGTATCTTACAGAGAGACACGCTATGTCCGTTTTACAAACGTGCAGCCCGGGGTGTAGGGCACCGAGTGATTTGCCCAGCGTTACGGGGTTCACCTGCCGCTGGACAGGGTAAGAACATGGCTTTGCTGAGCTCCAGGCAAATGCCTCGCCTGCCAGGCTGTCCTTTCCCAGGGACGTACTTGCTGTATCAGATCAGCACCGGCCGAAGGTTGTTTCCCAAGTGTTCTTTTTCTCAAACTCGAAAAAGAGACTTTCAGAAATGAAGAAGTTGGAGTTTCTGAGAGGTACGGAACAGAGTGAGTAATGAAACAAGAAATCAAAACTTGCAAGTAATGTATTCAGCGTAAATGCCAGCTGCATTCTTTGGATAAATTACTCGCAATGAATAATTCAACCAGCGTCATCACTACGGGGCAGAGGAACAGGATTGTTTTTGAATCATTTGGCCTTTTTCTTCGTGAAAAGTTCAACCCAGATTCAGACCCTGATGCGTTCCAACTCCGGATCTGGGTTTCGCTTGTGGCTTGGCCGGAGATGGCCTAGGGTCAGATTCAGGCCTGCGCTGAGCACCCTCGCTTCTCTTTGAAATCTAAAGAAACTCCAGGAATTTGGTATCTTATAGGGTACAATTCAGAGCCACCCTTCAAAAAATGCATCTGTAGCCTCAAAACCTTGTGAAAATAGGAAAACATTGAAAGCCATTGAGGAATCCTGGATTAGCACAGCACACCGAGTAGGGAAAAGGCTGGTGGCCTTTGGAACAATTTCTCACATTAATTTTCTTCCACTGCTGACAGCTTTGATTTATTGCCTTAAGGCTGGTTAGAAAACACCCAGACATGAGCGAAGCCAGGAGTTATGGAAAGAAAAGGAAAATATGGTAAACGTAGTGATGAATAGCACCGGTAGATAGATAAACACTGCTCTGCACTCCTACTGCACCCAAATATTGTCTTAGAGTGAAGATGGGAACGGAGGTTTTGCTTGCACTTTCAGTATTTCTTCTTTCACTTCTAATATGGTGAATATTCTGCTAGAAATCCTCTGGGAGCTGTGGGTTTATTTTCTTTTTCTGTCAGCTGAATGCCAGCTGGAGCACCAGCCAAAGGAGGACTTTGAGAGAGAGAAACAGCGGCTGCGAAAGTTCTTTAAATTGTTTTATTGTGAGAATCCAGTGTAATGAATCCCTTACCTTTCCTCTTCTCTGGCACTGAAACGGGCTCTGCATCTACAGTTGATACCAGAATCCTGAGAGGCAGCTTCTCCATCCACCCACCCATCCCATCTTCTGCATCGTGCGTGTCTGGTTTTTCTGCCATTTGAGTTGCTGATACCCAGTTCTAAAATAGGACTTTTTTTTTTTTTTCGCAAGCCCAGGTTCAGGGAGAAGCACATTTCCAGCATTTTGCCTTTATAGGTACTACTTCATCAGCTGGTGGAAATCCATCCCCCGCATGTCAGAGCACCCGAGTGTCTGTAGCTGTCAAAGAGCAGGCGAAGCTCTCTGGGCATACCGCACGCTGCTCGAGTGGGTGCAGTTCTGGCAGTGCTAGGTGGAATTGCTCTCATCAAACCATCAAGAAGAGGAAGCTTGTCTTGGGATTTGCTGCTTTTTCTTCTGACAAATAAGGTTTGGTGGTGGACTTCTGCATCAAAGCGGATGTTTGAAGTTCAAATGATCACTTCAAAGTCTGATTGCCTGTCTGTGCTGGTGAAAAAACAATGTTGCTTGCAAGTGCTTCCTCCTTAGAAATCAAAATGATACGTTCTTATCAAATTTCTGTTGGGAAATATCATTTAGAGGGGGTTTTCTTGGTTACCAAAAGTATTTGCTGAGAATCCCTGTCTGCTCAGTGCTCTCACACGCCTTTTGCTACATCTAATTCCTGTTTACAAAAGAAGAACTGGCCCTGCAAACCAAAATGAACCAAATAACTGAGGAACACAACATCGTGAAAGTTGTCTTTAATTTCATCAATGGCTTTAAATATTTAGAAAGCACAATGTAAACTCCTTAAGAGCAAGCAGACAGATTTCTCCTGATGTTCAGAATTATTGGGATTCATAAACAGAGAGGCAGTTCTCAGGGTGTGGAACCGATGTTTCAGACTTTCCACCAAAGTTATATATGCTCATGCCGTTACAGCTCTTCCTTCAGCCCAAACTGTTGGCACAGCGTCCCGAAACGTTTCTCGTTAGTAAACTTTTCATAACCTCCAAAACTGCAACAACTGTAGAATAAAATGTACCAGGATGCCAGCTGGAGTTGGCACTTGGCGCAGGGCTCTCCGAGCTGTTTGCTTAGCTGGATTTGAAGGATGTTCCGGACCAGCTAGCAGGACATGTGACTGAGTTTTGACCTGAACCGCTGGCCCGGTTCCAGTCGTCCTGCATACTTCATGGGAATGCTTTCCACTTGTCGCTTTCAGACCTCAGACACAGCTTTTAACAATTTGCTCGTAAACCCAAGCCCAACGGCCATTGGAATATGGTTAGAGGTAACGGTACTTGGCTAAATAAAGCAACAATGAGATTCCAGAACAGCGCGCTCTGTGTTTAATGCTGAATTAACAGTTTTCCAAGGGCAAGAGAGCCCTGCTTTCCCTTTTTTTCCATCGTGCAATCTCCAAGCTCCCAAGAACCCTGATTTCTTTTACAAAGGCTCTTACCTGAGCAGACACGGAGCCGTACGTGTAGCAGGGAGCAGCACACAGGAGCTGGAAGCAGATGTCAGAGGGGCAGCTGTGGACCATGCCTTTGGTCCGCTCGCCCTGAAGAGGTCTGAGTGAGCGGTGCTCTGGCGGGGTTGTAAGAACAACCTGTTGCTTTGCCTTTGTTTTCAGGTTGGATGTTAGTGTTAGTACCGGGCTCGTGCTGGAAGGCATCGGGGTGGTCTGGAACCAGCCACCTGCTGAGATGCAGGAGATGGTGGGGGAGATGGCTGTGGTGGTTTTGCAGGGGGTCACCGCAGCACGGAGCTGGAGAGACAGGCTGGTGGTCAGGCAGGAGCTGGGACAGCGAGCAATGGGCTGCGCGGCTGTCAGCTGCTCTTCCTGGGCCTTCTTCCTAAAACTTGCCTTCTTCCTATTAGCGTTCCAGGGCAGCTTGTAGGGGATGGAGTTATTTCAGAGAGCGGAGCCACGAGGCCTCGGGTCTGCTGTTTCCCCAGGAAAGGTTCATTTGTGGGTGGGCGACTGGAGCTCAGCTTAGTGAAGTGGTTTTACCTGATTCAGAGCGTTCAGACAATAAGAAATAGAAGTCTTTCCTGGACTTCTCTTCACTTTCAAATAATCAAGTGTGTTATTTTAAATATAGAGATTTTTCAACCACATCTTTTATTTATGCATCATTTATATAATTTCCTAGGTGTAGATCATATTTTCTTTTCTCCAACATGGAAAATAACATGTAAACTCTGAGTAGTTCTCAGATGCTGAATTCCAAATTGTCTAAATTAAATTTGAATCCCAGTGGGTTCTGCACCTCCCTAGTAGTTCATCACTTGCAGGGTTTATTACATTTTAGACGATACCATTAAATCCAGCCACCCCTAGAGATACTGGTTAGACTTTGTGAGCCTAAAGAGTAGGAGACCATGAGTGAGTCCCCAGAGCTCTTCAGATTTAGCAATGCAGTAATTTAAGTTTCCTTTAAAAGGACAATGCGTTGTAACTTGTCTTTATATTTTATAATTTGTTTACAATCTTGATTTCCCTCCCTCCAGTACCTTTTAGGAATTACAAAATAAATGCATTTTCCCCCAGTTTTTTCTATTTAGCAAACATTGATTTTACTCCCTTCCCCAGTGCTTTTGTTCACTGCCAAAATTAACAGGGCTTTGCTTTCCAGAGGGTCTGTCTGGGGACGTCGGCAGGAGCGGATCCTGGTACGGGACTGGGTCCTGCTGCCTCCTCCCTGGCAGCTGCCCATGACGCCACCGAGGAGGTTTGGTGCTGAAAGGGTCTTGGAGGAGTCCAGGCCTGTCTCATGCTTTATAGGGACTTTTATTGGACTGTTCGCTTGTAACAGCAGACACTAAAACATAGAGCTTTAAAATGTTGTTGTTTCATGCCGCATGGTGGAGGGCCCAACCTTCCTGGCTCTGAGTTGCTTACTGAAACCTTTCATGGCCCGGAGCCGCAGACGTTGGCGAGACGCGTGGTCCCAAGGGACGCGGCGGCATCCACTTCCAAGTGCCTGCTAGCCTGCTGCTTCCAGTAGCTGGAGAGGCAGCTCCTTCGGCCCTGCTTGGCTACGCGTTGGCCCCCGAGGGTGGCAAAGCCCTCTCATGGTCCTGAACTTGAACCTCTGGGCAGCTTCATGTTCCTCAGGAACCACAGCTGGACCAGGCAGCCAAGGTGTCCTCACAGGATCATAGAATCATAGAATCACAGAATGGTTTGGGTTGGAAGGGACCTCAAAGATCATCTAGTTCCAACCCCCCTGCCATGGGCAGGGACACCCTCCACTAGACCACGTTGCCCAAAGCTTCATCCAACCTGGTCTTAAACACTTCCAGGGATGGGGCAGCCACAGCCTTTCTGGGCAACCTGTGCCAGTGCCTCACCACTCTAACAGTAAAGAATTTCTTTCTAACATCTAATCTAAATCGACCCTCCTTCAGCTTAAGGATGGGAGACTCCTCACAAGTTCAGCAGTCCAGCCCTGCCCAAAGGAAGGAAGAGCTACCCTAATCCTTCCTCAGGGGCAACGGCGTGGACTCCTAAAATCTTCCCTTGCTGCAGCTTAAGCCCACCTCTAGGATGTGGAGATGAGAGGGAAACCTCCTCCGGGCCAAGGTGCTGCCTCAGGGCTGAGCACCAGCTGCGCGTACAGGGTTCACTGCTGGGCTGCAGCGTGGGAAGCCCGTACTGCGCATCGCAGATCTGCGAGGAAAACTGAAAAGGGGGGTTTTGGCCATGTGGTACCCATAAAAATGAATGCAAAATGTTTCAAAAGTATATGAAATCTGCAGATAGGGGGTTTTTATGTTTCAAAAGTGTTGAATATTAAAAAAAAAAAAAAAAAAAAACCCTCAACAGGAGTTTAAATAAACACAGGCAAGTGAGTCAGCACGAAGATATAAAATCATCAGGAAAGGCCGAGTTTGTTTTAATATGGGGATTACTGTAAACACTAGGAGTGCATGGTAACAATTTGTAGCCCATGTGTTTTGAAATATCATAACTGGTGTCAATAAACACATTAAAATTCAACTTCAAAGAGCTCTGTGGATGTCTGGAGTGTCACGAAGACATTGCAAAATGGGGATTTGAGATGGAAACAAGTATGGGAGCAATCAAACACAGCTCCTATGTGAAGAAGGGGATCTTGTCAAGTTGTTAGAGCTAAGCATCTGTGATGGTGATTATTGCTTCTTACTGGCTAAGAACTGCTCTCAGCCCTTGATTTCTTTCACGCTGTCTCCCTTCCTCGCCTTCCACCCTGACCTGCTCGTTTGACTCACCCACCCGTTGGATCTCGCTTCTCAGACTGAATTCTTTTGAGCAGGGCTTGCTGTCTGGTTCTGCTGTCTCCGGGAAAGCCCACCGGATTTCCAGGCAGTATCGCAGTATAAATAACAAATCTGTTTTGTATCTGTGCCAGAATGACTTGTGGCACAGAGCGAGTGTCCTCCTCACGTGCTGACGGGCCGACTGGGTAAAGGCGTCTGTCGTCGCTGCGGCAGTTGATGCGCTTTGATTCTTCCCTGCGCTGTGAACTGCTCCAGGTTTTTGGGGTACGGAGAAGGGCGAGCAGCCTCCGTTCTGTCTTCCCCACATACGGTTTCAATGGCAGTATTCTGAACAGAAGTATTTTGTCCCTCCTCATTCAAACTTCCACTGGGCTGAAATACCCTCTTTTCCTCACTTTTTCTCTTGTAATGTTTATTTCTGATGCATTTGGATTCACTCCATCACTGCACTCCTATTTGTTACACAAATCATACGCATGCTCGGGGGAGACGGTTCTATAACTGTGATCTTTCAGCTGTAAAAGCGCAGACTTCTAACACTTGAGCTTTAGCACTTTAATAAATCCTCTGGTTGTTTCTGGGATATCCCAGAAAGTGCTGAATTACTACTGTACGTAAAAAGGCACTACACTTCTGTTTACATGACTCTCTGCCTTGAGACTCGTGTCCACCACATGCCAGTCTCTTGTTGTTTTTTGGGGTTTTTTTTTATTATTTTCACCTCTTTGATGTATTTAATGCATTGCTTCACAGCAATAAAAAGTTTCAGCTTAAAATCCGCTTGGAAAGTCGCATCGGGGATGCCGTTGACAGAGCCGCTGTCGCAGAGCTCTCGGCCAACAGCCCCACGCCTGTCCTGCCCACCCAACGGCGGCAATGGCGAAGCCGTAAGCCAAGAAGATAATCCACATTTTAGGGGGTTGTAAACAAAGATGGGGGAGAGATGTGCCCCACTAAGGTGGCAGATATATCTTGACTGAGAGAGCTAAGCTATTTGATGGAGAAATTAATGCCAATGCATCAAGTGCCTGTCAAGTTTATGAAGGATAAGGCAGGTGTTCCTCAGAGCTGTACGTCTGAGGTTTCCTAATAATTGTGTTAGCAAAATGAGTTGCCTGTAGGAAACTGGGAAAGACTCAGAGTGGAGTGAGTTTGGGGAATGCACCGATTCCTTGCAATTGTCCCCTTTTTCTGTGAAACAGAAAAAATCCTGCTTGCCTGGAGTTCATTAAGGGCTTCTCTGATGAAGCGTTATTATTTCTGGGGTTTCACCTGTATTCAGCGTACTGTAATCACATCCAGAAAGGTCAGCTGAGGATGCCAAGACTCACACAAATGCAAAGGAAGAACAGGGCCGACATCAAAATAGTCTGGTGTGGAAAGGCACGGAGAGAAGCACCTCTCCCCCAGCCTCTGGTCTGACTTTCTCTTCTTGGTCATGCTTTCTAGATGCAGACAGACATTTATCCCCGCTGCTACCGCTGTCACACATCGGTCGGGCCCTTGGGGTTTATGTGGGCATTCAGCCCATCCTTTTCCCTCTGGTTTTACCCCAGGTGAACTCAGACTTTCCAAAGCTCATCACCCTTTTCGAGGTGATTTCCAGTCTGGCCCGAGTCAGAATCTGCCCGGTGTTACGTGTTTGTCTCCAGAAATATGTGGACAGAGGATGGCTATGGAGAACGGACAAGTCCTGGCCTGCCTGGGGGATCAGTTCTGTGCAGGCGACACGGTCAATAGAGCAAAAAGACACGCGTAAGCCGGTAAGTAAAAATGTGAAGCAAGCAGGACTGGCCCATGAACACCACCTTTAACTATCTACGATTTTTGACGATCCAGTGTCTGTGGGACAGAGCTCATTTACATGTGCTGTGTCGTGGGAATTACGTTATTACTGCGTTTCCAACGTGCCTCTCAGCTTCCAGTTTGTATTCCATCCCCTTAAGAGGTGACAAACAGTGGACGCCATCTAGTCAAGCCGTTAGCAGCGCGTGTGCAGTGGATTTGCTCGTCCCGGGCAGCCTCGGGCAAACGCCAAAGACGGCCGGGCGCTCAGAACACGAGCTGTCTTCCCATCCCTGAATGAGATCTTGTCGTGTCAGCTATACTGCCGGGTGAGCACAGGAAACTTCTGATGTCTCAGATGATTGTCTCCTCTACGGGTTCAATTTACAGTACAGCTAAACACAAACAGTGATTTCACTTATTACAAACCCTATAGTAGATTAATTCACACATGCCCTTTTTAAGGTGATTTATGACAGAACCAATATGAGGGAACAGACGAACATTCCTGCGTCTAGGTTCAACTGCCATTTAATAATCACAGCCAATATTCCCCTGTTTTAATACTCAACATCACGCTCAAAACGGGGTGCTTCTCTCTAAGCTGCGCGCAGACCATCGCAGGATGAAATGGGGCTTCTGGCGTGATGCATGTACCAACCTCTGCAATGATTAGGACACCTGTTGACATTAATATTGAAGCATGCATGAAAACAAGCGTGCCCCGCACTGAAATACACGTACACAAATACGAAGAGGATTAGAGACATTGCTAAAATGGATACAGGGGCATTTAACACAA
The DNA here is from genome assembly GCF_011004875.1 of Balearica regulorum gibbericeps. NCBI lineage: Eukaryota > Metazoa > Chordata > Aves > Gruiformes > Gruidae > Balearica > Balearica regulorum. Next base: position 1,551,004 of record NC_046204.1, on the reverse strand, counting down.
ACATGTCTGGAATCTAAGCGGGATGGAAATAACATACACAGAGCTGATCCCTCGTTAGATGGGTTTTTTTCCTTTTAGTAGTTGATCTGGGGCATACACGTCTCCGTACAAGGAGGTCATTTGCTTACACTTAAAATTTCTGTTTAATATATATCTTTGTTTGGAATCTGCCTCTGATTCATAACCACCTTCATTTAGTAGCTGGCACCTTTGCCATGCGAGCTGCAGGAAAAAGTAATTAAATTTAATAGAAGCCACCCTTGCTTTGAAGCTGCCCTGGATTTAGAGCCACAAGGAGAAGCAATTAAACTCTGGCAGCCAAGGATTCAAACTGAAGTTATATAGTGATTTATTTTTTTCTAAAGGAAATTTTCTCTGTAAATGGATTTGGATTGTCAGATCTGATTGGATTCAAAGCTATAGAAATTTCCTTCTTTGGGAAATCTTCTCTTGAAGCAAAATTTTTTTTAAAAAACCCAACAATTAGATGTGAAATGGGGATCAGTTGTGAAGATCTAGGATTTTTTTTAATCCTGTTAAACAGACTTCCAAAAAAGAGTTTGTTCTTCTCAGCAAAGTGCTGAATGGAAAAGAGAAGCGTGGAAGGAAGGCATCTGCGTGTCTGTTTATTTGCAGGCAGGTCAGCTTGTCAGCAGCCTAGGATATAGACTCATTACGGGAAGGAATTTTTTTTGCATTAGAAAGTATTATAAGCATTGTTTAAAGCTGTCAGGGTTTTTTAAACCAGCAAGACACAGAAATTACTATTTCACTTTTGTGATTTTACCAAAAAATAGTTTTTAAATTAAGTAACTAGAACAGGAAAAAATATTCCAGAATGCCATAATCAGTGCCAAACATAGTTCTAACTATGTAAAAATATTTTTCAGAGTTTCCTATAAAGGAACAGAAAAGATTCAGCTGAAAAAGGTCTGCTTCCAGTGCAGACATTATTCAGAAAAGCAAACTGGTAATTCAGTTAATACTTACAGGGAGGCAAAATTGTCCTAATCTTCACCAACTCTTGGAAATATTTCTAGAGTGTTAGCTAAGCCAGAAGCACGTGTGAAAAATTTAATTATTGTCATGCATGTATTTTGCAATATACGCTTTTCAATTCTGAGGAAAAAAGTATTCTCAGGCTCAGCACCGGGATACATTCACGGTCCGTGAGCTGTGGATCGGCCTCGGTGAATTCATAGTCCTCTGGCTGGAGACGTGGTAAAGCTGCTCTGGCCATATCCAGGGAAGCGTCTGGGAAAACGTATTATTGTATCACTGGCCATTGTGAGGTAGTTGGGGACAAACATGTTGGAAACGGCAAGCTGTACATCCCCGAGAAGACTTCCCTAGCCATGGTGACCAGCCTGTAAAAGGGGAACGGGCAAACAGTGCCGGGGAGCCATCAGCTCCATGAAGAATGTTTGACCCCAACGTTTTGGATGTCCCAGCTGTAATCTTTGACAATGGGTCTGGGTTATTCAAAGCGGGTATCGCAGGTGACAGTGGCCCAAGGTCTGTTTTTACAGCAATCGTTGGTCGCTCAAAAGTCAAAGCTACAATGCTGGGAGCTGGACAGAAAGAATGTTACGTTGGAGAAGAAGCTCAGGCCAAAAGAGGCATCCTGTCTTTGAATTATCCAATTGACCATGGCATGATATGGAAAGGATCTGGAGACATGTCTATGAGTATGAGCTGAGAATCAAAGCCAGTGAAAGGCCAGTGCTGCTGACTGAAGCCCCCCTCAACCCTCTGCAGAACCAGGAAAAAATGATGGAGATCATGTTCGAAGGCTTCATGGTACTAGCTATGTATGTTGCCGTCCAGGCAACGCTGGCTCTCTACGCGTCGGCCCGCATTACTGGAATAGTCATGGACAGCGGGGATGGTGTTACCCACACTGTCCCCATGTATGAAGGATACTGCTTACCTCACACCATCTCCAGGCTGGATATTGGCTGGCCGGGATATCACCGAATATTTTATGAAGCTTCTTTTGGAGAGTGGGCACACTTTCATTAGCACAGCTGAAAGGGAAATTGTGAGAGATATCAAAGAGAAGTTGTGCTACATAGCTTTAGACCCCACCCAAGAAAGGAAAGCAAAGCCAGAAGAAATCATGAGAGAATACAAATTGCCTGACAACAATATCATCCAGATAGGCAACCAGCTCTTTCGTGCACCAGAGACCCTTTTTGTGCCTGCAAACATTGGAGTTGAAGCTCCTGGTGTGCACAAAACGATCTTCAACAGCATCATGAAGTGTGACATCGACGTGCGCAGGAATCTTTGTGGCAACATCCTGCTCTCGGGTGGGTCCACGCTTTTCCCTGGCCTGGAGGAGCGGATCCTGAAGGAGATGAAGCTGCAAGTTCCAGCTGGCATGTTTGTGAGGATCATCGCACCCCCCGAGAGAAAATACTGTGTGTGGATTGGGGCCTCCATCCTCACCTGCCTGACGTCTTTCAAACAAATGTGGGTCACCGTGGACGATTACAGAGATTTTGGGGCAGCTGTCATTCACCGGAAATGCTTTTAAGGAGAACGTCAGGCCAAGCGAATGGCTCACCACAACACCACCTGAGCAAGAAACCCTGCTGAGAGCTGACTGCCCTAAAAGGTGCTACAGCCCTTTGTGTGGCCGATGAAAGCTGTATGAAAATAAAACATTAAAAACATGGGTGACAAGGATCTTCTTATCATCTCCCCTCCCCTTCGCTGAGTTTACAGGTGTGCACATATCACAGGGATGCAGTAACTCCCTCACCGACTCAGAGTCATACGGGGAGCAGCGTACCTCCTCTGCTGGGAGATTCTTCCCTCTAAGGTCTTTGAGCTATCTAGGGGCTGTATTCTAAAACTAGCTCTCACGTTATTTTTGACCTCATTAAAAATGTCTCCTTTAGAAACCCAGCAAAACCCCAAACAGAATCCAGATATAAATCAATGCAAATGCAATTACTGTAACCGACGCTCCTCTGCGCCTGAGCGTCTGAAAAAATCCATTGATCCTCTGCTGCAATTTATCTGGGAAGTAAGAACACCCAGTTTCACTTCCAAGTACTAGCCCTGAATCCAAATGCTCCGCGCTGCCGGCTCCCTGGAGGAAGCAGCGTTGCCAGTGCAGCTGCAGAGGATTGTGAGCTTGGCGGAACGGTGCCTGTTTGCGACTGGGGGATCTAGAACGTTGCTCTGTGCCAGCAGCCACTGCCAGGGACGGCACTGTCCTGCGCAGGACGTCTGACTCCGCAGCAGTGATTTTTGACATCAGCTCTGGACAGTGTAAGGCTGGTCTGTCAGGGGAACAGGCACCCTGTTCGGTTCTTTCTGCTGTTGTGGGATACCCCAAATTCAAGCTCGTCGTGTTTGGGGTGAGCCGTAAGGATTGCTGCTAGATAGGGGAAGAAGCACAGTCCAAAAGGGGCATTTTGTCTTTTACTTACCCAATGGAAAACGGGTTAGTTCCATCCTGGGACAACATGGAGAAGATTTGGAGATACCTACATGAGCAAGAACTCAAAATGAAACCGAGTGAGAGGCCAGCACTGCTGACCGAGACCCCTCTCAATCCTTTGTCGCATCAAGAAAAAGCGGCTGAGACGATGCTCGAGAGCTTTCAGGTGCTGCCCTTCTCGTGGCTCCGCAGGCGCTGACAGCCCTGTATGCCTGTGCCCACACAACCGGACCAGTGCTGGACGGTGGCAATGGTGTCACCCGCACGGTCCCCGTCTACAAAGGCTATTGATTACCTGCTACATGGCATTTCCAGGCTGGATTTTGCAGACAAAGGTGTAACCTTGCTAGGCTCCTCTCGGAGACCAGGCACTCCTTCGTAAGCACATCAGAGAGAGAAATTGTCAGGGATATGAGGGAGAAGCTGTGCTGTGTTGCGTTAGATCCTAGCTAAAATACACAGGAAAAGCCTGAAAAATTTGTATGGGAGTGCATTCTCCCTGATGGAAGGGCTGTCAAGGCAGGAGGCCAGATGCTTTGAGCTCCTGAAGTGTTTTTTGTGGCTGCAGAGGCAGAAATCCCAGGGCCAGGAGTTGGAGGGATGGTCCTCCAGTGCATCGCCAAGCATCGTGAGCATATCCAGTCCAACATCCTAAGGAACATGCTGTAATTGGGTTGGTTGACTCCAAGGTTTCCAGAAGAGGCTACTGAAGGAGCTCCAGACAGGAGTTCCCAGCACAATTCAAATCAAGGTCATCTCGCCACAAGGTCAGAGGTACTCTGTGTGGACTGGGGCTTCCATCCTTGCCAGCTTAAGTGCATTTAGGAATATGTGGGTTACCAGGGAATATTATAATGAGGTTGGACCAACAGTACTCCAGAGAAAATGCTTTTGAAAACTTTAGTAGGACCATCCAGGAATTTTTTTTTTAAGTGCCAATCTGAACAGCTGGAGAGCAGTTAATCAGTACAAAAATAATTGATTTATAGTAAGTGATTTTATAGCTTACTAAAGAAAGGTCCCTTGTGCATTAGGTTGAAGAAAGAGTCCTTGTTCAGAGCATTTTTGCTATCCAAGATGTTGGTTTTAATTCTAGAAATGTGTTGATCCCTCCTAGAACTGCAAACAGTTTGTCAGACTTTTAAACACTTGAGAACAAGCCACCTCCATCCCATGCCCGTGGGGGCTGGCTCCTTGCCACTCACCATAAACCTCCGAAGAGTGGAAAGAGACCTCTGATGGAGAAATAGAGGGCTCAGGGGTATTGCTGACCCTTCAGCACAGCACTGGGGATCTCCTCCAGCAGCCCTGGAGATGCTCACAGGGGAATGAACTTCTAAATTTGGTTTTGCTCACAAAATGGAAATAAGTTGATCGGTCCCTTAAAGCAGAGCTCTCAAACCTGGGATCTCTCTGTGCCATTGGCAGCTTTGCCATGCGGTTTGCAGTGTCACATCACGGAAACCATTGCCTCCGTTTGTCCATCTGTGGGATTTCACTACTATTCTAGCATCGGGACTATGTAAGACTACACTTAGATAATGTTAATTAAAATTAGTAAATTAATCAGAGAGCACAAAGTGAAAGGTATCTAGTTTGGGCTCATTCTTAAGAGGACTCCTGAGCAAATGTTTTGATGTCAGGCATCTAGGAGAAGGTGGAGGCATTGGTCCCTACCTGACACTGATTCTCTTTTGGGAACAGCTGAGTATGTCAGGAGAAGGTGTTCTTCCTCTACCCCACCACCCGGAGCCAGGGAAAGGGACAAAAGAATCCTGCAGCTATTTGCTGGACTCACTCAGCAAATCTGCCTTGCCAAGCTCAGTTTCTGCAAATCATTCCCCCAAATAAGCTTAACTAGCATAAATGTCATGGCTAACTGGTTGGATTTCCAAAGTGAACAATGAAATTCATAACAAAGGTGTGAATTTTCAGCAAGGAAATTTGCATTCCAATAAGTTGAAAATGGTGCATTTACAGTGATCATCATTATCCACACCTGCAAATACATGCATTGCATCCAGTCAGGCAATAGAAACCTCGTCATAATTTGTGAAACTAATTAGCACTGTGATTTATATATTGTTCAAAAGTTATTTGAAAAAAATCCAGAAGATATACCTGAGAACTTCTTGAGTTTGTTCAGGACTACCATGAAAGGAGGAAAGGAGCTGAAATCTGTGTTGTTAATTATTGAATACAGTGTCTGGCTATTTTCATTCAGCTCTGGAGATGAATCTTCAAACTCATTGATGCCCTCTGCTGCCTCGGGACTGATTAGTCATCTATCACCTCTCGCTGCCCTTTGAAGAATCACACCGCTCTTTTCCTTTTCTGCAAGACATTTACAAGTGCTCTGAAGGGAGGCACATCTAACTCCGTGCTCAGTTGTCCACCGAGCCCTGGAGCGCTTCCTCAGCAGAGCGAGGGGAAAACCAAAAAGGGCTGAAAGACCCGGCTGCGGAGGACGTGGGCAGGGGGGAGGAGGGCGATTTGTGGATGACTCCAGCAGTAACTACAGCAAGACCCACCTAACCGCATCTTCCTCGGTGATCAGAGTGAAAGCGTAAAGCAGAGAGCCTGGAGTAAAGCACGTAGCTCTTTCCTGCTCCGCTTGGGCCCTAAGGCTTCAGAAGGTTGAGATATATTACTCCGTCAAGTTAGTGCAAGTATTCAGAGCACTTTCAGAGCTGTTATGAAATCAGAATCTGCAATCTTGGATCTTACTTCTATTACAGTACGTTACCTTTTAGCAGCCCACTGGAAATGTGTAAACAAACGAGGTACAACTGTAGACAGTTTAAATATTTTACAGCTCACTGACTTCCATATGAGGAGGGATTTGCAGTAACTTAAGTGTTTAGACTCCTGCTCCAATAATCTAATGCAAATAAAAATGCAAAAAACAGCGTGCTGGCAAGCAGAGGGAACCTGAGCGAGCAGTGCAACCCGAGGTAGTTGTCGGGAAGAGGAAAAGAAAAGGAAAAAGCATGATAACTCTGCAAACCCAGATGCAGACACAAACCGTGTTTGGAGAGTGACACCTAGCAGAGCTCCGAGTGTGTTTTAATGAGATTACACCCTTGCAGAACAAGATATTGCCGGATGTAATCCAGGACGGATTAATTGATACCAAACTTGTTTTACATCAAGGGACCTGGTGCAGCTCCTCCCGGCTGAAAATCACTCAGCAAACCCTTATTACGGGGATGCAGCACCCACAGCACGGGCTTGGCCGGGCTGTTTCCATCGACCTCCTAGGCATGACTTTGCTCAAGAACACACAAGAAGATAGAAGTTGGCACATGTTCCATGGCTCTCGACTTGATATCAGCCTCTTGGTCACCTTGTGCTTCCATCACTGCACGGGGCACTGGAAATTCATTGCTTCGTTTATATTTCATTCTTGTTTTGAAGAGGTCTAAGGTATTAATCATTTGGGACCTTATTCCCTTGGCAGGAGTTGCAGGAATCCTTCCTCGGATGTATTTCCACCTATGCTCTGCCTGTCCTGCGGATACATAGAGGATTTAAATTGTAAATGCCTGGGATCTTTCCAGCCTCAGGAAAGCCACACTGAATATGGGACCAGTCGCAGGGATTAGAGAGGCCTGAGTTAACTCCTAGATTTACCAGTGATTTGTTGTGGAATGAAACGTTTCATCTTGGGCACATCAGGCATCGGTTCCCACGTACAAACACCCATCTTTTGTTGCATCCTCTACGTGTCCGGCAGGCTATTCAGGCTAAGTGCTGTCTCTTGCTTTAAGAGCACGTGTCAGTGCAAAGACCTGGGACTTTGGGGCCACAAGATCAGAAACAGAAAATCGTTCGTGAAGTTTGCACTGGAATTACATAAAAATCTCAACCTGCTCCTGGTAATTTTTTGCCTCCCTCCCCAAGTCTCATTTAAGTTTCAATCCAGCAGCAGCTCTTTATTTTCTTCTAAATGTCAAACAATTCATCATTTTGCACTTTCCCCATTCCCTGTGAATTTAAAGGTTTTATTGGTATGCAGTATTGTCAGCGTGGGACAATGCACACTGATTACCCAAAACAACGTGGTTTTTGTCACCCTGCCCATTTTTAGTTGCGAGCTCTCGAGAAATGTATGAGAGCTCTTGCTTTCCCCCTCTCCTCCCTGTTATCATATGCACAATAAAAAGCCTGGGTTCAAATACACACTAGACAAATAATTATTATCTTTATTTTTCAAATCCCCTGTCCCCTGCCCTCGGCCACGCTGAGCCGCGTGAGCACGCTGCTGGAAAGGTGCCCTCAGCCCTGCAGGTCGCAGGGAGGATGGTGATGGAGAGCTGGTGCTGAGAGCAGCTGGATGGAGAGTGCCAAGTCCATCTCTTCAGAAGGGGCACGGAGGAAAGGGGGCGGGGAAATGAGCCCCCTGTTTCCCCAGACAGGGCGATGCTTAGGGCACAGTACCGACCGGCCTGAACCTGCAGAAGTTCAGCACTGCTGCGCTCGCAGTCTCACCACGTGAGGGCCGGCGGCCAGGCTTAGCAAGCAAGGTCAGATCCAAATCGGCCGGGTACATGAGGCATTTCTTCCCCATGCATGGTCAGAGCGAAGCGACGCCAGCAGCCCAGCGCGTCCAGCCTACCACCGGCAAAACCACCAGCTGCTTGCGGGAGCGTGGCAGTTGTGAAAGATGCTCGATGTGGCCGTACAGAGCAGTAGCTGTGTGGGAGACCAGCGGAGACCCAGCATGGCCAGGAATGCCGAAGAAGGAGTGGGGAGGCTCAGGGTCTGCAGCAGGCAGGCTTTGCAGGGCTGTCCTGCAGAGCCGGGTGTGAAAACAAGCCCTGCGGACATTCCGAAGTGGCCAGAAAGGCTAACGGCGTTACCAAAGGCAGGTAAACACCAGTCCTGCAGCTCCATCGCTTCATTCACCGAGCAACTGGCAAGCCCACCTCCATTTCTCCACCTTTGAAAACATCCAGGTCAGTACCTGGGTATGAGGGATTTGATGTGAAGGAGGTAAGAACATTCCCGAGGTTTTTCCCAGTGGAGGTGTCACCACACGGAGTAAGATGTACCTCTGGCTGAGAGAGGCTCTGTAGTCAGTACGCGCATACCCACGTGAACACGTGCACCCACACGTACGCACATGCACACGCACATACTGATTTTATTAAACCATTCCATGCAAGTATTTTATATATGTTGGGGTTTTTTATTTGGAAAACTTCAGAGTGCTTTTTTTCACACACAGTAAAGTTAGCTTTGCTGAGATTCATTAGTCCCCTTTCCCCCTGTGTGTAAATGGATCTCTCTCAGTTATGCAATGCAAAGGTACACAACCATGAAAAGTGCAGAGGCAGCCAAAAAAAGCATTGTTCTGAACTCGGACGTGTAAAATATTCATATTCAATAATAAAAAATAAAAAAAACTGCTCTTAATAAAAAATTCACAGCGTAAAATATGCATTGTCGTTCCATCCCCAGGGCTGCAGCCGTTTCCAGACCAACATGTTACATGGGTTTTCACTGCCTTGTTTTACTCGATTAATTCAAAACCAATTCACTCACAGACATCCCAGTATTAGGTGCCTAAATTGATTCCGATTTCTCCAAGGGCAGCGTATCTATGACTACAGTAATAGCTGGTGGAAGCTGTGACTGTTCAAAGCATCCACCCCACAGGCCCAGCAGGATATACGGCAAGGCTGCCCCGATGCTGACGGCATCTGTGCATCGCAACGCCGTGCTGGGCACGGACACCCGAGCCGGCTCTGACCCAGGGGGAAGTCTTTTAGCACAGTGCTCGGACCACCTCGGTACCCCTGTTTCTTGAATGAGCAAATTAGCCAAATGTTAACATGGCCAAGCAGCTCTCCATAGAAGAGGGAGCACGTTTTGAACAAGCTGGGGCGTCTCCGTACAGCATTGCCCCACGCCCTGCAGAACCTCCTGCGGAGCTTTGCACGCAGGGCAGAAGAAAAGAAATAATCTCGTCACTGCTCTACCAAAGGGAAACAGAGACAGGTGGAAATATCCGCTTGGCTCAGATCCTGACCAAAATATGTAGCGGAGCCAGGAGTTTAATTTGGATTTTTCTGCATCCCCCCTCTGGTGTCATAGCTGCAAGGCCAAACTGCCCCAGTACACACATGTGCGTCCCAAACAGCGATGCAGGCAGAAGGACGGGACAAGGGAGACGAGACCCTGCACTGGCAGGACGCACCAGTACATCTATTTGTTTCTGCTCAGGAACACGGCGGCAGGCAGTAGGTCTGCTGGAGAGACGTGGCACAAGACCTCTGACCCAAGCGAGGAGGAGATGCTGCTGTGTTCAGCGTAGCCACTCGGCTGGTTTTAGATCGTCGACACACTGTGCCGCTCCGCTTTGCACGGGTGATTCCGAAGCACCAGTGGGAAAGGGTCTCACGCCGGGTTATATCACTGTGCTCCTCCGGACACTGGTGTCAGTGGAAGCTGCCAGTTCATGCGTTTGTTTTGCATTAATTGCATTTTGCACACTTTGTCTCATGTCCTTCGTGGAAAAGCTGGAACTAAACCACCGATCCCCTGCTTCGATAGGTGCACTGAGCTGCTTTGTGTAAGTAGGGGCTATGCTGGTCCTGAGAGCTCAGCAGTAGGGGAGGATAGAATATTAAAGTGCTATTTTAGATGTTGTTACAGAAAAGAGAACTCAAAAACAAGAAGAAAGGTTCTGAACTTAAAATATGGTGCCTGGAACTTAAATTTTATGAAGATATATGGGAAAAAAGAATGAGAAACTCCAAAACAACCAATGCTTCAGATGTTTCTTTTATCTAAAGTAGAGCTAGTTAAATGTTTTACATAGAACAAGTCCCAAGGAGCATAAATCAGGGGATGTAAGCTGTGCTTTACAAAGACCTCAAAATATAAGTTCTTTACCTCCCACATTTTCAGGCCAAATATTTTAAATGGAAAAGCATGTGAGACAATAAGCACGTATATCACCCATGTCTTTAATGACCATTCCCACCAAGGTGATTTGTTCTGTGTCCACAGCGTGCTATTTATATACAAGGAGAGGGAAGAACTCACCGTGGCTGTAAGAGCTTCACCGTGCATCATACAACCTAAAGCAGGCCTGAGTCCTACTGCTGGGGCACACTGGCACGAAGGCAGAAGAGCTGGTACGGCTACGCTACGCAGGAAGGCAATCCCTTGGGTCATTCTACACTGCAGGCCCCCAATCCTGCACCTTGCAAGGTGTCTCTCAGTGGTCAGCCTGGGGAGAAGACGGATGGGCCGCAGGGAGAGGCTCACCAGGCGGCTCCAGACGGCAGGGAACGCGAGGGAGATGCCTCCTGCACGACGGGCAACAGGAGTGCCCAGAGCTGGGAAGAGGAGGCCGTTGCTTGGTGGCTTCCAAAAGGCTGGCTGTTGTTAACGCCGGCTGAGAGAGCTTCTGCTGAGCAGCCAGGAGCGCAGGCTTCGGTGGGGGGAGCAACAGGATCGCCTGAGGACGCCGACTGTTGAGTTGGCTTGTCGCTGCTCACTGGGCACTCTGGAGAGCTCTGCTTCCCTCCAGAAAGCACCTCAGTGTTTTTTTTCCTTATTCTTTGTGCAGAGACAAAGAATAACGTGATAAGAAATCGCTCTCTTTTGCAAGACTTCCTGACAAATGGTTTTCCTGTCTCCCAAACACTTGCCCACGCTTTCCTCCTTTATATTTTTCAGGACCGTGCAACGGGAACGTGCCGAGCAGCATGAATCTAGCAGGGAAAGTCAGCCGAGCAGTGGACTCTGTTTGCAGGCCCCAAGAATGGCTGCAGGTTTGCAACCCCACCCGCCCCAGTCATCTTGGATCCGATTTATTGTGTCTCATTATTCTGTATCTGCTTCATTCTTGTGTCTGAGAAGGGAGGATGTTCTGAGAGCCTTCACATGGCTGGCCGCATGAAACCACATCCTCGCTATCCCAAAGTTCAGAACATCTGTCTTAATTTGTCTGGCCCTCAGCGCTGTGCTCTTGCAGCCTTTGAGAATTTACTGCTTGTTTTTGCAATGAATCTCTCTCACCAAGAGCAGAGAGGGGAATTTGATGGTGTTAGAAAACATTACTCTCCCTGTGGTTCTCAAGACATCTTGGATCAAATGTAACCCTGCTAATGTCAGAGCCTCAGACTAAGCAAGGAACCGCTGGTGAGCCACTTAGTCCTTGTAATGCAGATGAGCTGAGAAGATTTGGAAAGACTCAGCTCTTCAGATCCTTCGCTACCCTGACAAATCCAAAGGGAAATACACGCGCTGCCAAAGTTGTTTCTATGGGTCATTCCCGAATTCCTACAGAAAACCGTATTTCTCAGAACAACACAGCAGAACTATTAAACGGTACTGGTGGTCTGATGACATTCTCTGAAGTACTGTCTTTCAGCCAAAATAATATGTATTTCCTAGAAGCACATGCCCCTAGAGGAAGAAATCGTGGGCTTTTAAGGTATCCAAGACAATAGTCCAGATGCCGATTTCAGCTACACTGTTTTAAACCCACGGTATTCAGTACATTTACTTCGAAACGGGTTTTTTACTGATGTGAGATCATTATTCCTTTATGAGGAGAGGAATGGATCCCTACACATCCAGCGCACCTGGATAATCTCTGGCTTGCCCTCTTGGAGGTTTTATTTCCAGATCTGTCACAGGCTTTCTAGGGCAAGTCACTAAGGTCTGGATTCATCCCATCTAACCTTTTATAACTAAAGCAAATAACTTTAAACTCCAGTTAAGATGAACAAGGGGGAGAGAGAGACTTCACCCACCTACGAGCTGCTAGGCTTTTATCATTCTCCATTTACTGAAGAGAAAGTCTTTTGGGACTGGGTTCCTAATTTAATCGTCGTCTTTATGCGTATCAATGAAACTGAATCTGGGCCTTTGTCTTCCTGAACATCAGTTGATGTGATATTTAATTGTGATATTTAAATACTGTGGAAAAGATTAAAGAAATTTAGGGCATGCATTTTCAGAGGGAGATTATATTTGGTATTTGAAAGTTGTGTCTGAAGGCTGGAAGAAATGAACAAACAAGAAAGTTACCTAGGATGTTTAAAAGCCAAAATAGATGAAGTCAGAGTAGTTCCTATTTGAGGTGGCGATGTCGTAGGGCTGTGCTGTGTCCCGCTTCAGGCAGATTTACCTGGTGGGGAACACATGCTAACTTTCAGGTACTCCACTTTGCCTGGTCAAACACTCAGGGGTGGTGTCACCATCAGAGATGGGCGGAAAGACTGAAAAAACACGGACGTGCCCGGGCGTGTTTGAAGGAAAAAAACCCTAGCCAAGGTACCAGCGTACATTGTTCTCCTCCGGTTTGGCTTGGATCTCACACAGTCTCCAGGGAAGGGATGCTGTGAGCTGCCGCAGCAGGAGATGTGCCTTTCCAACCTGCACGGAGCTCTCTTGGCACCCCGGGGTCCCAGGATGCGAGAGTCTGTCCCTGCAGAGCCATGAAGGGTGGGGGGTGTTCAGAGCAGAGCATCGCCTGCTATTTTATCCTCAAAGAGCAGTGGATCACGCCCATCAACAGAATCAGCTCAGCCCCAAATTACCGGTGTTATACACTGAAATCACCAGTCTCACGCTTCAGGCTGCCTGAGCCATTTAATAGCAGTTCCACCGGTTTGACTGATGTCCAACTGCTTTTATTTTCAGTTTATGTTTACAGGGAAGTGTCCATGTCATGAGCAACTAAATGCTTGAGGATTTTCTTTCAGAAGCCACAGAAGGGATTAAAAGCAACAATAATCCATGAAATTACTTCAGAGTTTTTTTCTCCTCGAATGTCCTAAGGAATTCCCCAACTCCTAACCTGTTCCAATTGGCACCATCGTGCACTTGAGCTCTAATATCAGCGGAGTTTGTAATGCTTCCAATTTTTCTGGTGAGGGATTACATGAAACCGAAATAATTCTTTCCATGGGGGATTACATAGCCACTTTTGTTTCTAATATTCCAGTCCATGAGCGAGGAACTTTTTCTTGGGTACCTGTTTCTTCTCTGACCATGAGAGGTAGTGTTATTTAGAATATCTAGGCATAAATCCACTGCATTAATTTCTTTCCTAATCATTCAATTCCTAAAGGAACCTGATTAAATACCTATCACAAGTCCAGTCTTTGTATTTTGGCTGAGTGTTCTTGGACAACTAATTTCACATCAATTGTATGACAGTGTTCTCCATTTTAATGATTGAAATGTATCTACACGGTTGATTAGATAAAAACTCACCTTGAGGAACTGTCAGCCACTGATGAAAATGGCTCATATTTGAGGGGAAAATCGCTACTGAGTTACAAGAGCCTGGATCAAATGTCTGTTCTCAAATGTTCGGGTTTTTCTGTTCAAGTACCAAAGTGTGCTTCAGGGATTTTTTTGGCAGGGGTTTTAGAGCAGGAAAATAGGAAATGAACTGGAAAATTTGAAGACTACAGCAAACAAGAAAATCCTGGAAGGAACACACTCTATAGATCCACCCTAGCCATTAATAATATGGAAAGATTTCATTAGAAAAAGAGAGAGGGAAGAGAAAAAGAAAGAATGTACAAGGAGGCAGTGTTAGCATCAGCGTGCACAGGATGCCCTCGCTGCTCAGACCTACGGACAGGGCTTTTGCAGTGCACTTCTGCCATTACAGGCGACAGCCCCTGCATTAAAAACTACACTTCTGAGTAAGCTAATAAACCCCGAGCACTGTAACGTATGGCAAGTGGCTTTTGAAACAGTTCCGCTGAGGCCAGTTTGCTGGGGACTGTGCGGAGGCGAAGGCGCGCAGGTGAGATGCTTTAAATGCAAACCATCACACGAGCATCTCCTCTTCGCGCCAGCACGTGGGGAATAAAACAAAGTCACGCTGCTGGCACCGCGGCCATCAGAGAAAGTAATTTGTTCTGATGGAGAAACGCCTTCTGCCCCAGCCTGAAGAGCACCCAGCAGGTGGGGCAGCCCCCCACAAGGCACTGCGTTATTTAAGGGGTCTGCAAGAGGGCATCGTCCTTGTGCTGGCCCCTTGCTGGCCCACAGCCGCCGCGTGGCCAGCGAGTCAGTGCCACAGGAGCTGCCCCGGCAGGAACCCCGTCTGCGCGGGGGGTGCCGGCACCTGGACCTGTTCGCCCCACGGAGCCGCGGACAGTGGGGGGGGGTCGCCGCGCTCGTGTTGCTGTTATCTGCCGCACTCTGACAGGGCCCTCGGAAATACACGGAGCCCGGCAAATTGTTTTGTAAAAAGGGAAATAAAGTTCTGTCCCCTTTCACCTCTCCGTAGCACGTACCTGCCACCGCATCGCTGCCACCTTCCTCCTGTGTGGGGGCCCTTGAAAGGTTCCCTAGTAGCCCGAGAGCATCCCTTACATCAAACGCCTCTGTGTACTGTAACCTATAAACAGCATACTGAACTCAATATGTTTTTGTCCAGAAAATTGTTTTGTTCTTCCCTGCAACACACTTGAGGTGATTGTCTGTTCTTTTGTGTCAGTTCTAGGCAAAGTGCACTGCATTAAAACTCCCACCACAGCAAAACAGAGCAGAGCAATTTAAAATCCCTGTTTTTGCCAAAAGTTTTTGCACCATTATGTCACATCCTATACATCAGAATTTGCTGGGAAAGACTTGGGTGTTGGGTTTTTTTTTTTTCAGGCTTTCTGCTCTCTTCTGGAAATAGAAATATCAGCAGGTCGAATGACATTGAGTTATGTTTTATGTATTTCCACAGTATGTACGAGGAAGTTCAGTCTTTATACTTACGAAACATACAGTTACTACAAATAAAAGAATATAAGCGTTGGAAATGTCATGTGTATTAAATGTAGACCCTTTGGGATGCCTAACAGGGAACTCATCCGGGAGACAAGATCTGTCCCGTGCTCACCAGTGCTGCCACAGGTGCCTTTTCCAAGTGGCCATAAGCATATGGGGGGGTGGGAGGGTGTTACTAGAATCACGCGGGGTGAGCTTTACATATCACTGGGAATTATTGACAGCCCGCCGAAAGTTCAGTAATTGTCTGGCTTTAGACTTGGTGAGCTGAGTTCTTTCAACATGTGTGTTTTATCTCTCTTTAAATGTAATAAATCTCCGTTTCTTAGAACACGCAGTAGGAATCTATCCAGTTAGAATGCCTGGAGAACACACCCACAGCAGCAACGTTATCTCGTGCTTCTCAGCCACGGGCACAGCCGTGAAGAAATTCACTTCAGGTGCAAAGGTGCCATCTCAGGTGCAACAGCCACCCATGTTCTCCGCTGCCCTTGGAGCGCAGCTCACTAGAAAGCAGAGAGGAGCAGTCGGGTTGCTCCGCACGGTGCTCCCCATCGCCAGCTGACAGCCCTGATGATCCCACCCAGCCCCAGCCCAACACCTGCTGAGCTAATCTGAACCCAGCTGGCCACACTCACCTTAATTAGAGTACCTTCATCAAGCCGATTAGTCCTATATAGGCATCTCTGAGCTACTTCTGAGAAGGGTCAGTTTTCTGTTGGAGAAGGGCTTGCTGCATGTGGAGCTCTCTCTGAGCCAGGAGGTTCTGCACCTTCTTTGAGGTCTGTATGTTCTTCAGATGTTTTGTGGTAGTGAGCTGAAGGCCAGCTCACAGCTAGAGGAAAGGGAATCAGAGCTGCAAGAGCAAAATACGAGCTGCTCTGTAGTCTTGTTTTGTGTGCCTGTATTGGTAAAGTCTATGCTGAAAAAACTGCTTGTGGGTGATGTGTGTGAGCAAAGGATGGGACAACCTGCAGGACCCTTTGTGATGTTTGTAGCTCACTGGGTGAGAGGAAAACTCTGCTGCCTCGTGAGTTTTAGAGTCCCTACCCTGCTACCGCAGGGGTTGGGCTGCAAGGGGATTTGGGGGGAAGCTACTCTGCTACAGGGAAATAATCTGTTTGCTTTGACTTACTAGTGCAACTTTTCTTACAGATGTGATGGGTTCTGATGTTATCAGTATGGATGCCCAATTCCCACGTGTCAAGAGAAATTTCTTCACTGCAGAAGAAGAAAACAGCAGATGCAGACCTTGTAAGTAGAAAATTGGTTTCCTTTCTAGAAAACCTAAAGGATAGAAAGCTTCAAGGCTGAAAGCAAACTAAGGTGGAAGCAAGTGGAACTTAAAAGCTGAGATAGAAAGTGATTTGGGAAATGTGAATTACTGCAAGGGCCTCTACCCTCTGCTCTGATTGAAATGCTGGTGTGTCCGGCGTGGAACACCGTGTGTACCCAGTGGTTCTGAGTAATGGCTTTGGTCGGGAAGTTAAAGTGATAGTTATCTATTTGAAACATCAAATGAAAGTAATTAGTGGCTGTTGCTAGGCTGACAAGCAAATGCTGCTGCTCTAGAGAAGTACAGCAGGCTCTCCCGTAGTGCCACCGCATCTCCTGAGCTTGCTTCAATCACAGTATTTTGTGTGTGTGCAAATGAATTGCTGGAGGGTTGTTTAGTGTCCCTCTGAATTGATTATTTTGGAACTTCTGGCTCCTAGCAGGATGTTGTGAGATGGCTTTTTTTGTGAGGCGAGAGAGCTTGGTGATTTCTACACTGAGTAATTACAGAAGACCTTGAGGTTTCCCTCCAGAGGGAAGCAGTTGAATAAAGACGAGCAGTCAGGCTCTGGTTGCTGTATGGTGGTGATAGACCTGACCTGACTCTACTGAGGACAGCCAAGTATCTTTCCTCCCCCTTCCCCTCTGTAGCCTGTGGATAACGTGCTGAAGAGCGCTGAAAAATTTGGTACTGTGTGTGCAACAAAATTCGGAATTTCTGCTTGATGGTCGCTGGGGCTAACCTCAAAGTGTTTTGTGATGCTAGAGGGTAAACGGCACCTGAGCCAAGGTCCTGGAGTACGGGGTGAAGGAAAACTGTTGTGATCAGGGTGAGAACTGCTGGGAATCGTCCTTTTCTCTCTGAGAACACAGCCATGTCTGAACTACAGTCATCTGCTTCTATTAAAGAAAAATACAGCTGCTTTCTTACTGCATTTATTAATTCATTCATGCTGCTTGTTGGAAACACCATCATTAAAGTCCTTCTGGGGCATAGTTTGTTTTAAAGAAAACTCTCCATGGAAAAGACTTTCCTTTAAATTTAGTACAAAAGAAAATCCCAACTAGTTTTATTTATAGATCAGGGCATGAGAGATTTTCAGTTTTCAAGCTAGCTCTGTATCTCTGTTTCTCCCATAAAAACATGTTTAACATTTTTTCTCATCCTTCCAGAATAAAATTCTTGTGATTTTTTTTTTCTAAAATGCAGCCACTTGACTGACAAAAATACTGGGTTCACCCTTTGAATAGGTGGTTCTGCGAGTTGCGATTCTATTCTTGGATGGTGTGTTCTGGGGTTTGTTTAATAGATCATCTCTTGCTTCTGTGAGTTTGTGACAGTTTATATGCTGAAAGTTGTCTGAGTATCTTTCAGATCTGGACCGTATGTAGGATAAATTTGGGGATGTTATTAATGCAGAAGTATTCAGAATTGCTTTGTGCAGTATATGCTTGTATGAACAGTGAGAAAATGGCCAAATGGTCAGAAATATGACTTTCCAACAACCTGAGTGATGAGAAATAAACAATCTTGGTATTGGTTCATGTGTTTAATAAGGGAAAAATACTAAAATGTGGTGGGCTTGGAAAACTGGCACTCTCTAGGTGAATGACAACACTGTGAACATAAAGCTTGTTTTCTATTATTTATTGGTAGTAAAATGCAAAGTATTGAATGGCTTTGTTTAAAGTGATAGTTTTTCCCCTTTCTAATGAAAGTGAGGCTGTGATAAACAGGTCTAGCTGTAAAAAAAAAAAAAAAAAAGGCTGAGGTGATTACAATGCAGAAATGCTGACCTGCTTTGTTACCAGAGCTTTCCGAAACTGAGGGTTAGCCTCACAGAGCAGCAACTCGTAACTATTGAAAAGAAGTGGGGGGGACACTGGTCACTTCACTGGGTTTTACTATTTCACAGTCATTCTTTACACCCTTGGTGTGCCCTGCCAGCCCAGATTTAGTGGTCAGCGTACTCGGGAATAAAGAGTTTCACTGCCTAGATGGCTCATTCAGCTGAGCTTTGTGACAAAATAATTTATTAAGACTTAAATTCCCTTGAAAATGTCAAGTCCTTTTGTGATCTTTAATTGATTCACATTCTGGGTTGCTTAAAAGTGGAGTTAAAAAGCTGTTAGTAGTAATTTTATAGAAAATATGTTCCCCATATGAATGAGCTGTCCCCCTTGTAATGCACCCAAGTGGCTGAAACTGAGAAAGCCTCCTGTTCCTCAGGATGTACTTGCTAAATGCAAGTACTGCTCTTATTTGAGTCATTTAAAATCACTGTATGGGTGATCTCACTCCATTATTTTTAAAGAAACATCTCGGTTCACTCTATTTAACTTTATACTTCAGAGAAATGAAACTATTTCCCCATCTCATTTATAGTGAAGGAACCAAACTGCAGCTGAATGGTAGTCAAGCAACTCATGATGTATCTGTTTCAGGGTGCTAAAAGAATCTGGAGTGAAAATACGGGAAGGTCTTGAGGTGTATGTGTCAGGAGAAGTACTCTTGGCACCGTTGTGAGATTGTAGCTGACTGCTGAGAAGTACACGAGTAGTACACCAGTTTTTCTCGAGCTCACGGCAGCGTGCAACAGTGCTGTGCAAAGCTGCTCTGCAGGGACTCTGATTTTTGAGAATACCCTGCGTAACGTCGGACAGCGTGGTCTGACTGCAGGACTTAAGAGCCAGAATATTTGCATTGCTGCTGAATTTGAGCTATGCGCTTGCCTGCTCTGCTGGCTCTTTGCTGTTGTTTACATGGCAACTTCAAAGATGATTTGTTCTGAAGAGTGGAGCTCCGAGTGTCCTGCAGAGCTTTGCTGTTGCACAGAGGATATAAGTTTTTGCTTTGATACTGTTTTGCTCCTATATTCTTTCATCGGTGAGTCTGGAAGCTATTCTTCCAGCACTAGAGTGGGCAACTTCAGCACAGTAAGGGAATGATACAAGATTCTAAGAATCATCCTTTTTGGGGAACTTTGGGATGCAAGTTTTTTCTTTTAGTGGTGACAACCTCATGAGAGCTCTGCCTTCACTCAAAGGCTTAATCTGCCAACCTGCTAGGCAGAAGTAGGACATGGGACTCCCTGAGTAGATGGGTCAAGGCAATGGGCCTTAATGCCACACAAAAAAGGGAACAGCCAGGATCCTTCCTGCCTTGGGAACCTTGAAATGCCACGTTCAGGTCTTTGGTTTGGTTTTACAGTACTCGCCCTGTGGAGCATCCTTCCCGCACCAGGCCTCGGGAGCAACTGTGCCCCTTTTGGGGTTGCCCCCTGTGAAATGCCCGATACAGCAGGTGACATGATGAAACTGAGGAGGGTGGGAATTAGGGATAGGAATCGTGGCAGATGATGCCTTACAAGGTGGTTGCTCTGGTCAGTTGTTTAGAAACACGTGCTCTGCCTGGAAGGTACTTTGCTTATTTTTAATGGGAAGCATCACCATTTGGTTTTTGCCTTTTGGTGTATAGAAATGATGAGGTAGAAGCAGAAGCAGTGCTGAGAACTGTGCCCTTCCGGATCCCCAAGCTGCAACTTCTCAGACCATCTGTTACCTGGAAAGTCCTTTGTCTTTGTTTTTTTCCCCTTAATATAAAGAGAGTAACTAAACACTAACCTTAATGCTTGCAGACAGCGCTGGAGATGATTGATTCCTGAAGGTCTTTATAATTTGGGTAGAGCTGTACCTGCAGGACTCTGCCAACACGGACACTTTTGTAGCTGTTAAGCGATATGTGCTAGAGCTGAAATCGCACAGACGGTGTCTACAAAGTGACAGGCTCGAATACGCATCCCTTGCACGCGCCGAATGGCAGAGCTGCTGCGCGGAGCCGTGGCGGTTTGAGCTCCTGGGCAGCTCGTGTGCTGCTGCTTGGTTACAAAGGTGGGGAAATTCCTCTGCAGAACCTAGGAACCTGTGGCAGTCAGAGTAGGTACAGTTCTGCTTGCAGTGTGTTAGTTGGGAGCTACCACTTGGAGATAAGGTGATAGGTACTTAATTTATTCTTGAATTCAGCAAATGCTACCAGCAAGCAGCGATTGTAAGCTTTTTTCAGGGAAGTTTGATTGGGGGAGGCTTCAAGAGATCAACAGAATGAAAGTAAGGATAATCTGCTGGGTCTTAGCTGGATAATTTGAGTTTTTCCTCCCTGAGTATATTCCTCTAGGAAAAACTATTTTTTAGGTATTGAGTAAACACTATTATTCAGTGATACTTTTGTTTGACCCAGGTATCAAATTAATTTTCTACTTTTAATGCTATACCAGTTGTAAAAGCCTTTCTCCGACACAGAATGTAAATCAGTGCTTTTGGCTTTTGACAGGGAATAGTGAGTATATCTGGTGCTTTCCAAAATGTAGTGTTCCCTCCCCAAAGGTTCTGCTCTTTCCTCTGTCTTAACGCAAATCTTCACAGGAATAAACCCAATGGAATATGAGTCACTGTAGGAACAAGCATATGGGCAAGGTGGGCTCCTGGCTTATAAATGGTACAATTGTAGATACAGAAGCGCAAAGACTGCGCTGGTTGGAAAGCTGGCTGGAAAATAGCAGTCATAAGGTAGACAGACATTTATATTCATAGAAACCATTGGATATTTTGTATATATTTGCATTTAATTTTCTAACCACTTTTTAAAAATGGAGCTTGCGCTTTAACTATTAATCAATCAGCTTATCGCTGGCTGCGCCTTGCTGTTCTAACAACAAAACTGCTGCCTCTGGGGGATTGCCACAAGTTCTCATGTAGCCAATTTGTGGGCTAAAAACCTAACCGGGAGGTTGAAAAGCCTGGTGATCTTGCTTCTAGAGGTTTGATCTGCTCTTTGTGTGTTAATAGAAGTATGGGAGGGTCTGCATGAAACTTTGGGTTTCTGAATGCAAAGACCCAAACTCTGACAGTGCATTGGTATTTCTCTCCACTGCTCCCATCACTGTATTCTGAGATTCAACCCAAATCTCTTAAAAGAATAAGTGGTTTATTCTTCCACCTGTTAAATAAAACACTGTTACCACAGTGAATGTATGTGTGTGATTGGAGAAATTTCTCGATCGATTACTTAAACATGCTGCTTTTTCCTCTGAAATGAATTGCATCCCTCTGTAGTGTAAGAATACAGCTGGTTAGGAAACATTTTGGTGGCTTCAAGAATTTTCATCTCCTCCATGGAAATTAAACCAAAACCTTGCAAAACTTAACACTAAATATGTGGGCAAAGGAGGAACAAGAATCAGCAGCAGGACAAACAGCCAGGAACACAGGCGTTCCTGTGACATGCAGAAGACCTCCTATTCCTTCCTCCCTGTGCCCTAACCACTAAGCTGTTCTTTCCTGCGCTGGATCATGTCGTCTTGTGTGTGTGACTCTGCGTGGCTGAATAATTACTTGTAACTGATGTGATTTTTTTTTGGGGGGGGGGGAATATTTGTCAAATCATTATTTTCCAGTGATGAAAAGCATTTTTAAAAAAAAATCCCACCTAGCTCTAACCCCTAACAACACTGAAGAGATAATTAGCTGGACAGCCATACATGAAATGGGGGGGAACCGAGATGATCCAAGTTCATGCCTGGTGTAATTCTCTTCAGTTCAGTGAGTTTTACTCAAGGAATGAAGTTGACTCATTCTTCCTGGATACAATCCACCTCTGATGGAAATCGATGAAATTCTTTCTGTTGCGTTTTAACACATGTTCTTACAGTTACTTTCTGCAGTAAGTCTTCATTAATTTGTAAATCTAAATGAACTCTTGGCTCCTTACGGTTAGAAGGAATTATTTTTGGTAGCGATGGCTTTCCCTTGGACAGGGATATACGGAGGGGACACCAGTCACTTAAAGGGCGCTATTAAATACTTTCCCATCTCTGGTTATGATCTACGAACCCGAGGACAGGAGCTCTTTGTGCACGCTTGTATTATTTCATGGGAGCGTTTCTACCGCCGCTAAGGTTAGCGGGAAAGGGCTCGGTGCTGCCAGGGCTCTGCCGAGCCCGCCGCGGCTTCTGGAGACGGGAAAACCGGCTCTGCCGAGGGGGGGGGCTCCGGGGGGCACTGCCCGCGGGGGGGGGGGGGGGATATCCCCCCGAGCCAAGGGGCTGCCCACCCCCCCCCACACCCCCCCCCCCCCAGCCTGCGCGACGCTCCCGGGACTGGCGGGGCCGGTGCACGCGTGGGGCTGCCCGGGGGGGCCGGGGCCGGGGCCCCCCGCTGCTCTGCCGGGGCCCGGGGTGCGCCTTCCTCTCGCACCCCTCGGGGTATTACGCACCCTCGCTGGTGAGCGCAGGATCACGGCAAAATCACATCACACCCCATAAGTTTTTTTTTTTCCCTCTCCGCTGGCCCTTGAGTTATGCTCTGAACCGCGTTTTTTAAAGTTTTTTTTTTTAAAAGCTGCTTTGTATTAAATGAATAAAATATGTTCATGTCCCGTCGGGTCCCTGTTTGCTTCCATTATGCACCTTTATAAAAAGGAGTTAATCATAAGTGGGTTGCCACTGGCTTTTTGCAGTTTATCGCATTCCCAAAAGGAGTCCTGCATCCTCAGCTCATTGGATCATCATCTTTTAATTTTAAAAAGAAAAATGCGGGGATGGGGGGAGATTTGAAGACAGAGATCCTGTCACCTTTTAAACAGCTTTCAAAAGCCTAGTAAGAATTGTAGTCTGCGTTTATTGCGTGCTTGCAGAGATGCTTCTAGCTTTGCCTAGTATGAAAGCCTCTCTGCTTTAATTTGTGCTGCTGTAGATGAACAACGTCTATTCAGCACCAAGAATATTTTCAGGTGTATTTGTAACAAATAAGTGTTTCCGAAGTGCAGAACCCTGTTAGTGTTTAAAGAAAAAAGGAGCCTTTGGAAAAGGGTTTGATTCTTTACTTTTCCTGTTTGTTAGGGGGGAAAAAAAAAGTGTTCTTAATTATGACTTGGGGGGCGGGAGGGGATGCTTCGAAAGTTCTTCCAGAAAAGTAATTCTAAACAGTGAAAAAAAGAGGGAGGAAAAAAAAGTTCTATGATGTTTTATTTTAATAATCCTTTGCAGGCATGTGAGCCGTTCTCTGAAAAAAAAAGTTTCAGGAAAAAGGCACGAACAATACACCCTTTAAAACCAAATCTGCAAACTTCTGAGAATATGCCCTCTTATTGAATACACCGGATTTCTCTCCCTAGCAAAGGGGAAGGTTTTGTTCGTTTGGACAGTCTTTGAATACTGTTCTAAAACTTCTTTCAAGTGGGAACTGAAGAGAGAAATGTTAAGTTCTGAGAGGAGACAATAAGTTAGCATCTTTGAACGGAGTCCCTTGCATGCAAATAAGGCTTTTGGCAATTTGGGGAAGTTTAATTGGAAGGTGGAAGCGTGTAAAGATAAGGCTATATGGAACTGAAGCGGTAAGACGAACCCCTCTGCTCGATGGGGAGCTGGGGGGGGAGCCCCGGGCGCGGCCCTGCCCGCCGCCCCTCACCTTTGCCGGGCACCGGCTCGATGGGGCGAGCGGGGAAGCCCGGGGGCAGCCCCCGTCCGTCCGTCCCCCCCCGCCCGCGGGGCTCTCGCACCTCTGCCCCCTTCTCCCCCCACCCCCCGCTCTCGAGTGGCAGCCCCCGAAGGGATCTCGTAAATAAATCCATCGGTTTAAAGTTTCGATAATTTTCACCTAATGAATTTTTTTCGTTAATGCTTTCCCCGCCCCCAGGGGCATTGTGTCAGGCCGGGCCCAGCCAGCCCTGGATGGCTTTTTCATAGCTCTTGGCTGTGCGCAGACCCTTCTTGGGATTAGTGGTCGGACTCCTCATTTCCCATAGCCATAAAAGGTCTTGAACTCAATTAATAGCTAATAATTATACAGCCAGCTCCGCCGCGGCCGTCGGTAGCGGGGGAAGCGCAAGCAAAGCAGGCGCGTAACCCGCGGGGGCTCCGCACCTCCGGCCCCGTGTGAAGGCGGGGGGCGAACCGGGGCGGCCCTGGCCCCCCCCCGGGCTGCTCAGGGCGGCATCGCGCTGCGGGCGCTGACCCACGGGCCCCCCCACAGACCAAGGGAGGACCAGGGAGCGAGGGGACACCCCCCCGGACGCCCCTCGGCTCTGAGCGGGCTCCTCCGGGGCTCCCGTCGGAGCTTGAGGCGGGGGGGTGTCCATCACCCCCAGAGCCCGCTGCCGCCCCGCCGGTAACTGTTGCGAGGCAGGGACGAGCTGGGAAGGCACCGATCTTTGGCAGGGTAGCAAATGCCATTTGGAGGGGTTTCGGTTCACTCGCCTCCCCCCATGACAGTTTAATTAAAGAAACTCTCTCCCCGGGTCGCAAGCCCCCGGTGCCGGTGGGTCCGGACTAGCTGCAGGCGGCACCGTGTTCCCCCCCCGGCGAAGGGGGGGTCCCGCCGCGGCTCTGCCCGCTCTCTTCCAGGCGTTAACGTGCCGAATCTCCGCGTCTCGCTGGATGCTATAGCTCCCTTTAGCCTTTAAGTGGGGGGGGAGTACTGTTAATTTCGAGGAGAAAGGCGATATAGATCGTTTTAGTGTCTCCAGAATACTGGATTTCGGTTGAAAAATGCTTGACCGAGCGTTACTTGCCCAATACCTGTTTCCCAGTGCCACCCCCCGCGGGAGGGGACTATTCCAAAAACCCCCGGGGGAACGAGACCCTTCTGCCCCGAGAGACTGGGGACTTGGGCTCTTTCCATTGCTAAACTGTTCGCCGAATTACAGCGCCCATCATTTCCATTTTGCTTTCATTTGGCAAGCATTCTCCGGGCAAAAATATTTTGATCGAACGTCTAAAAAAATTGCCATAACTCCTTAATTTCCCTTCGTTCCAAGAGACCGTCATGATTAAAACTGCTGTGTTTACATCCTCGGAAAACTGTCTGTTCATAGGCTGGCGTTTTAAAGACAACAGTGCGCGATCTTTTACGATTGTAATTATAATACTGTTCAAGTTAGATATTCAAATGTAAATGTTGCTTTTCTTTTTACGACTTCTTATTTTAGGACATGCATTTTTACCTTACCCCGGACCAGCAAGGCGTAGCCTTGCATAGTGGAGTGTAACGAATTCGAAGGAATTCTTATAGCTGAACATGTTTTTTGAAAAATCTTAAATGGCAATTTACACGGTATTTTTTCATGGCCAGAGGAGCCAGTGTTTTCTTCTAGAAATAAGGGGGGGGGGGGGGAAAAGGTCTGATAAGCGCACTTTAATGCAAAGACCGATTTCGGTGTAGCTTAAGTATCAGGAAAGTGAGCTGCAGGACAGGAACATGCATGCACAGGTTTTGCAATGATATTAACACCACCACCCCCATGTATTTCATTGCTAAGAGGACCAGTAAGTGTGGCTTTTTCCCCCATACACCATGCAGCCATTTCTGTTTTTCTCAGTGGTGTTTATTCTGGAGCTGCCCAAAGGTTTTCGGGTAAAAAAAAAAATTATTTTAAACCAATGAGTGTGCAAATAGGTTTTTTTCAGGAAAGGAGCTACTCGGGTCCATCGGGTAGATGACAAGCCTCCCCGGCCCTAGCCTAACTCACTCTTTACCTGCGTGCAAAGAGCGTTTGAGCCCTGTGCCCCAGCTGCTCCCTCCGGAGGTGCCGCCGCCGGCCCCTCCAGCCCGGCTGTGGGCTCCCCGCCCCGGGCGGGCACCGGCACCGGCTGGCTGCGGACCCCGGCGAGGCCGGGGGGTGAGCCCGGCTCGGTTCGCTCGCTCGGGGGCTCGCCAGCCCGGCTCTGCCTGACCCCGCGGGCAGGCTGCAGCCAGCCTTTGATTTTTTTTTTTAATTATTTCTTACTATTTTTTTATTCCCCCTCGCCCCGGCCGCTTAGCCGCTGAGGGCAGGCAGCAAAGCTGCTGCTGCTGTGGAAGCAAACAAACTTTCTCTCCGCCGGCCGGAGAAGCGAAGGCTCCTCGGTGGGGGCGCAGCCCGCCCGCCCCCGGGGCACCCGGCCCCGCTCCCGCCGCCGCTGACCCCGCAGCCACCCGAGCGGCGGCCCGGGCTTCCAGGCTGTCCTTAACTGCCCCCTTGCGCCTGCATCACGCAGGGAAGCGGGGCTTTAAACCGCGTCCGAAAGGTGTTGAAATTCCTTGGCACCGGCGGGGATGAAAGGCAAGCTGCTCTTTGATTGCGTGGATTTAAGGCAGACCCTAATTACAATGTGGCGGCTGTGTGTGTGCTTCCTCCGCTTATTAATGGCAGATTAGGAAGGAAAAATCTCTAGGGAAGCGTGTGACATTCTTAGCGCCTAATCTGTCCGGGGCTCGCTGACCCTAACGGAGAGCAACCCCGTCGTATGCCACGGGGATCTTGCGTAGTTTAAAATATTAATTCTTGGTCTAATCTCCCCGCAATGTTGCGCAGAAACAATAAGTAATTTATGCGAAAATCCTTGGGAAGGGAAAGGGGTTACTCTGTATGTGCGGCAGCTCCTGGACAAGCCGGACTATCTCAACCATTTTAATCTTCTTTTCTGCTTAAAAATACTTGTGCATAACAACTGGCAAAACGCCTTTCCCCTCCCCCGTCCCCCAGTGCCGAAGCGGTGGCACCCCGAGTGCCCGGCCCTCGGCCCCCGCCGCCTGCCAGCCCAGACCGGGGAGGGGGGGGGGCCGGAGCCGCATTACATCTGGTTTGGAGCAAACTCCATCAGGGAGGCTCGCACGCAAAGTTTCACCTGGAGCGCATTTTCAAAGCTGGCTTCGTAAAATACCTGGGAACAGGGGGTTTGGCAGTGAAAATGCCGGGCAACCCACGCGTAACTTCCAGCCGCTCCAGCGCCCCCCTTCCGAGACCTGCCGTGAATCCCCGTTGACGCGCGTGTGGCACGCTGCGGAGCCGGTGTGTTGAAATGTATATTCGCTGGGCGAGGAAGCAGGGATGAAGGTGCAAACAGGAGCAAGGGCGGATGATATAAGCTCTTAACAGGCGCATTTCCCTACCGCCGGCTTGCCCGTACCCCCAGACCCGGCCGGCCACCCCGGCTCGGCTGTGCCCTGCCCGACACCGGGAGCTCGACGGGTCCCTCTCCCCGGCACGCGTGTGGTGGAGGGTGCAAAGGCGGCTCGTTTCCCTGGAGGAGACAATTATTAAGGCTCGGTGGAAAAGCGGCCACCTCCGGGAGAGTCGTTTGCCCTTACGGGCCGGCTCCAGGGGTGCCCCAAGCTCGCCTTCGGGAGAGCTCCTCGCAAATTCGCGCGAAGTGGCGGAGCCACTCGTGTCTCCAGGCGTGCGGGGCCGCCTGCGTGGGAACCGCCGGCTCCCTGTGCCAGGTCCTTGGCAGCCACCTGGGCTGACCTGGGGGAGCCGAGAAGCTTCTCGGCCCCTCTCCCTTCCCCCACGCTGATTAATTTGCCATTCTCCGTGGAAGAGACACGCACTCAAACAGGTGCAAGCTGTAAGAGGCGGTGGCAGCCGAGGGATGCTCGCCCGGCCAGGCGGGCTGTGCTGGCGGGACCCCGGGGGCGGCTGCGGGGTCCCTCCCGGCCCCGAGCTGCACGCTTTGGGGGGGGGGGGGGGGGGGGAAGGAAGGGGGCCTTGCCGTGCCGCAGCCCTCGGGAGTCCTGCTCCTTCCCCTGGGGATTCACGTCCGAACTGCGGCGAGGCACCCTTGGCAGCCAGGGATCAATCTCTGCCGGCGCGGCAGGGAAGAGCGTGTCCCGAGCGCGGCGGGGCGGGCGGCCGCTCTCTGAGCGGGCACGCTGTCCCCAGAGCCTCGCCGGCTCCTGCCCTCGCTACCAACCGTGCCGCCTCTAAGAGCATTTTTTGGCTTAAAACGAGCTTGCGAAGCGGGGCCCGTTCCCGGGGGCGGGCGGCTGCTGAACCGCAACCGCCTGCCCGTGCCGAGTGCTGGAAGGGACCGTGCCGGTGTCGGCAATGGCAGCGTGTCCTTCCCGCACGCCTCGCACTCCGCCCTCAGCACCCCCCGACACCTTCGGTGAAAAATTCGTTCCTCTCTTCTTTTTTTTTTTTCTTTCCTTCTCCCCCCTTTCCAACGCTGCCTCCCGGCCCGACAGAAGCGCAGCGCAAGCCCGAGGCGCTGCCGTGCCCGCCCGGGGAGCCTCTCCCGTTGGCCCGGGAGTTAACGCGGCCAGAGCGAGGGAGAAATGCAAGGACGGAAAACCGATTGCCGAGGGCAACCCCGACCCTCGGCTCGGCCGGGCTGCCCCCGAGTCGCACGGTGACTTTTCGATCGCTTCTCTCTGGCTTCGTTTGCAGAAGGATCGGCTAAAGCGTGGGGGAAACTTCCCCCCTCCCCGTACACCCGCAAAAGCGTTTTGCGTCTCCCAAAATATCTGCGAGCGGGTCCGCTAGTGCATGCGTATTTACCGTAGGAACTATTTCCTAGGGGGAATCTGAACGCTGGGGATGCAGGAGATTTTGGCAAGGAAACAAAAGCCAGGCTTGTGCCGGAGGAGGGCTGCGGGAGAGCACCGGCCGCGGCTCCGGGCAGCCGTGCCCGCCGTCCCAGCCCGGCGGCCGGTCGCTCGGGCCCTCCGGGCCCTTTGTTTTCCCGGCTCGGGGAGGGGGACGCGGTCACCGGGGCACCCTCTGCTCGGTAGCCGCGGGTTTCCCGGCTTCGCTTCGGGTCGGGGCTGAGCACGTCCCGGTGCGCAGCCAGCGTCTTCTGCCAGAAGACCGCTGGAATAAAAGGGAGAAATAACCCGGGACGACATTTCCGAACTGAAATCCGTCTGTCCCACGAGCAGCTCGGTTGGGGGGATGCGGGAGACAGCTAGCGTCCGAGAGCGTTGGAAGAAATATTTCAATGAATTGGAAACATTAGAGCTCCTGTTTCACCGGTGAAGCTCAGAAGAGCTTGTTTTTCCAACCTCGGGGTGCCCGCCACGCAGTGAAACGGCTACCTGTGCACTAACGCGTCCTCGAGGAAGGAATTCACAGGCACCATTTCAAGATTTTAGGCGACACGTGGCTACAAGTTCCCTTCAAACGCATTTATTTTATTTGGACTCCTGCTCCACCACCCTTCCCTTTAACGCTGGCTCCTAGGTAGCATCTGAAAGGGCCCTGCTCCCATTTGCAATTAAAGAGTTTATTGAGGAGGGGAAAACCGGTAATTAGCAAGAATATTCCCCCCTCCCCAGTTCCACCTGCAGGGCAAAAGTGCAGCTGGCAGAATGGCTTCCAGCAGAGACCTGACGCACCCACAGAAGTTTTTTGCTTTGTTTTTGCAATGCCCTTCGGTGAGAGGGCTCCTGATTTTTCTGCTCGCCCAGCCCCGGTATGGGTTAGCACCTAAGCGCGAAACAGAGCGCTCTCCCGAACCCGATTATTTTATTGAACGTTTATGAAGGCGCGCGCTTTTTCTCTCTCTCCATATTAATCTCATTAAATCCTACCTTTCAACCTTCTTCCGTGACCATCTGACCTGGCCACTTGAATTAAAATAGTGCTTTCTCCGCAGTCAAAGACAGCACATCAATCATCGGGCTATTTACACTTCGCTCCTTTCTTCAAAGCGGCTCTGCCCGGGCTCTCTCTACCTTCGCTCCCGGGGGTGACGGGCAGGTCCTGCGGGGCTCGCCGGCATCGCTCGGTGGGGTGGGGTGGGGGGGTTCCCCCCTTCCTCTCCCCCCTTTTCTCGGGTGTCCGCGCCCGTCCCTCGGGAGCGCTTCCCCAGCGCGCTGCCTTCCACCTGAAACGCAGAAGAAAGCGGCACGGCACCCGCTGTCCGCGGCCGCGCTCCCCTCCCCGCCGCTCCCGCGGGAGTTCCGCGCCGCCCGACGGCCGCTGCCCGGCGGGGAGGCGAGGGCCCGGGGCCCGCCGCCCCTCCGAGCCGCATCCCGGCCCTCCCCGGCGAGCGGCAGCGGGGGCCGCTCGGGAAGCGCGGAGCGGGGCTGAGCTGCCCCGAGAGCGGCGGCGGCCGGTCCGCACCCCGCGCAGGGGGCACCGCCTGCCCCCCCCCCCCGGGAAGGGGAGCGAGGGCGTGGGGTTCGCGTTCTGGGTCCCGACGTTCACGAACGCGGACAAATCGACCGGGGGAGAAAAGAGCACAGGCTTTCCAGCGCCGGCGTTGAGCAGAAATATTCTGGTAGAAACGCGAGAAATGACGGCAGAACGCACAAAGCACAAATGATGTTATTTTAAAAGTTAGGCAAGCCCCCGAGCCGAAGGGCGCGAGAAAGGGAAAAGGGTAAAAAGGAAGAAAATACAGACAGGCACTGATTGAAAAGTTACTGTAAATAAATATTTTTCAGATCAAAAATAAAAGCATGTCTAAAATAGGTACAATTACAAGATGACATCCATTAACAAACTCTCTCTACAGCATTGCTATTTAGTAGTAGTAAGAATAAGAATATAATGATAATCACCTCTTTATAGGATGGCACCTTGATCCTTAAATATTGTCCAGTGTGTAAGGTCAGTGTGCAGAGGGTTAGGAGCGGAGAGGGCTGATTTTTCTTAAAGGGGCAGATCAGGGGAAGGCTGCGATGGTGCTGGGAGAGAGGAGGGGGGAGAGATAAGTGGTCTGAAGAAGAGGATAGGGAAAAAAGAAAAAAGAGAAAAAACAAAACCAAAAAAAACCCCCAATCCCTGATGATGATGAATACATTGGAAAGTTTTTTTGGCCCTGGTGAGGGTGTCAGATTGAATGCTCTGTGCGCATGTGCGAAGGTGTCCAAACTGACAATGCTTGGGAGATGAAGATAGTGTGTAGCTGCTTCTGGGCTCAAGGAGGAGGAGAGGAATCCACAAGCCGACACGATGAGATCCAAGGCGCGGGCGAGAAAACTGCCCAAAAGTAGGTCCTTTCTCTGCCTTCTTCCGCGTACCAGCTCCCCGGCGGCCGGGGCAGGAGGGTGCGGAGCCGGGCCGGGGGCTGTGCGGGGCTGCAGCCCCTCTCCCTCCCCGCGGCGGCGGCCAGCCGCGCCGCCCGCCCCGTGTGCGCGGAGACCGGGCGTCCCGCGCCGCTCCGCGCCGTTCCGCGCCGTTCCGCGCTGCCCTGTGCCGCGCCCGGGCGCGCTATAGCGGGGCGCTGCGGGCGAACGGCGAGCTGCGCGGGGCCGGGGGAGAAAAGCGAAAGTTAGCTGGAAGTTGACGAAAGGGGATAGCAACTTTTTTTTTTTTTTTATTGAGTCGTTCCAAGTCTTGTGAAATAATATTCCTGGCTTTTGAAATAGTGGGCGCTAGAGGTCTGCGTTTGGCATCTGCCTGCGAGAGCCGGAGAGACTTAACGCTGGAGGGGGGGGGGGGGAGAGACAGGCAGAGGCAGACGGGGGGGAAAGAAACCCTTCTAGTCTCGGGAACAATTATCGAGGAGAGGGAAGGAAGAGAATTTGTAGCAAAAATGGATCCGCTCTCAGTGAGGGGCTTTGGATTCGCAGGTCCAGAGGGAAGATCCTGAACGCAGCTCGGGTGTCCCAGCTGGGGGTTAAGAAGGTCTGGGGGAGGGGAGTGTGGGGGAGTGTCTTTAATTTTTAATTTTTTAAAATTTACTTGGGGGTGGAATTGCAGCTCGTAAGTCTCGCGCAGCTTTTTCCTCCGTCTTCCACCGGACCCTTTTCCTTTCTTTCTTTCGAACCGTTTTTAGCCTGGATTTTCAGGGCAGAGTGTGGCTTTCGTAGGGCAGAGTGGGGCTTTTTTCGGCCCCGCTCCCGTAGAGCCCAGCTGTAAACGCTCGGTCTGGTTCCTCGCCGATTAACTGTTAGGCTCGGTGCAGCAGAGGATCCCGGTGCCCGGGCAGCCTATCTGTACTCCTATTCTTCTTCTTATTATTATTAATTTAGTTTCTGTTTCGCTCGGGTTCTGTGCGAAATATCTGGAGGCTGCAGAAGTTCCAGCGTAGTCTGCGCCTTGCTGGAAACTCTGTAGTGCCTGGAGGAAGATTCGGGGAGTAGCGGCGCCTGCTTTGGTTCAATCGCGTGTGTTCGCACCGGAGCCTTTCGGGAGGACTTTGACGCGTTAAGAGCT
The DNA here is from genome assembly GCF_011004875.1 of Balearica regulorum gibbericeps. Classification (NCBI taxonomy): domain Eukaryota; kingdom Metazoa; phylum Chordata; class Aves; order Gruiformes; family Gruidae; genus Balearica; species Balearica regulorum. The sequence goes on along the minus strand of NC_046204.1, from coordinate 1,518,590 downwards.
GGACGATGAGGTCGTGCGGGGCTCCCCGGCAGCCCCCCCTGGCACGTAAATCGCTCTGTCGCGATTCGGGGCAGCTCGGGGGGGGGTGGGCAGAGCTCCCCAGGTGAGGCGGGCAGCCGGAGCCCCGGCCCTGCCGTGACAAATCCCGTTTTGGGTTAAATACTGGGCGTAGTTTCAAACCCGGGCTGGCGAAGGGTCACAGGCTCCAGGAGCGTACGCAGCGCTCTCACGCGTGGGCTCAAAGGTTTATTTTGTAATTCAAGTTCGTTATTCGGGAGCCTTTTCAACTCCTCAAGGTCAGCGGGCATTTCTTGCTGCAGGTCTGGTCCCGGCTCCCTGGTATAAGCCGCAGTTTCCCCCCTCCCTGCCCGGCGAGGACATCTCGCAAATCCTGCCCCACAGACCCGTGCGGTCCCCAGGCCGCCTGGCTTTGCAAAAACCGCTCGGTTCCCGAGTTTGCCGGCGGCGGCGGCAAGTCCCGCGGTGGCCGAGCACCGACCGCCGCTCCGCGCTTGTATTTTCAGACCGACACCCCAGGCAGGTAACGCCAAGGCCCAACAATTTGCCTTTTACGCGGCTACATTTCCCAAGGCGCTCCGGTAAGGCTCCCCAGCGAGGTGGCGGTGTGACATCCGCGCACCTTCCCCGCTCCCGCAAACGCAGCTCTGGGCGCAGAAATGCCGCTCGGAGGCGGGAGGTTTTACACTGAGCGCCATCAACATTGTCAGCGCTGCGATGCTATTTGGGAAGTTGTCTTTCAAGTAATCCTGGGATTTTAATTTTTTTTTTAATAAACATTCTTCAAACGCCCCCGTTCAAATAATAACTTTTTTAAAAAAAAACAAAACAAAACCAACACCTTATTGTTTTAGGTTGTTAAGGAGAAGAGTATTTTTCAGAGCTGTCTTGGCTGTGAAAGCGAGGTTGAATAGTGGAATATTTTTCTCCCTTTTCATTTTCTTTTTTTTCCTCCTTCCTCTTTCTTTTTGCTTCTGCAAAAGGCACCCGGTTTTTTGCAGACGTGTGCCCGTGTGTGCAAGGCAGGGTCCGGCCGGGTTTTTGCAGGCGTGTGCCCGTGTGTGCAAGGCAGGGTCCGGCCGGGTTTTTGCAGGCGTGTGCCCGTGTGTGCAAGGCAGGGTCCGGCCGGGTTTTTGCAGACGTGTGCCCGTGTGTGCAAGGCAGGGTCCGGCCGGGTTTTTGCAGGCGTGTGCCCGTGTGTGCAAGGCAGGGTCCGGCCGGGTTTTTGCAGACGTGTGCCCGTGTGTGCAAGGCAGGGTCCGGCCGGGTTTTTGCAGACGTGTGCCCGTGTGTGCAAGGCAGGTCCGGCCGGGTTTGAGCGCGGGTGGGAGCCGCACACGCCGCCCGGCCTCCCCCGTGAGCTCGGGAGCGGTCAGTAAGCTGCTGCAGCTTAAGGAGTGAGAGGTTTTCAGTGCCTGGATATCTTAAGTGCTAGAGAGAGATGAGTTGGGACTTCTGCGCCTGGAAGCAACTACTTCCCTTCAGCAGAAGGAGCTGCAGTTCAGAAACCTCCGGTCTGTGAGTGAGCGCTGCTAATACAAACTGGAAGTGTCTATTTGGAGGGCTGAGCTCTGATTAAAATCAGGTGTTTAATACAATACAAGGCCCAACGGTTTATGGGGTTTCAGCTGAGGATTTTTTAGGGATCACAGTTCAAAACAGTAGTCCAAAGCTAAGGTTTCAATATCCCAGGAGTATTTATTTGCAAAACAGATTAAACACGGACACGAGTGTCTGGATCTTGCTGTATTTACGTCGGCAAGGTAGCGAGAACTTCAGTTCCTGCGCGAAATCCCGCGCGTCCCTTCCCAAGCACACCTCTCCGCCCGCACTTCGGGGTGCTCCAGCCCCCATTAGCGAGTGCTTGTATTTCTTAACGCCCGGGCGCATCCCGGGGCAAAGCCATACGCACACGGTCGGCCGACGAGGCATGCGAGGCAGCAGTATACAGTATATTAAAAACACAATATGTTGTAGAATTTCATTTCATTGGACAATATTTTAAGCAGATGTGAGGCTCCTCTGGGAATTCGACTCTATTACCTGACTTGGAAAGGGGATGAACGTGTGTGTGCGCGCTGGGGTGGGGGTTAGGCTGAAATTCTCGGCAATTTTAATCCGACTCACCAGGAGAAAGGCAGGTATCGGAGGCGGCGGAGCTGAACCAGAGATGGGAATTGTTTTTTGCTCACTTTATCGCTCACCTCTGGGGGTGGGAGCCTTTCGGATGTGACGGTTGTAAATCAAAAGCTGGGGCTTGGGCAGGGTGCGCGGAGGCGCAGCAGCCCCGGGGGTGCCGGCGCTCCAGGTGAGCGCTGCCGGCGGGCCCCGCACCCCCCGCCCCGGGGCTGTTCGTCTCATTGGGGGCCCCGAAGGACGGTGCCTGGTGCCCGGCGCTTCTGGGGAGCTTGGCCACCCGGTAGCCCCGAAGGGGTTCTGCTGGAGCAGGCCCCGTCCTTCGGCGAGCGAAGCAAACGCTGGCGAGAGGGAGAAGCTCCCCCGACAGCTGACGGTCTCTCCTCCGGGAATGAGAACGTGGAGAGGCGGCAAAGAAACGTGTCGGGCGCTGCACGTTTAAAGCAAATGCGTTCCCTTTCGAAAATCCCCGAATTACGTTTGCAAAGCAGAAACAGAATTCCAAACCACACACGGATGGGCATTTGCTGGATTTCGGGGTCTAAATAAAATGTTCGTGCTGGAAAACGGTGGCCAGTACTTCTGCAGTCCCGCTTGCTTTTCGTTATTAGGAATACGACAAACTCAAAGTTTCAAGCCTGAGTTTTTAGACAGGGCTGTTGCATCCTCCCGGGCAGGCTGGATTGACAGGAAAATGGTTGCGAATCCAGCCGTGCCCTCCCCGACCGCCCGAGCGTGGTCCCCGGTACCTGCTCCTCGGCTTCAGCCTTTGCCTTCGAAGAGGACAGGCTTCCCTTTTACTGCTTTTTTTTTTTTTTTTTTTTTTAAATTAAGGCTGGTGAGACGGTGGAGGGAAAAGGGAGCGGGAGAGCAGCGAACGCAGAGGCTGGAGTCCAAGTACCACTTCTCGGCGTGCGACTGTATTTGTGCTTGAACAGACGGTTCCAACATTGGAACACACGGAGGACGAAAATTTATGGCGGGTTTGGGCGTTTAGGGATGGTGGGGTTTTTTTGTTTGCTGGGTTTTGTGGGGGGTGTTTTTTGTTTGTTTTTTTTTGTTTGGTTTGGTTTGGTTTTTTTTTTTTTACATCTTGAAGCCTGCCGCCGCCTCTGCCCTGTCTGTACCCCGACCCCCGGACCCGAGCTGGCCACGGGCTCCCAGGCCCCGAGCTCTGCCAACAGCTCCTTGCGAACACACAACCGCATCCCGGCCAGCCGGGGAAAGGCAGCGGGAAGCCGCGCTGCTGCTCCGGCCCGGCCCGCCGGCGCTCCCCGGCAGAGGGGCTGTGCGGGGCGCGGGGGGTGCCGGCGGGGTGCGGGGTGCCGGCGGGGTGCGGGGGTCCCGGCGCCCCCCCCCCTTCCCCGGGCCGTTTCCTCGATGGCCGGGCGCTCTCCGTGCTCTCCCGGGCGGCCAGCCGTGGGGCTGCGCACCGCTGCGCGGGGACACGCGGAGCCCGGCCCGGGGCTGGGAAGGGCCGCGCACTGTCTGCGCGCAGCTCCGCGGGGCCGGCGCAGGTGCGGAGGCCGCCGGCTCTGGGTCCTGCCGCC